>NC_060139.1:365166509-365496009 GCF_021461385.2 Schistocerca piceifrons | reverse complement strand
TTAGTTATGACAAACCTCTTATAATGTGCTAATTTTTATCCATATGTTAACTTGGAGTGAAGTCCAACGTGAAATGAACACGTTTCATAACAAAAAGACTTTTTTGAAACCCGAGCAATGTCTGTCGAAATCGATAGTTTTAAATAAAAAAATATTTACGCGATCTTGGCTGTTGAATCTCTTTAACGTCATATTTGATTGGTACCTTATCTGCATTGAGTAGCAAATGAAGGCGGACAAAAGTCTAACAAAAACGGAAAACTCATGTATGTTATGTAATAAAGCATAATAAATAACCTGACTGGCGCAGTAATGGCAGTAGTCTTAAAGTATCACTTTATATACTTTGCATCTTTTACATATAAAATAAGATGACATCGTGCTGATTTATGCTGCAAACACACTGCAGCCGATTTTAAATCTCCTCATCTGCAATTTACGAGTTGTAATCGCACGTTCACAACTTCACTGGTGTCGACAGGTTGTTAAATGTCGAAGCGTTAATTCCGGCCACTATTAAACGTTGGACGTCGTTAAAATAGGAAAAACGACTGAGAGTTGGTATCACAAACGAATAACTGTATTGGCAGTCTGATGGAGAGCATAACGTGCCGCGTCGCAAAAGCTTTGGCCGAAAGCCTAAACACGGGAAACACAATACAAGTGAGATAAATTTGTTTGTTCTGTTAATTAATTGCTGGCAATGCCACAGTGTTGTTTTGCTGGTTAGAGCACGTGACATTGTGCTTTGAGTTTGTGTTTTACCCTCCAACAGCAGATATAAATCACGCATAAAGCCGTTTAAGAGCTGTTGGTTCGTAAACGCCGTTGACAACACATTAAATACGTGTCAGTTGTCCAAATTAAGTACGAGTCAGTTGACCAAACTATAGTTTACCTTCTGGCTATCATGAACTCACAGTACCTACGGTTGCACTATATCACCTTTCTGCTACGCATTCTACGTAAACATCTCCAATGAGTTTTGGATTACACAGTTTCACCAACGTTGATATTAGGTATGTTCTTTTTAATTTTTAAGAAACAGTCATTAGTCTCTTTTTTTAGTTTGGTGACGATTCTGAACTGACTTTCACATTTCTACACACCACACACACTCAGTTCTTCTGATGATCTATTCTACAAATTCTGATCTCTGTGTGCTCCTGTTAAAATGGTTCAAATGGCTCTGAGCACTATTCGACTTAACTTCTGAGGTCATCAGTCGCCTAGAACTTAGAACTAATTAAACCTAACCAACCTAAGGACATCACACATATCCATGCCCGAGGCAGGATTCGAACCTGCGACAGTAGCGGTCGCTCGGCTCCAGACTGTAGCGCCTAGAACCGCACGGCCACTCCCGCCGGCTGCTCCTGTTATTTTACCTCCTTGTTTTGGTATTCCTTGAGGCTTTAGCTTACATGCCAATAATCTCCCCTTATACTAAATATCATTTCTTAAGCATTTTCTTTTAGTATATCCAATTCACAACTTTATCTGGTCACTTAATTTTTCATCTTTCTGCAGCCTCGTCTCATATAATGAGAGAACCACGATCAGTCACTATGTTTTTTAGTGCTTCAAAGCGCAGCTTGGCCCAAACATAGTTTCCGTCTGATGAAAAAGCCTCAAGAAAATTTTTCATTATAATAACTAATGTTGAACTATTTTTCTATTCTATAGAACGTCCGCATTACTGTTGCTTCCGAAACAGGTGAGAGTATCATAGCTAAGAGGTCGCTAAGTTTTCGCTGAATGCAAATCGCTAATCCTTTACGTTAGAAACATTAACATCACTTCTACGCAGATTAAGTCCACATGGCAATAGCCACACCAGCCCAGGTCAAAGGCGAACAGAACTCTGTAGTGAGAGAACCAACGCATTGATACTCAGGAGGCGGCAGCTCAACCATTGGTCTCATTCCAATTTTCAGATGTCGCCTGTACAGATCAGTCGAATTCCTGAACGCTTATTTTAATAGGGTCGCAACGGTTTTGTAGCCTCCCTCCGTCGAACTGCTGTCGTCGACTTCTCTGACGGAAGACCTAATGTTATTATCTACTGTACATGCTCGGATTTTAGTTAGATTTATACAGTACATCAGATGGAGTAGCCATAAACACCTACACCTTCACTGTAACGGCGAATAAATTTCGAGTTTTCGTAGTAATTAATGTTAACTTTTTGGCTCAGTCGATCACCCTTCATTTATTGCTGCGTTACCGAAGACAATATAGTTAGTAACATCTCTGGATGATTAGAGATTAGATTAGATTAGTACTTGTTCCATAGATCACGAATACGACACTTCGTAATGATGTGGAACGTGTCAGGTTAATAAAAGGTGTCTATACAGGATATTACATTGCACAAAATATTACATGAGCCTTAATATTTTTAATTTTTTTTGGATGGGGGGTGGGGAAATTACCCACTTACTATATCCAAAACTTCATCTAATGAGTAGAAGGAGTTGCCATTCAGAAATTCTTTTAATTTCCTTTTAAATGCTATATGGCTATCTGTCAGACTTTTGATGCTATTAGGTAAGTGACCAAAGACTCTTGTGGCAGCAGAATTTACCCAACCTTGAGTAATGAAGATCATCCTTTCTCCTAGTGTTGTAGCCGTGTACACTGCTATTACTTTTGGATTCGTTCGGTTTGTTAAAAACAAACTTCATAAGTGAATATATATATTGTGAGGCTACAGCGAAGATCCCTAGCTCTTTAAATAAGTGTCTGCAGGATGATCTTGGATGAGCTCCAGCAATTATTCTGATTACACGCTTTTGTGCAAAGAACACTCTTTTACTCAATGATGAGTTACCTCAGAATATGATGAACTACGAAAGCAGAGAACGAAAATAGGCGTGGTAAGCTAATTTACCGAGATGTATATCGCCAAAATTTGCAATGACACTAATAGCATAAGTAGCTGAACTCAAACGTTTCAGCAGATCTTCAGTGTGTTTTTCCAGTTCACCCCCTCATCAATGCATACACCTAGAAATTTTGAATATTCTACCTTAGCTACCGATTTCTAATGGAAGTCTATATTTATTAATGGTGTCATTCCATTTATTGTGTGGAACTGTATATACTGTGTTTTGTCAAAGTTTAATGAGAATCCTTTTGCAGAGAACCACTTAATGATTTTCTGAAAAAGATCGTTTACAATTTCATCAATTAATTCTTGTCTGTTAGGTGTGATAGCTATACTTGTATCATCGGCAAAAAGTACCAACTTTGCACCTTCGTGAATATAGAATGGCAAGTCATTAATTTATATTAAGAACAGCAGAGGACCCAAGACCGAACCTTGCGGTACCCCATTCTTGATTGTTTCCCAGTTTGAAAAATCACCAGTTTTTTGCATATTATGTGAACTGCTTATTTCAACTTTCTGCACTCTTCCAGTTAGGTATGATTTAAAACATTTGAGCGCTGTCCCACTCATACCAAGTACTTGAGCTTATCTAGTAGTATTCCATGATTTACACAATCAAAAGCCTTTGAGAGATCACAAAAAATCCCAACGAGTGACTTCCGGTATATCAGAGCATTTAATATTTCATTATTGAAAGTATATATAGCATTTTCCGTTCAAAAGCCTTTCTGGAAACCAAACTGACATTTTGTTAAAACTTTATTTTTACAAAGGTACTGTACAATGCATTACGTTTTCAAGAATTTTGGATAAGGAAGTCAGAAGAGAGATTGGGCGGTAGTTGTTGACATCAGACGTATCCCCTTTTTTATGCAGTGGTTTAACAATGTCATACTTCAGTCTATCTGGGAAAATACCCTGCTTCAAAGAGCTATTACCTATGTAGCTAAGAATCCCACTTATCTCTTGGGAACAAGCTATTATTATCGTGCTGGAAATGCCATCAATTCCATGTGAGCTTTTATTCCTGAGAGAGTTTATTATCTTCTTAATTTCAGAAGGAGAGGTGGGTGGAATTTCAATTGTATCAAATTGTGTGGGTGTATTAGTTATTATTCGCCAATATAGACGATGTTATGGAAATCACTTCAGTTTTTTAATAACAACGTTCAATAATAATTAAAGGGCCATGAATGACTGCACTTTGTGTAGAGGGGAAAGAAGGGTTGATCCTACAATTACTCTCAGCGATTACGGCAACTAAAATGTCCGTGATTTTTGTAGTCCGTCACTCAAAGACATTATAGCAAGGACTATGGTCCAGTACTATACTTCGATACAGTCATTCAAACTACGTACGCTCTTATTTTCACAGAGATAAGTGTCCAGTCCTGTTCTTATATTCAATCTACGGTCCCTTCGTAAAGTCCACACATCCAATTATCAGTTATTCGGCATGTACTAGAATTTAATACTGGGCGCTACTTATTCTCGCGCACACAATTCCTCAGATATTCTCAGTCCTTGACCTACGGCAAATGTCTCTCCCATATAAATTAACCATAGTCAATTTCCTTGCAATTTAACAAAAGTGCCCTTCCGTAGCATATCACACGGAAATGCCCGCTATATCGCACGCCGCAGCTAAGTGGACTTATTCAGAGCGCAGGAAACAAGACAAGAGAACTAAAAATACTCGCGCATAGTTTATATAGTAGAATTTAGAAACAAAAGTAACCACGTTAAACCCTCTTTGATTTCCCTGAAGCGTTGCATTGCTCCTGGCGTTTTCACGCGATAAACGAACACTAGTGAATGTTACGTTGTAATTTTGGAACTATTTGTCGCCACACAGCTAACGTTGGAGGATCGAGCAGGCACCGAGTGATTCATTCAAGATGGGAACAGA
Organism: Schistocerca piceifrons; assembly: GCF_021461385.2. Taxonomy (NCBI): domain Eukaryota; kingdom Metazoa; phylum Arthropoda; class Insecta; order Orthoptera; family Acrididae; genus Schistocerca; species Schistocerca piceifrons. The sequence continues at coordinate 365,491,207 of NC_060139.1, read as the reverse complement.
GTCACTGCTTTGTTTCATTGTAAATATAGTGTGACAGGTATGCAATAGCCTCCATATTCCCCCGATCTGAATCCTTGTGGCTACATTTTGTGGGTCACACTGAAAGACACTGTCTACCATAACCATCTCATCACGCTGGACGAGCTTGAATCGTCGATATGTGTGGCATCTGAATCCATTTCCGTAGAGACACTACAGAATGAGATGGCAAATTTCATTATTCGTTTGCGCCACATCCGTATTGTGAATGGTGGCCATTTCAGAAAGATTGTGACGTTATCGCAAGAACTGCTCGCGAAGTATGAGCTTAACTATACACGCTGATAATGTACGACCTGCGCAGCGTACGACACCTTCTGTTAGCAGCTTTTCGAACTATGTATAAAATTCTAATGGCTTTCACTATAAACATAGCTTTTGTTGCATTTGTCTGTCTATCTTAGCTTTCGAGATATTTAAGTTTGAAATCAGGGACTCATTCGTGGGACACCCTGTGTATTCAGTTTACTCGTATGGGAGACGCTAAGAAAAGCAGTGTCTGTCGTCGAGAGGCTTCTCAAAATTATGCGAGCCACGTTCCATTATGCGTCAAGAAATGTGTGACGTAAAACAACTCGCATCTCGCATAATGAAGTTTATTCAGAGGGGTAGCGACAATTACTGTTCCAAGCACATCATCTGCGAATGGCGTATGAAAGGGCAGGAATATTTCTGAGTCACTCTATGATGCACAACGTGCGTTGACTTCACGAATGTAGACGTGCGACAGATTTTGTGTCGCAGGCAGGATACGAATTCGTGAAATAAAAGCAATCACCCTGTTGTCTCTGCTATGCTGATATGTGAAACTTTAGCTTCTCCTTAATACTGTACCCTAAATTCACCTAAGTACAGTGGAAGGAAAGAACGTAGGTTAAGTTCAAACGGATCTGAGCACTATGGGACTTAACATCTGAGGTCATCAGTCCCCTAGAACTTAGAACTACTTAAATCTAATTAACCTAAGGACATCACACACATCCATGCCCGAGGCAGGATTCGAACCTGCGACCGTAGCGGTCGCGCGGTTTCAGACTTAAGGGCCTATAACCGCTCGGCCACTCCGGCCGGCAACGATGGTTAAGTTATAATTTTATAAGTCGTTAATTAAAGAGTTGCTCTTAATCGGAGATGACAGTAAGGAAAAAAGAAAGACTCCCGAGACATGTTTCAGCGAGCTTCGAGACATTTGTCATAATTTATTTAGAGAAGGCATCGAAAATTTAGTTCGAGATAGTCGGATAAGTATTCGACACACGCCCCTCCCAAACAAGAATCCAGCACGTCAGCCGCTCTTCCATCTCACTGCGTGCGTGGAATCCTCACGGGGTACAGAAGACGACACTCCACGGATCTTCGTTCTCACTGTTCTAAGAGACCAATAAAAGTGTGCTGACGTAAAATGATAACAGCCTTTGTAACTCGCATCTTGGCGTCTCTGTTTTGCACGTGTTACTTAGGTATGTGGGTTTTAGTGTTTGTTTTCTCAGTCACCTTACATGCTTTCCGCTGCCAAATGACGACCGTAGAGCCGGTGAAACCAGTTCACCGACGTAACTTGTTTTGAGTCTTATCACTGAAGAGGAGAGCGGAAAGAGAACTGACGCGAGGACAACCAGTCCACTGTGAGTACTCTGAACGGAGTGTTCCATTTAAGTATGAACTGCGACACGAAACGACTGATAACGAACTAAGTAGCGTGGTCAGGGTTCGCTATGAAACTTTTAACCAAGCAATCCCAAATTTACATGATTTCACAGGAATGTAAAAAAACGAACAGTAAGTGAAGAATGACGCAAGAAAATTCAAATGGTTCAAATGGCTCTGAGCACTATGGGACTTAACATCTATGGTCATCAGTCCCCTAGAACTACTTAAACCTAACTAACCTAAGGACATCACACAACACCCAGCCATCACGAGGCAGAGAAAATCCCTGACCCCGCCGGGAATCGAACCCGGGAACCCGGGCGTGGGAAGCGAGAACGCTACCGCACGACCACGAGTTGCGGGCAAATGATGCAAGAGATTAACATAGGATCCTGGTTGAAAACACCACTGTCAGCAGATGTCTCTTTGCTCAAAAAGATACGAAAGGTTATTTACAACATTGTCAAGTTTTCTTCTCAAATGTGAAATACCGATTTTTATATTGTCCTCTTTCTATTTAACTTGCAAGGCGAACAGAATGGACTATCGTAGAACTTTGAGTTTTAGACAACCACGTGCCAGTAAGTTGGATGGAGCTCGAGTTGAGTCCTATTTGGGAATCAGCTGGGAGAGGAGATCGCTTGATCTACTTTTTCCTATTGGTATTATATTAAGAACTCTATTACGTAATTCCAGAGTCTTCTTCCGGTACAGTATTTTACCGTCTGATATTTTCTTCCCTTGACCGTTTGTTTATTACTAATATGTGTCTAAATCACCGGTATCTTACTGTTTAAAATGTTACCGATATCATTTGACTTCATTTAAGTGTACCAGTAACTTCTGACTCCTGTTAACTAGTTATTTAATGTGCTCTCATCTTGTGTTAAGGCTTCTCCGACTGCCTGCATCGTTGTTTCTTCGTGCAGGCAGTAGTTGATCGCCTCCCATGATATACGAGTCGCCAAAATTTATCTGTGGTGATTTATTTGAGGTGGTTGCAGATTCGGTTACTGGAACAAGACAGTTACTAATCGCAGTGAGAAATTATCTGAACAGCTGAGTGTATTATAACTCGTTATTCGAAAGGTAGACCCCTGCTTACGGCGCAAGCGCGCTTGCACCAACAAGGTACACTTTTCGGCTTTCCTATGCATTCACACTTGGAGGACAAGCTGGTGATCGCAGGGAACAACCGTAGAGCGTCCGGACGCTGTAACACACATCCGCACTTGGAGTTATTACAGATTTATTGAATTCATTAAATATATTACGATGCGCTCGTTTAGCTTTGGTTATCGACATCGCTGGCCACCAAAATTGGTTCGCCATATTATGTTAATGTAGATGGTACCCTCAAAAGCTCTCATGACAGCGAAAAAAGAAATGGTATGCGGTCTGCAGTGGTAAATGAATACTGCCGATTGTCTTGGGCTATTCAGGGACCACTGGAAATATTACAAAGCCCAAACTGTCCGTGCGGCAGGAGGTGGTGTGTGTCGGGAGTGTCGAGAGGAGAGAGAGAGAGAAGGGTGGGTGGGGGGGGGGGGGAGGTTGAGGCGTTTATTTTATCCGTATTATTATAATGCTACTTTGTGTCTCCACTACACGTTTTATCTAAATATTGTAATACTTATTCTAATACTCGAAACATAACTTTTATGCGGCATAGTTTTGCTAAAAATATCGTGATGGTGAATCTTTACTTGTAAAAAAAATGCTGTGAGGTAAATAATAACTAGTGTGAACTCTTCCTTTATAATCAGCCTTCGGTGAAGTTTCAAGATACACTTCATTCTGAAAATAAGTACGGTTGACCCTTGTGACGCAATAAAGAAAATTTCATTTCAATAGGAAAGAATCGTTTCATTCTGCCACTGATTATGTTTGCATTGAAGAACTTAAACCTTAATAAAAAGTTAGTGACATAGTTTTCATTTCTTGGCTGAAACATAAAATTCTTAATACATAATTCTAGTTGAATGAGTAAAGAAAATCATAAGATAACTTTAAAAAAAAAGCCTTTGTGCAGAAGTGCCCGGAAATTTATGATATCCTGCTCTGAAAATATTCAGAGGTCGATCTACGATTAACTCAGCCAGAAGTTCATTTTTCAAAGAAAAAATTTTTTGTCTTGAAATACTCAGAAATTCGGATTTTCAACTCAGATAATATTTAGATATTGATGTTGACGAAAAAATTTAAGTCGAATGAGACTAGAACAGTGCACTATCAACAATTTTATACACGTACACTAAATTCCAATTTCATTAGATAACAGGAAATTTAAATTATAACATCGATTAAAAATTTTTAATCACAAATACACACAAGTAAACATATAAAGTTGTAAAAAAAAATAAAAATTTTAAAGGGAATGATAATGCTCGGTCTGATCAACGGTGGGTGCACGTCCAAAAGCCTTGAAAACTTCTGCCGTTAAGAATAAAAAACGATTTCTATACTGCTGTCTAACCATGGAGTTCACTTTTTATTATGAAGATGTCGACAGTACCGCAAATGCCACACCTTCCCTAATTTATTGCGCCTTTATGCCGACGTATCTATCTTCCGTGTATTCATTTATCTCCTCTGCTAGTCCAGCTTGTTTCATTCCGTTACTGTCTAGACAATACCACACTGCATATACGTGCATGCGTAGGTGCCCGACATCGTGAACTATTGTTTGTTTGTGTGTGCATGAGCGTGCGTGCGTCTGTGTGTGTGTGTGTGTGTGTGTGTGTGTGTGTGGCGCGCGTGCGCACGCGCAGCGTACACTATCTCTTCTAGAGAATCGGTGCTTACGATGCATCTGTCTGCCCCCTTCAGGCTTACGCGATGCAACGATTAAGGCGTTGAAACATCGCGCGTAGCCGCTGTGAAGTGCGCCCGTAACCTACGTAAAGAGGCGCGCCTACTCACGTTCCTCCCTAGCTTTCCTCCCATTCACACAGCACAGTCAGTGACTCAGCTCGGTTTGTGGGAACACCTTTGCTCTCGCATCTGTGAATTCACGTGCCCAGCTGACCACCTATGTCCGTACATTTTTCCCTCTCTCTACTTGTGTACCTGTACTTCACACCATGCTTCTTCCAATTTTCCTCCCTCCCTACTCCTTCCCTTCTGTTAAGTACGATAGCTCAGAAAAAAACTTTTACTCATTTTTTTCTGATCTAAGCTCACCAGACCAAAAATTAGTCACCCCTAAAAAAATCATTACACGCATCATTTAATACCGTGTAATTCCACCCCTGGACTTCATCAAGATTGTGCAGGTACGATGGAGCCAGGTTAAGCCCTTCGCTGAGGATTCTACCAAACTGCGGGGATGCTGAAGTTGGCGTTTTACCAGCTGTTCCAACATGTTCCGCAGATTTTCTGTGGGGTTCAAGTCAGCTGTTTTTGCAGGCCAATCGATATGTAATAGATTGGGGGACTGTTCAGAAAACCAGGCACATATTCTTCCAGCTCGACGAACTTTGCTGTTGTCGTCTTGAAAAATAGGGCTATCAATGACCTCTCGCGGGGCCCCTTCCGCCGGAGGTTCGAGTCCTCCCTCGGGCATGGCTGTGTGTGTTGCTCTTAGCATAAGTTAGTTTAAGTAGTGTGTAACTCTAGGGACCGCTGACCTGAGTAGTTTGGTCCCTTAGGAATTCACACACATTTGAACATTTGAATGACGCCAGACGATCAATCCTAAATGTTTATTGCGTGCAGTTCGCATCGCAATGTTCTCTCGCTAAAAGGATGGGATGGACCTTCATTTCCTGCCTGCAGCAATTCCTGTCGGGCCTGGGAGCGATCTTGATTCAAAAAAATGGTTCAAATGGCTCTGAGCAGTATGGGACTTAACTTATGAGGTCATCAGTCCCCTAGAACTTAGAACTACTTAAACCTAACTAACCTAAGGACATCACACACATCCATGCCCGTGGCAGTATTCGAACCTGCGACCGTAGCTGTCGCGCTGTTCCAGACTGACGCGTCTAGAACCACTCGGCCACACCGGCCGGCGATTTTGATTCAGAAGCACTGAAACGCGTCTCTGGTCCCTCTCAGTCAGGATCCTTTTCCGACCACAATTGTGGCGTGTTTCGTGACCACGTGTGTTACACCACTGCTTGTAAACGCGCTGAACAGCACGCTGGGAAACACCAACAAATCCAGCAATTTCGCTCACCGTATAGCGAATGGCACAGAGAAGCACGTGCCCCTTCTTGCAACTCTGTTATGTCCTTACATTTACCCATTTTTATGTGCAATGTCCGCTTGAAACATCCATGTATCATTGATCGCTGCTGCATTATGCTCGCTCAGAGGCAGCGCGCGCGCGGTTGATTACATGACTAATTTTTGTCCGGCGAACTTACGTCGTTAGACACATCAAATGAGTTCGCAATTGCGGATAAGGGATACCATCAGCTCTAGAATAAAATGATGACAGTGAAAAATCTGCCGGACCGGGACTCGAACCCAGGTTTCCCGCTTATCGCGGGAGGTTGCCTTACCATTTGGCTATCCGTGCACGACTTACGGCTAGACTCAAACTTCCATATGTCGTCAACCATGTGTCTACGAGCTGAACTCTTACATCCATTATATAGTGTGTAAATTTTAAGTTGACGAACCAGAATATCTCGAAAAATATGTTTCACTTGAAAAAATGTGTAGAATCCAAAGTTGATTATTTTCAAGGGGGACATCTACCGGTGCTAAAATTAGGCCGCCACCCCAGGCCCCTAGGGGTGGGGTGGGAGGCAACTTTAAAATTTCAAATGGAAACCCCCACTTTTTTTGTTTTGATTCTTGCTAGTTGGCGCTGTAGCTCAAGAAAATCCATGTTCTCATTTTTGCACGGTAAATGGTTACGGATAAATAAAAAATACTTATTTACTTCATAAATTTTGATTCGATGAAACTAAAACTCTCTCTCTCTTCCCATAGGGTTGGGTTTGAGAGAGAGGAATTAGAATTTTACAAAGGTTGACCAAAGTATTAATTTTTTCCGCAGATTCGGATAAGTTTTGTTTGCTTCGTGGTCAACATGAAGCTGTCGAGTCGAGTGTATCCTCACATTAAACTGAAATGTGTTGTCAGCGAAGTAATATCAGTGAATATGCAGCTTTTCATTGTGTTTTATCACAGGCTTGTCTTGACGGATATGTGTTATGGTTTTATAGGGAAGAAGTACGTGAACTGTATAACTCTATAAATAACTTTCTGCCTCGAGCAAACATAAGTGCCTTCTTTAACGGCAATTTACGTTTTGGTGACGTTTCATCATCGTCAATGAGTTCATTTCATTTTATGTCGAATAACAGTTAATAGTTTTGCATGATAATAGATACAGTTTTTGGATTGTACTATTTATATTCAGTAACACTATTAACAAGATATGTGGCCTACGGTCACACGCTGGTGATCGTGTAGTTGTCTGTAGCTTACAGTACAGGTTATATTATGCTACAGTTTGTCATATGCAACTAATCAGGACATCTCAATAGTAATCTGGTATGCGAAACTTAAGGACGAAAGTAACTTTCGCACTGTGTCTCACTGCCAACAAACACAGATCGATGAAACTTGGACTATACATAGAAAAAACTTCTACAGTGTAGGACAGAAGATACGTAAACAAACTAGGCAGTGAGACAAACAGAAATGACACTTTTATTCAAAGACAATAAATACGCTCAAGCCATCGCAATGAATAATGGTCCCCTAGACATTACAAATGGACGTGGTTCATAATTGGGTGTGTGATCGCCTCGGATGGCCAGTGCATTATCTGCATCATGCTCGTATGCTGGCCACAAGGCTGGCAAGGAGTTTTTGGGTTAGGGCGTTGCATTCTTCCACCAGCATGGTTGAGAAGTGCTGGACGGTCGAAAGTGCATTCAGACTTGCTGCAATGGGTTTCCCCAGCGCAACCCACATGTGCTCCATATATTTAAGTCCGGGGAGCGAGCAGGTCAGTCCATTCGCCGAATATCCTCTCGTTCCGAGAGTTGTTCGACCCGGTCCACATTGTCAACCACTAAAATGACGTGAGGGTCGAATATACCCCTCAAAAGGGTCGAATATACCCCTGAAAAGACGCACGTGGGGATGGAGTACAATGTCACAACAACGTTGACCCGTGAGTGTACCGTGTTTGAAGAATTGGAGGTCTTTTCCCCCGATGCAAAATTATGCTTCCCTACACCATAACTCCTGGATCACCATTTGACCGTGTTCGACAATGGCCCTAGGTGTTTTACCTGTCCCCACCTCTCGCCATATCAGAGTACGTCCAGTATCACTACACAGACTGAATCTGCTCTCATCCGAGAAGAGCACGCGACATCACTCTCCGCTCATCCAGTCCCTATGCTCTTGCCACGATTGCAAACGCTGCCGCCGATGTGCTGTTATCAGCGGAACATTATGTACTGGTCGTCAGGCAAAGAGACCACCCCCACGCTGTCGCCGTGCCACTGTGATACATGAGAACGCGTGCCTTGTGGTTCCTGTTAAATACGTTTCCAATCGCATCCGCTGTTTGACGTGAGTCCCTTTTTGTCTGTTGCATAATTTATCTGCCATATGCTGCTGTAGTTGATCATGGTCGATCACCTTCTCTTCTTCGGGAAGCAGTGCCCGCGGTTCGGAAGCTACCTATGAGCGTGAAACAGTGCCGTGAGCCATACCAAACTCCTGGGCTACACTCGTCACACTTCGTCCGCATTCCAGATTCGTCATGATACTTACCGTGTGAAGTAATCCAAATGTTGTCTCCTGACCAGGCTGTGATGAAGAACAGCATCACAATGCACCGTAACTGCTGGCTTGATTGGGACACTTTCTCTTTTCCCATTCCTTCAACTGCCTCGTGTTGCGGGGCCAGCGCCATTTGGCTCTGTAATCATGCTGACCTCATGCCATGTGACGATCGACTTTCTGGGCAAGAATGGGAGAGCACTGGGAACATGTTCCCGAACTTTCAATCATTTCCACCTAGAAGTCAATATCTTATGTTACTTACTCCAGCTCGTCCTTAAGTTTTGCAGAGCAATATTTTACTTTTTCTTTTTTTCTTCCTTTGCCTCTCTTTTGCGCCTTCTTAATTGTTAGATCATATGACAGCAAATATTTTTGTCGCAACTGTTAGTTCTGCCCATTTCCACAATTAGATCTTGTTTGGTGACTGAAATTCCTTCCTTGTCAGGGTAGGCACTAAGAAGAGCAGAGTATCTACCTGGTTAATCCACTTTTTCGACATTTTGATCCGATGTAGCCCTTTCACTAATAGAATTAGCGGAGTGACATCAGACAGGTATCACACTGGACAGGAGTCGCGGTGGAGAACGCTTCTGGTATGACCACCCTATTCCTAATTCTGGATGAATAAAAAATTTGAAATATTTGGTAAAGTCCTACGGGACCAAACTGCTGAGGTCATCGGTCCCTAAGCTTACTCAGTACTTAGTCTAACTTAAAGTAACTTACGCTCAGGACAACACACTCACCCATGCCCGAGAGAGGACTCGAACCTCCGATGGGGGAAGCGAACCATGACAAGATGCCCAAGACCGCGCGGCAACCCCGGCAATTTTGATTATGTATTTTGACTAGTGTGATTTATATAAACATACCTATTTGCTGTATATCTTAAGACGTAGCCCGTACACGAATATAAATAACTGTTTATTTATATTTTGCTATCAACATATATCCGTTAATTAACTTTTAAGAATTATTTGCTAAATTAATGTAATAGCTTTCGAAAATGTTCTTAGGACATGTTATTTGTGATGGACTTAATAAAGTAGGAAGCGCAGGGCGGAGTAGGGTGTACGTAATTTGTTTGTACTTACTTTTTGTTGCTTCCACATTGTCGCGCCAGAGTGCTAATTACTCTTGCTAACGAGCACCGTGTCACAGTTTACGAAATATCATGCTGTTCTGACATCTTCTTATATATATATATATATATATATATATATGTGTGTGTGTGTGTGTGTGTGTGTGTGTGTGTGTGTGTGTGTGTGTGGAGGTGTGTTTTCACTCATTATTTCTTTCCCTTTTAATGTGACTTTTTGAATATCGCAATTTATTTCTGCTAAACGTTTCCATGGAGGGCTGTTGCTGAATTTAATAAGTGTTCAGATGTCTTGACGCTTGGTTCATATCCATAACGTGCTTTGCAAATTTAGTGTAACATCTATTACTTTGAAATGAATACGTGCCGGTCCCCGGCGGGTTAGTGTCGAGGTCCTGTGTGCCGGCCAGCCTGTGGATGGTTTTTAAGGCGGTTTTCCATCTGCCTCGGCTAATGCGGGCTAGTTCCCTTATTCCGCCTCAGCTACACTATGTCGGCGATTGCTGCGCAAACACTATCTCGACGTACGCATACACCATAATTACTGTACCACGCAAACATTGTGGATACACTCGTTTGGTGTGAGACGTTCCCGGAGGGCTCCACTGGAGGCCGAAACGCACAATAGCCCTGGGTTCGGTGTGGGACGGCAGTGGGGTGGGTGGACTGTTGTGGTTTGTTGTGAGGTTGTGAAGCACTGAGGGCTACAGCGGGACGAAGCCTCTCCGTCGATTCTAGGTCCCCAGTTCCATACAATACAATACTTTGAAGTAGCCTTTTGTGTCCTGTCCCTCTAATATTATAAATTAAGTTGCATTCTTTACAAGTGAGCTGTTGGATGCCTTACTTAGTTTGTGTATTCTTAATCATTAAGGCATCAAAATTGGCCAATCACTGAGGTTATATTAGTGAATACAGCTTCTGCAGGAAAAGTTTTTCCTTTATGACGGGGGCAGATCGAAGAAAGGCAACAACTTTGGGAACAGCGAAAGAGCACAAGACCACCAAAAGACTCTCTGGTGGGGTCACAGTGGAGCCAGCACCACGAGGAGCCGAGGACTTCTATCAGGCTTCCAAGAGAAGCCAACGGCCACGGGACCGCAGCAGTACCGCAGTTTCCGGAGGAACCGCAGGCAGGAAACTGTGCGCACCAGGAGGTAGGGGGCGAGGTACGAGTTGCGCGCTTTCACAAGCCGTGCCACTGGAACGACTGTATAGCAGACTTGAGTATGCATTCACTGCAGGTGTGACTTCGGTCGCCGAGTGCTCCTCCACACGCATGTTACGGGCCACTGCTCCGTAACATTATATTAAAACTGTCTAGCCAGCCAGTCATGCCTGACTCTTTATTTCACGTTCGCGTCTACTGTGTCTGTCCTAGATACTTCCTCACCTGCTAGTCGTGCGAAAAAACTACCAGTCTTTCCGATAAAAGACAAAAATCTCTTTCTTTCTCGTATGGCCTCCACACTACACGACACACCGATAAGACAGCAACTCGGCAAATGCGTCAGAGCAGGACTTCGACCTTGTCAGAAAGATAATTATGAACTGTGACGAGAACTCTCACTGTGACAAAACGAGTACTGTTTCCTCAAAGCACCCGAGCATTCGTGAACAGATCGTTGTTCCCCAAATGGCAGTCATCTTACACACTACATGCTACCACTTCATTCTATGACTGTCATATGGGGAACAACATCTGTTCACAGTAATGGTTGTTGATCCAGGTGAAAGCCCAAAAAATAACGGAGTTTATTTCGGTTTCCTCGCACAGCAGTGCTTCATTTTTATTTAGTCAAGTAAGGTTGCTGGAACTGATAATATCAAAAACAAATATTCAATTAAAACTTTTATTCGTTATGGATGAGGAATACTGCGTCTGTGATGAATAAAGGTTTCTTGAAATTACTGCAACCAGTCGCCTTTTAATTTTGTTTTTCAAGTCTTTTATTGTCGCAACACCTGTTTCGAATCGCCCAGCAATTCATCATCAGATGGTACACATTTATTGTTTGGTCCAAATGGCTCTGAGCACTATGGGACTTAACATCTGAGGTCATCAGTCCCCTAGAACTTAGAACTACTTAAACCTAACTAACCTAAGGACATCATACACATCCATGCCCGAGGCAGGATTCGAACCTGCGACCGTAGCGGTCCCGCGGTTCCAGACTGTAGCGCCTAGAACCGCTCGGCCACCCGGACGGCTTTATTGTTTGTCTGCAGCAGTGTCGGAGTCGTGCAGCTGTGGCAAGATGTATGACTGAAATATGCAAACACTGAGTGTGGCAAGAATTATTCATATTATGCGATAGATTTTATTGCTTTACTTGCAGTTACTATTATCCGTTGGTTGGATGTCGGTACACACATGTCAATTTTGCCGCATTACTACATGTCATTTTTACAATTGAGAAATAGATACATACAAATTGATACTAGTGTATATTGCAAGAGCTGAAGAAAGAGACACTCTGTCTTAGACTCTTTGACATAACTTTAGCCGTACTCTTGGGATAGTTTACGTTTTGTACAGCATGTGGAACATGTTACCTGAGACTAAGTGTGTAAAGCGCGGTACAGCTAACGCCACTGGAAAATATTGATTATGTTTTCCAGTATACTGTGTGCACCGACATCTAACCAACGGATGTGAATAACTGTAAGTAAGGCAACAAAATTTATCGCTTAGTGTGAATAATTCTCGTCACGCTCAGTGTTTGCATGTTTCGTTCATACATCTTGCCACAGCTACACGACTTCCACACTGCTGCAGACAAACATTAAATATGTGCCATCTTGTGACGAAACACTAGGCAATTCGAAACTGGTAATGGGGCAATTAAAGAACTGAAAAGCAAAATGAAAAGGCGACTGGTTGCAATAATTTCAAGAAACCTTTAAAGTAACGAATTATCAGACAAGTCGAATGAATGTTATGGAGACAGAGCGTATGTAGAAGCTAGTTTCAAAAGAGGTTTACTACAACTCCATATAGGTTTAGAGTATCGATAGATACATTGTGGTTATAATCAAATTTGTGAGAGCCACCATAAAAACCGAGTGGTCGTAGGACAATGAAACTTCGTAGAAACATTTGTAAGGACATGCGGAAAAGAAATAACGAGTAAATCATTGAAAGGAACTTTTTTTAATTCCCACATGAGAGGATTCTAATCTGCTGACCTTGGTGGTTACATCGTTTGGAACGATCACCCAATAACTCGGTTTGCTCCTGGGAGAGGCCACAAATTGTTGCAGAAGTTAGTGTTGTCACGGCTGAAAAAGCTGAAAAGCTGGACGCAATGTGCGATCTTCAAGGAATGCACGAGCTGTGCCACGACAGCTGAACATTCCACGCTCCACCGTTCCAAAAGTTCTGTGAACAACTGTGGAATGATATCCGTACAAACTGCACATCATTCATCAACTTATATGCGGTAATTGACGATATATTGTTTTGGAACATCTTGTGGAGCGGTGAAGCAGACTTTATGCTCACTGGGACAACGAACAATCACAGTTGTCGCATTTGGGGTTTGTCATCGCCAACGAACGTTCTTGAAGTTTCCCTGGATAGTGAACGCGTCACTGCGTGGTCTGACTTCGCGGCACAATTCATCATCCGTATTTTTTTGAGGCCCAGGGACTCCCAGAACCAAGGACATGCAGCCGGAACGGCACACGTTATTGTGATCTGCTTCGCTAACATGTGATCCCTGCTCTGTAGGAGAGGTGCATCATCTCACATTCTTCGTGAGGTCACTCAGTCAGTCCGAAGCACATCTGGAGAAAACCGAATCATTGGCCGGTCGTTTCAAACTGCGTAACCATCATTATCACGAGTTTTGAACCCATTCATGTGGAAATTAAAATGTGTTTGTATCAATGGTGTATTCATTATTTCTTTTCCTCATATTCTTACAAATGGTTCCAGAAAGTTTCATCATCCTACTATCGCTCTGTTTTCATTGGGGCACTCTCGAATAGCGAAAGTGTGATTATAACTTCCCACCAAAACTGATCTGAATAATCTGCACACATTTAGAAAGAAGAGTATCCAAAGTTTCGATAGCCACTGCCAGATCGCTGATAGTTGCGTAAACGTCGCTCCGATAGTCAGCCGGCTGCCGTCAGTTGTATGATAGCTCTACCATGCGACAAAAGGTTTATTATGTTTCAGAGGTCGGGAGAAATGCGTTGGCTTTTTCTGTGCAGAGAGTGGTTTATCTACGATTCGGCGTTGAATCACCTACGAAATGGATAATAAACTAGTTTAAGCAATTCCAACAAATTCGATCTCTCCAAATATTGTGAAACCATATGGGACGTAACTGCTAAGGTCATCAGTCCCTAAGCTTACACACTACTTAACCTAAATTATCCAAAGGACAAACACACACATCCATGCCCGAGGCAGGATCGAACCTGCGACCGGAGCGGTCGCGCGGTTCCAGACTGAAGCGCCTAGAACCGCTCGGCCACACTGGCTGGCGCTCAAAGACTCTGTCAGTTCGCCAATGCGACATTATCTCCCTCCTCACACCCTAACAACTAGACCACCAAAACGATCATGTTCCATTACGTTCCTGGATGCATTACGTGTCCCCACCTCTCGCCATATGAGGGCACGTCGAGAATCACTGCTCATACTGAATCTGCTCCCATCTGAGGAGAAAACGCGATCCCAGTCCTCGCTGGTCAAACCTCTGTGCTCATGCCGCCATCTCAAGCGGTACCGCCGATGTCCTGGTGTCAATAGTACACAGCTTACTGGTCATCAGGCAAAGAGACTATCGCTATGATGTCGCGTACCTTGCAGTCCTTGTAACTGTGGTTACTATTGCACTAGCTGTTTGACGTGGGTCCCTATTGCTGTTGCGCAGTGTAGTGGCCTTCTGCTGCTGGTAGTTGACCGTGGTCGACAACCCCTCCTCTTTCGAGTAGCTGTGTCTGTGGATCGGAATGTTCCTCTTCGCGTGAAACAGTGCTATGAGCAATACCAAACTCCCGGGCTACACTTGACACACTTTCTGCTTCTTCCAGTTTCCCGACGAGTGTGAAGTCATCCAGATGCTATCTCCGGGTCATTTTGTAATGAAGAACGCCACAACAATGCATCGAAACTACTCGTTTATTGACACACTGTCTTTTCTCTTTCCTTTAACTTCCGCTTGTTAGCGTTGCAGCCCCGTTTGGCACTAGAATCACGATGACTTCCCGCCATAGTGGCCGTGCGGTTCTAGGCGCTTCAGTCTGGAACCGCGTGACCGCTACGGTCGCAGGTTCGAATCCTGCCTCGGGCATGGATGTGTGTGATGTCCTTAGGTTAGTTAGGTTTAAGTAGTTCTAAGTTCTAGGGGACTGATGACCTCCCCTCCGATGTTAAGTCCCATAGTGCTCAGAGCCAATCGATCCATTTTGAACTTCCCGCCATATGCCGCGACGACTGGGAGATCGCTGGCAACTTGCTCCCGCTCTTCCATTCATTTGCACTGGTAGTTAGTATTGTACGTTACTGTATCTATCTCGTTCTTAAGTTCTGCAGAGCATTATATACAAGGTGGTCAGGAGCAGTCTGAAAAGCTTGTAAGGGTGTTGCAGTACAGGTTGTGCTAATAATTGTTAAAAAAAATTCGATTCATTGCTCCGTTTTCGAGTTAGCATTGAAGTTAGCCAACCGCGCAGTTGCGCGCAGCCAACCGCGCAGTTGCGCGCACACGAAGCAGACTATTGACAACACCGTATATGGCGGGCCGCTTGAATTTGCGCGCGCAATAGCCTGCCTGGCTAACTTCGTATTAGTTGACTCGGAAACGGCGCAGTGTATCGGACTTTTCTCTTAACAATTATTTCTCAGCGCAACCTACCGTGCAACAGCTTCACAAGTTTTTCGAGCTGTTTCTCCCGACCCTGAATGTATTACTGTGTATGGTATGGTATGTTAACCGGGGACCTAGAAACGACGGAGAGGCTCCGTCCCCACTGCAGCCCCAGTGGTCCACAACCCCACGACGACTACCGCAGTCCACTTCACCCCTCTGCCGCCCCAACCGAACCCAGGGTTATTGTGCGGTTCGGCCCCCGGTGGACCCCTAAGGGAACTTCTCACACCAGACGAATCTAACTTCTATGTATACATAGTAGAGTAATGGTGGTGTACGCGTACGTGGAGAACTTGTTTGCGCAGCAATCGCCGACATATTGTAACTGAGGCGGAATAAGGGGAACCAGCCCGCATTCGCCGAGGCAGACGGAAAACCGCCTAAAAACCATCCACAGACTGACCGGTTCACCGAAACTCGACACAAATCCGCCGGGGGAATTCGTGCCGGGGACCAGGCGCTCCTTCCCGCCCGGAAAGCCGTGCGTTAGACTGCACGACCAACCGGGCGGGCCTATTACAGTGTACTCCGTACGATAAACAAACTCTTTGCAAATGTGGAATCATGAGCCGATCGCCTGTTCTGCTACTCATTAGATGCTTGTCAAGCAAGCAGAAAAGGGACACAGTGAACATTTGTAACCTGCTTCTGTAAATCTTAACATTTCCTGTTGCCATCTATTTGTAGTTATTCATATCCAATTTATATTTCACAAAATAAAAATTACTTTAATCGGGGCTATGGTTTTGAATAACCCTGTATGTGTAAACATAAACACTTCTTCTGAATTGGTTCCTGGAGGGAGGGCGGTGTAACGACACCCTATGATCTCCCATCCCCATGCAATGCTGGGTCCACGCCTGGCTCTTGTGTCTATGACCGTACAGCGTCCTCTGCTTTCCAATAGATGCACGTACAACGTCGCTCGCAGACGTGGCGGGATTTCTTCCTCACAAGGGAACCTCCCCATCGCACCCCAATCAGATTTAGTTGTAAGTTGGCACAGTGGATAGGCCTTGAAAAACTGAACACAGATCAATCGAGAAAACAGGAAGAAGTTGTATGGAACTATGAAAAAAATAATCAAAATATACAAACTGAGTGGTCCATGCGCAAGATATGCTAAACAAGGACATATAAACTCAGGAGCGCCGTGGTCCCGTGGTTAGCGTGCGGAGCTGCGGAACGAAAGGTCCTTGGTTCAAGTGTGCCTTCGAGTGAAAAGTTTAATTTTTTATTTTCAGACAATTATTATCTGGCGTGTTTTCCTGTGGAGGAATCGGTTGACCTATGACCTTGCGATCTAATATTTTCGGTTCCCATTGGAGAGGCACGTCCTTTCGTCTACTAATCGCACGGTTTTGCGGTGCGGTCGCTAAACATAGACACTAAAATTATTACAGTGAACAGAGACGTCAATGAACGAACGGACAGATCATAACTTTGCGAAAATAAGGAAAGTAAACTTTTCACTCGAGGGAAGACTTGAACCAAGGACCTCTTGTTCCGCAGCTGCGCACGCTAACCACGGGACAACGGCGCTCCTTAGCTTACACTATCCTTGATGTTGCCTATCTTGCGCATGGACTATTCAGTTCCTATATTTTGCTTATTTTTTTCATAGTTCCACACAACTTCTTCCTGTTTTCTCGATTGATCTGTGTTCAGTTTTTCAAGGCCTATCCACTGTGCCAACTTATAACTAAATCTGAGGGGGGTGCGATGGGGAGGTTCCCTTGCCAGTACCTTTCTCTGGACGCGCACCACTGTCTGTCTGTGCCGCGAGTGCCGGGGAAACGAGACAGTGAGTGACTCGCCAGCAGAGCAGTCCCGAGCGCCTCGGTGTAACTCCCTACCCACTCGGCGCAGTGGACCGCCTATCGATCGGACCGCGACGCCACTCGCACCAAATATAAATTATTGTTTCTGAGCTGAGCCGAGCCGCGGTAGTCCCGCCGGCGCTATCAGACGCACGTTAAACGGGCGCCACTACACTGCACACTGCAACTGCTGCAGCACGCCCTTGGCGGGAATGCAGAGCAAATCGACACTCCAGCCGCATTCGCGTATGCAGGCGCTCCGGTATCGATTGCAGTGGAATAGCGGGCCAGCTCCTGAGTTTGCCACACAGGAACGTTCGGCATGTCTGGCACGTTCGCTGCCGAGGACCGGAGCGGTCAGTAGCCTCGTGTGTGGTCCTCGCGATGCTAATCCTTTAGCGAGCATATTATCGAGTCTTTAGGTCATAACTTCCAATATAAAGGCCGAACTGAATAGGGATAGAACGGAACTTCTCACGCATCCAAAGAATCTAGAAAAAATCTGATAAAATAATACTTTTCCAACGCCTCAAGTGACATAACCCAGTCACTGTTCTATCTAGCAAACTGACTCGTTTTTTTCTCCCTGATATGGAAACAGTTTGAATATTACTGAGAACAAAGTCGTCGAGTCGTTCATTTACATCTACATCTACATTTACATGGTTACTCTACAATTCACACTTATGTGCCTGGCAGAGGTTTCATTGTCATACTACTTCTCTACCATACCACTCTCGAATGGCGCGTGGGAAAAAGAAACACCTAAATCTTTCCGTTCGAGCTCTGATTTCTCTTCTTTTATTATGATGATCATTTCTCCCTACGTAGGTGGGTGTCAACAAAATGTTTTTGCATTCGGAAGAGAATGTTGGGATTGAAATTTCGTAAATAAATCTCGCCGCAAAGAAAAACGCCTTTGTTTCAGTGACTGACACCCCAACTCGGGTATCATATCAGTGACACTCTCACACCTATTGCGCGATAACACGAAACGAGCTGCCTTTCTCTGCACTTTTTAAGTGGCCTCCGTCAATCCTATCTGGTAAGAATCCCACACCGCACAGCAATATTCCAGCTGAGCATGGACAATGTCAATGTAGGCTGCTACGTTCGCGTCTCCGAAAATTTAATTTTATTACTATGACCATGCTCGGAACAGAAATTTCCTCCAGAATGTTGACCACAATATTTTTCTTGGACTGAATTTTAAAAAACCTAATATTTTTGGAGTATCGTTGAAATGGTCTGAAGAATAAACAAATAAAGAAAAACACCATCCGAACAGGCCTTGAAGGCTTAATGGTATCGACCGGCCGCCGTGTCATCCTGAGACCTTAGCTGTAACCGGATGTGGATAAGGAGGGACAAGAGGTCAGCACACTGCTCTCCCATCATTGTCAGTTTTCGCGACCGGTGCCGCTATTTCTCAATCAAGTTGCTCCTCAATTGGCCTCACAAGGGCTGAGGGCACCCCGCTTGCCAACAGCACTTGGCAGACCCGGACAGTGAACCATCCGAGTGCTAGCCAAGTTCGACAGCGCTTAACTTCGGTGATCTGACGGGAACCGGTGTAACCATTGCGGCATATGTAAGAGAAATCTACTAAAATCAAACATAGATGTTAATTTGAGGAAGAAAATTTCTGAGAATGTACGTTTGGAGCACAGCATTGTATGGTAGCGAGACATGGACTGTGGGAAAACCGGAAAAGAAGAGAATCTAAGCATTTGAGACTTGATGCTAGAGAAGAACGTTGAGAATTAGTTGGACTGGTGGGTTAAGGAATGAAGAGGTTCTTCGTAGAATCGGCGAGGAAAGGAATAGACGGAAAAGAACTATAAGAAGAACGGGCAGGATGACAGAACATCTCTTAAGATATCAGTGAATAACTTCCATGGTAGTAGAAGGAGCTGTAGAGGGTAAAAATTGCAGAGGAAGACAGAGGTTGGGATACAACTAGCAAACAATTGAGGACGTAGGTTGCGTGTGCTACTCTGTGATGGGAAGGTTGGCACAGGAGAGAATATGTGGCTGGCTGCTTCAAACCAGTCAGAAGACATACATATTGAATCATCAACATATGCCTTTTTACACTTCTTCAGGAATTTTCATGCTGACTGATTCCCTTTAAATTAAATTTTATTCAGCATACATTTTTTAACAGTTTTGGCATATGTGGGTACTGTGACATTACTGTCACATTTCCCTGCACGATATCAATTCATTTGTCGGCCACTATTTTTCGGTTATATTTTTGGGAACTGGAAGTGTATGCTTGGAGAAAGAATTTCGCGCCTCGTGGTTCAGGTGCGCCCCGGTGCGCCCTCGGCTCTCCTTTGCCAGCAGAGGGCAGTCTGTGAATACCATAAGGTCAAGCACGCCGCCTCAGGGTGTTGAATAATCTTTGCGGAATCCAGGCTGTAGCCCACTCCGCTGCTTTTGTGTGAATACAGCCGGTGCTTGTCCTGAACAGTGAACACCACGCTTACCTTGCCTCAGGATAATCTGAGCAAGACATTTTTGCCTTGCAGCAATAACTTTAAAGGCCCAGACACTGCGGTGCCGCATGGCCAGAGTGGAAGTGTTGGTTCCGATCCGCACCAAAACTTTGGCTTATCCAATGAGACTGCGTCGTGCCACCTAGCGCATAATGGGCAAGTGCCGACCAATCAAGCCAATCAAGGAAACTTAAAAAAAAAACATGGTTTTAAGCACTATGGGACTTAACATCTGAGGTCATCAGTCCCCTAGACTTAGAACTACGTAAACCTAACTAACCTAAAGACATCACACAGATCCATGCCCGAGGCAGGATTCGAACCTGCGACCGTAAGAGCCGCGTGGTTCCGGCCTGAAGAGCCTAGAACCGCTCGACCACAACAGCCGGCCTGTTCACTATTGGCCAGAAGAAATTCGTCATTGGTTAAGTCTATAAGACATCCATCAACTCTGGATCGAAAATGCAAATTCTATTGTGTATACAGGGTGTCCCAGGAGGAATGGTCAACAGTCAGGGTTAGGGTAGGAACGATCATTCAAAGCAAAAGAGCTCGGTTCCGGGCTGAAGCGCCTAGAACCGCTCGGCCACAGCGGACGGCTCAAGGTAAAATTGCTTTCGCCTAAAGCCAACCTAGTGACGGCAATATGTACGACTTGAACGCAAAATGTGGTAAATTTGTTAGACTTTATCCGATTTCTTCGAAAATTTTGGTACAGTTCTCGTCCATCACGTTGACAGCTGCTTGGAGTCATCCCCTCCAAGCTGAATATTTGAAAAGCTGGAAGTTAGGCGGGAGGAAGTATTTTTTTTGGGAGGGGGGAGGGGGGGAGGCATTACGGGACGGACCGTCGGCGGAATTGTGTGCTGAGTGTCACGTGGGGCTGACTGGAAGATTTTGCTGATGTTGAGGAGATGTGAAATCCACAAGCCATGATGGCGCTATCCATAATCTAAGTAGCTCACTTCTCATACTTTTGGGTAGACAACATGAGTTGGTGATTTAAGTATAATTTAGGAATTGTTTCTTTATCTTACAGGGTGTTTCAAAAACGACTGGTATATTTGAAACGGCAATAAAAACTAAACGAGCAGCGATTTGTTTGTTGCAATATCTTGGGACAACAGTACATTTTCAGGCAGACAAACTTTCGAAATTACAGTAGTTACAATTTTCAACAACAGATGGCGCTGCAAGTGATGTGAAAGATATAGAAGACAACGCAGTCTGTGGGTGCGCCATTCTGTACGTCGTCTTTCTGCTGTAAGCGTGTGCTGTTCACAACGTGCAAGTGTGCTGTAGACAACATGGTTTATTCCTTAGAACAGAGGATTTTTCTGGTGTTGGAATTCCACCGCCTAGAACACAGTGTTGTTGCAACAAGACGAAGTTTTCAACGGAGGTTTAATGTAACCAAAGGACCGAAAAGCGATACAATAAAGGATCTGTTTGAAAAATTTCAACGGACTGGGAACGTGACGGATGAACGTGCTGGAAAGGTAGGGCGACCGCGTACGGCAACCACAGAGGGCAACGCGCAGCTAGTGCAGCAGGCGATCCAACAGCGGCCTCGGGTTTCCGTTCGCCGTGTTGCAGCTGCGGTCCAAGTGACGCCAACGTCCACGTATCGTCTCATGCGCCAGAGTTTACACCTCTATCCATACAAAATTCAAACGCGGCAACCCCTCAGCGCCGCTACCATTGCTGCACGAGAGACATTCGCTAACGATATAGTGCACAGGATTGATGAAGGCGATATGCATGTGGGCAGCATTTGGTTTACTGACGAAGCTTATTTTTACCTGGACGGCTTCGTCAATAAACAGAACTGGCGCATATGGGGAACCGAAAAGCCCCATGTTGCAGTCCCATCGTCCCTGCATCCTCAAAACGTACTGGTCTGGGCCGCCATTTCTTCCAAAGGAATCATTGGCCCATTTTTCAGATCCGAAACGATTACTGCATCCCGCTATCTGGACATTCTTCGTGAATTTGTGGCGGTACAAACTGCCTTAGACGACACTGCGAACACCTCGTGGTTTATGCAAGATGGTACCCGGCCACATCGCACGGCCGACATCTTTAATTTCCTGAATGAATATTTCGATGATCGTGTGATTGCTTTGGGCTATCCGGAACATACAGGAGGCGGCATGGATTGGCCTCCCTATTCGCCAGACATGAACCCCTGTGACTTCTTTCTGTGGGGACACTTGAAAGACCAGGTGTACCGCCAGAATCCAGAAACAATTGAACAGCTGAAGCAGTACATCTCATCTGCATGTGAAGCCATTCCGCCAGACACGTTGTCAAAGGTTTCGGGTAATTTCATTCAGAGACTACGCCATATTATTGCTACGCATGGTGGATATGTGGAAAATATCGTACTATAGAGTTTCCCAGACCGCAGCGCCATCTGTTGTTGAAAATTGTAACTACTGTAATTTCGAAAGTTTGTCTGCCTGAAAATGTACTGTTGTCCCAAGCATATTGCAACAAACGGTGTATTTCTATCGCTGCTCGTTTAGTTTTTATTGCCGTTTCAAATATACCGGTCATTTTTGAAACACCCTGTATATTCACAATGTAAACAGGTCAGAATGGCTTGTACTTCATTCTCCAGGCAGCCTTCTTTTCATCTGGTTCCTCGCACAGTACTAGCGTCACTTTTTGTTAACGTAATTGATAAATCAGTTATTCTGGTTCTCACACAACTTTTGATTAATCTTTGGCCGGCCGCAGTGGCCATGCGGTTCTAGACGCTTCAGTCTGGAACCGCGCGACCGCTACGGTCGCAGGTTCGAATCCTGCCTCGGGCATGGATGTGTGTGGTGTCCTTAGGTTAGTTAGGTTTAATTAGTTCTAAGTTCTAGGGGACTGATGACCTGAGATGTTAAGTCCCATAGTGCTCAGAGCCATTTGAACCATTTGATTAACCTTTGTGAAACTTAAGGGTACATAAAATTCTGTTAAAGGTAGACTTAACCATAATTTCCATATCCTTAGCCAGTCCTACAACTTTTCTATTTAGGCTACCCCTTAAAATATTAATGTAACCTGGTATACTACCAAGTTGTGCTTCGTTGTGTCGGCCTTGTTTTTGTGTACAGTGCCCGCATTAGACGGCAGATTATCGATTATTTCATTTTGTAACAGGATCGAGCTTTGCATTCATCTAAACATCGCAAGGATACTTATTTAACACTACATTGCATTTTTTTGTTTTTTTTTTCAGTAACATCAGCTTAAAATTCTAGCATGATGTAATATCATTTTCATGTAAATAATCTCAATACGACACGGTTTATTAGCTGCAAGTAAACACGTATTTATAATGAACGTAATAAAGCAGAACGTTTGATCTTGGCTATGTGTGACAAGAAGTGAACAATTTAAACATGGCGTACTACGCGATACCTGATAGTTAAAATTCAGTTGTAAACATTAAAATAAACGAATGACTATCAGGTAAAATTCAGTTGTAAACGTTAAAATAAACGAATGACTAAAACGCAATGGAGTCAGAGGACTGCAACACTGAACGCCGTGGTTTTCTTGCTGGTTGTAGCGGAAGTTGTGGCTGTGGCTGGCTCAGCCTGTGTGGTTGCTGGAGCGGACAATTTTCACCAGAACGCTTTACCATTCGTGCGCTCGATTTGGGACACTGCCGCCTAATGAACAAAACACGTACGTATGGAACATCAGAAAGCTGTGAGACCGCACCGAAGAGTTTCTAGCAAACCAAGCACCACAGGTCATGAGATCCTTAACGCAGAGAAATCTTCAGATTTGGAAGTAACTTGGAGCATAACCTAAGGGAATGTTATAGGACTATTACTTTTCATAGTGGATATGACATGGTAGATAACATCAGAAGTTCCATGAGACTTTTCGCACTTGTAGAGAATCGACGTTTTGTACCGGATATTGGCAGTTGATACTGAAGATAAATGTAACATACTGCGCATACATCGGCAGAAAGACCTACTGTTGTATGATTATACTATTGTAGAACAATCGCTGAAAGCAGTCACATCCGTTAAATATCTACGAGTATGCGTACTGGGTGGTTTATTGTAGAAAGAACAGATAATACTAATCGGAGGTGGCGCAGATTCAAGACTGTGATTCGCTGGAAGACTCCTCGGGAGGTGTAGTCCCACAGAGAATGTGTACCCGCAAACGAGGTAGCTTACAAAACCCTCATTTGACCTATACTTGAATTGCTTGTGAGTTTGGGATCCGTACGAGAAAGGCTTGATAGACGAAATACAGAAGATCCAAAGAAGAGGAACACGTTTAGATACAGGTTCATTTAGTAAGCAGGGAAGTGGCACTAAGATGCTCAGCCAACTTCAGTGGCAGATGCTGCGAGAGAGGTTTTTATATCAAGGAGTATGTTAAAGTTCCGAGGATGTACGTTCCTAGAAAAGTCAACGAACGTAGTCCCTCCTTCTGGACTTATCTCGGGAAAAGGCCATGAAGATAAAGTAAACATATATTCGAGATCGCGCGGAGGCGTACCAAAAAGCGTTCCCCCGGCGGACCACTGGCGACTGGAAAAGGAAAGGGGAGAAGTGACATTGTTACACAAAATGACTTCCAACACCACAATAAGGTGACTTACGGAGTGCCGATGCAGATGTAGAAAGATTTAATTTTTATAGCTCTACGTGTGACACAATCTAGTCACTGTTCCTCATTCTTTTAAGCATCTGTCTCTTATTTAATTATTTATTGTATCATAAGTCGGAAAGAATTGGAAAACCACTGGAATGCAGTCGTCAGCTCGTTAGCAGGCGCTAAGGAATGGGCGCTTATAGCTCATTGCACATGTTGATAGTAAACTTTCTTCCAGATGACGCTATGATGAGTTGTATGTTAAGCACGCTATCCATTATGTGATATCGCCGCCCCTGAGAGGGAACGTAAGGCAATCAGCATAGTTTCGCGTCGGTAGCGTCTCTGTACTTTTGTTTTGTTTTGATAGATTAGGTAGCCTACTCATGCCAGAGATCGTAGCGTATTATTGAAAGCAAAAAATTAGAACAGAAGCTTGTGATTGTGTAGCTACAAGGACGCAAAAAGAATAGAACGCGCCGTTATTCCGCTTGGAAGAATAAAATTATTTTGGCGAGTTACATAAATAGCGCGGCTCTTTTTATTCAGATCTAGAGTAATGAAATTATTACCTAAATTTCATAGCTCTTTAGTTTCCGCCTGTTTCTGAAGAAATTACAAAATCTAGCCACTTTCAAGGAAAAGTAAAGATTCTGAGTGACTATTTACGAGATGTTAAAATCTCCTGCTACAATTAGCTGTAAAGCACTCGATTGAACTTGCTGAGATGACTATTGTGTCCCCTGATTTCCATCAGCAACAGCACCTTCCTTTAAGAGCCGTTGTTTAAGAGTCCCCGCTAATCTGTGACACAAAATTACTATCATTATCAGAGTAGTCGATTCCAGATTCATCGGCTGAATTCTATAAAATACGAACAACGACTTCATCAAAAAATTATTTTGCTGTAACCTTCAGAGTACAAATTAAAGAGTGTTCAAATTTACTGCTTACATCATTCATGTAAAGTTAAAGTGAAAAATCACATTTGAAAAAATTGTAATGCATCATTGTAATTTGGAAAGAAATTACGAAAAGTTATGCAATATGGCTTAAACAATTAAAATGATGAAATGCAGGTATCAGAAAAGATCAAAATATCGAAATGTATCGATCTAAAGTGACGTTATATTCCTTTGCTCTTCATATCCGATAGGATGCTACGTGTGTTCACTATGTGAAACATCTGGCGCATTGGCTGTTCCGTTCCAGTATATGACTTGCATTAAAATGCTTCAAAATTAGTTGAAAATGAAGACCGAAATCAATAGTGATATGAATGTATTATCATAATCCAGACAGTCCCCTGGCGAAAATATTGTCATCTCGTAAGTACAATACGACTGAAGTGCCAAATCTTTTTCTTGTGCCTTTGTCCCACATCGACGTAGGGTCGGCATGGTTATTAATGGATTTGGCGGGGTGCCCTTCCTGTCGCCACCCCGTTCCCTCCCCTCCTCCTTCCCTCCCACTCCTCATCCCCTCCCCCCGGAGCGGAATATGTGTAATCCTACTGTCTGCGTGCAGCGTGATTCATCTGAAAGTTAGCGAAAGTTTTCTAAATGTTTGCGAACCGTGTAACTGAAACGGGACTTGGGCATCAGGCCGGAATTCGCCTAGTACGATGTGAGGAACCGCCTAAAAGCCACATCCTCTCTTGCTGGCACAGTCCCTCGTCATTAACCCGCCTGGCGGATTCGATTCTACTTTGGAAAAAGCGTTTTAACATACACTGTTATACAGATGGGTGACTGTGGCACCAACCGGAGTGAAAATAAAAGATGTCCCAGGAGGAATGGTTACTGTTTGTTGACATGTTTAGTAAACATGGGCTCTAAAATCCAGACTTTAAGAGCTATGAGCACTTCGTCTTCGATTCTGTGAAACTAATCTCATCTACTTCAATGTCTTTGCTTTCTATATCTTGAGAGCTGGTTGTATGGACCAAAACAAGGAAAAAATGTCCAATAAACGTGGTTCGTAAAGTTCATACCTTGAGAGCTATGACCAGTTCTTCATCTTCGCCACTGTCTTCTAGTGAACAAGTGCTCATAGCCCTTAAGTTGTGGGTTTTTAGATCGCATTTTTGCAAGACTCTTTTGCTTTGAATGATCGTTCCCACCCTAACCCTGACTGTTGACCATTCCTCCTGGGACACGTTGTATTCACAATACAATTTGCATTTTAGATCCAGAGGTGATGGATGACTTACAGGCTTAACCAGTGACGGATTTCTTCCGGACAATAGTGAACATTACAGAGATTTACGTCTCTATTAGATTTGAAAATGGCCTCGTTTAGTCCACAGTATAAAACTCCGGATGTCAACGTGTTTATTTAGAAGCCAGATACTATAAGACAGTTTCACTCTGGAAATTATGTTCCTCAGTGTCTGATGGACGAAAATGTGATATGAGGGAACTATGACAGGCAAAGTAAGACTACTGCCCTGCACTTCAAAGTGACAAAGATACATGACACTATTTTTCAACATAGACACCAACGTTTTACCAATCGTTCGGTTCCTCGATGATATAAATCTGGTCCATGGTCATGGAGCCATTCAAGAACCATTGTGTGAACGTCCTCACCGTCTGACTATGCTAATCAGTTCCCCGTTGTGTGAACGTCCTCATCGTCTGACTATGCTAATCAGTTCCTGGACACTATGCAGTGTGCCGGATGGTAATTATCTTTCTTCCAGACCAGAATCACCCACTTCTATCCAGCCTTGGTCAAACTTGACACCATTTCACTATGACTGGACGCGACACTGCATTTAGTCCACATACTGCCAGAATTTCAAGGTATATTTAGGCGTTTTGTCCACAGGAATCGTACTGTCCCGCGAACTTCAACTTTGAAGTACGTTTCCAACAGTCACCCCGTTTCAATCGCACACTGTAATGGACCTGTTATTAGTATCGCAGGAAAACGGTGTCTGCAGAAAGCGCGGAACATGTGCTCTCTTCTGGCCATGGACTACTCTATTAGAGTACTGGTCTTAGTGTGAGAAGACATATGTAACCTACTTTTCGAAGTCTGTACGTTCATATGGAAGCCACAAAGTGAGTAATTCTGTAGACGCCACTCTTGTTCACCGCCGCAAACCCGTGCTGTTGTTCTTGGCGAAAGATTTTTTTCATGTAGAATCCCAGTACTTCTATCGGTTACACCACATATTACGGCTTGTTTGGTAAGACTGTAAGTCAGTTGCGCATAGCCAGTGTTACGAATCTGTGTTGACAGTCACAGAAAAACATGTCGTGACTGAAGTGAGGTATCGCCGTATAAACTCGCTCTGCATGTCGAAAAGTCCGGCGGAATTTTCCGAGTACCAAGAACATTAAATGTCTCTTCGTTAGCGGTTGCCATTACTGAATAAATGGTATAAAAACATTAAATATCAACATAGACGCCGTTGGCAAAGTACCAGCAAAACGCCTCTTGTTAAAGACGAGAAAAGACTGTAGCAGTTAATAGTGAAAGCTCCGGGATGTAGTGATAGTGGTTCCCACATTACTCGATGGAGCTGTCTCAGCGTGCCAAGAAAAGGGTTCTTTTTTCTTAAACAACTGTATCGATGCTAAAAATAGCGTGTAATGTTTCGTTTTTAACAATTCTGCTCTATCGTACCAATACTAGACTAACATTTCTGCGGGAAATAATGTTCCAGGGTCTACCTTAGTCACAATCTGCGGGTTGTTTGCAAAACGAATCTATAATTCTGCAGCGGAGAGTTGGCGCTCTTGAAACTGACACTTAAATACTGTGCCTTCATAATTCATCCATTAAAAGTTTTGCCCGCCAAGGGCACTTGCCTTAGTTTGTGTTCAGCTGCAGAACATAGTGTATTTTCTGACACACTTTCAGAACATCGTATACTCTGCTGAAGAGTACATTTATTCTAACAAACAGTGCATATTTGGTGCACTTTTTTCAACACACCTATGGAACATAACGTCTGTAAATTCGTATTACAGGAGTCATTACATTTTTTTTCACATTGACGTTAGGATCATGCAGTGATATAAGCGTAACGTAGTTTTTGGTACGATACTGCTTGATTATGCGCGAGGGGCAAAGTTAGCTAATCTTTAATAATGAAACGAAGTATTTATAAGAAATAAAAATAGCATCGCCGGCCGATGTTGTCGAGCGGTCCTAGGCGCTTCAGTCCGGACCTGCGCCACTGCTACGGTCGCAGGTTCGAATAGTGACTCGGGCATGGATGTGTGTGATGTCCTTAGGTTAGTTTGGTTTAAGTAGCTGTAAGTTCTAGGGGAGTGATAACCTGAGATGTTAACTCCCATAGTGCTCAGAGCCATTTGAAAAAAAAAAAAAAAAAAAAAAAAAACAGCATCATGCAGAAAAACAACTTCTTGCAAGTCCTTCTAATGTAAGTCCATGTTGCAGTGTAAAATCACACCAGAAACTCTCAGCACAAAAAGAAACCGATGACATACTGTGGCCCGCACAATGTTACTGTTACAAGATAGATGATAGAGCTCTGTCTGAAGATGAATCTATCGGTTAGGACGCATTTGTTGAAGTAATTGGAACAATTCTGTGTGGTTCGATGCTCTTTTTACTCATCATATCGATTCCTGAGAAAACAGCACTGTTATACATTGTTTTGTTCCTGATAAAAGTAGCTGATGAGTTCTCATATACGAGAAGCAAAAATGCTAATGATGACCGAAGTAGAAATTGGAAATTGGTGGTAAGGTCTTATGGGACCAAACTGCTGAGGTCATCGGTCCCTAAGCTTACACACTATTTAATCTAACTTAAACTAACTTAGGCTAAGGACGACACAGACACCCATGCCCGAGGCTGGGTTCGAACCTCCGACGAGGGAAGCCGCGCAGACCATGACAAGACGTCGTAGACCGCTCGGCTACCCCGCGCTCCCCCGAATTAGAGGTGGCATAAAGTACAGATTGGCAATAGCAAAGAAAACTATTCTGAAAAAGAGAAATTTGTCGATATTGAATATAATCGTCTATGGACGAGCTCGACGAATTTGTACGTCTAAATCTACACCTACATGGACACTCTGCAAATCAAACTTACGCCCGACGCAGAGATTAATTGAACCGTCTTCAAAATAATTCTCTATTATTCTAATCTCGAATAGGGCGCGGAAAAAACTGACATCTATATCTTTCCTTGCGAGCTCCGATTTCCCTAATTTTATTCGGCATCAGCAAAATATTTCCGCATTCTGAGGAGAAAGTTGATGATTGAAATTTCGAAAGAAGATCCCGCCGCAACGAGAAACATCTCCGTTTTAATAATGTCCACCCCAAATCCTGTATCATATCCGTGACGCGCTCTCCACTATGTCTCGATAATGCATAACGTGCTGCCCTTGTTTGAACTATCTCTGTGTACTCTGTTAACCCTATATGGTAAGGATCCAAAATCGCCACACAGCGATACTCCAAAAGTGGACGGACAAGCGTAGTGAAGGTAGTCTCTTTAGTGGACCTGTTAACATTTTCTAAGCGTTCTGCCAATAAAACGCAGTCTTTGGTTCGCCTTCCCCACAACATTTCCCATGTGTTCTTTCGAATTTAAGTTGTTCTTAATTATAATTTCTAGGTATTTGGTTGAATTTACCGCCCTTAGATTTGATTGAGATATCGTATAACCGAAGTTTAACAGTTTCCTTTTAGCACTCATTTGGATGACCTCACACATTACGTTATTTAGGGTCAATTTCCAGTTTTCGCTCCATGCAGATATCTTTTCTAAATCGTTTTGCAACTTATTTTGATCTTCTGATGACTTCAGTTGGCAATAAACGACAGCATCATCTCCAAACAACCAAAGCCTGTTGCTCAGATTGTCTCCTAAATTGTTTATACAGATAAGGAACAGCAGAGGGCCTATAACACTACCTTGGGGAACGCCAGAAATCACTTCTGTTTTACTGGATGACTGTGCGTCAATTACTACAAACTGTGAACTCTCTGGCAGTAAATCACGACTCCACTCGCATAAATGAGATAATATTCCATAAGCATGTAATTTGATTTCAAGTCGCTTGTGAGACACAGTGTCAAAAGCCTTCTGCAAAATTCATAAATTCCTTGTCGACAGCACTCAGCACTTCTTGTAAGTAAAGAGCTAGTTTCCACAAGAATGATGTTTTCTAAATCCGTGTTGACTGTGTGTCAACAGACCGTTCTCTTCGAGGTAATTCAGAATATTGGAACACAATATATGTTCCAAAACCCTGCTACATAATGACGTTAGTGATATGGGCCTGTAATTTAGTGGATTAGTCCTATTGCCTTTCTTGACTACTGGTGTGACCTGTGCAACTTTTCAGTCTTTGGGTACGGATCTTTTGTCGAGCGAACGTTTGTATACGATTGTTAAATATGGAGCTCTTGCATCAGCGTACTCTGAAAGGAACCTAATTGGTGTACAGTCTGGACCGGAAGGCTTGCATTTATTTAATGATTTAAGTCGCTTCACTACTCTGAGTATATTTACTTCGTAGTTACTCATATTGGCAGCTGTTCTTGATTCGAATTCTGGGATATTTATTTCGTCTTCTTTGGCGAAGGAATTTAGGAAGGTTGTGTTTAGTAATTCTGCCTTAGCGGCACTGTCATCGATAGTATTTCCATTGCAATCGCGCAGAGAAGTCATTGACCGTGTCCTGCCGCTAGCATACCTTACATACGACCAGAACTCTTTGGCTTTTCTGGCAGGTTTCGAAACAAAGTTTCGTTTTTGAAACTTTTATAAGCACCTCACACCGAAGTCCGCGCTAAATTTCGAGTTTCTATAAAAGATCGCCAATTTTGCGTCGTTTAAATTTGGCATGCTTTTTTACATTGTTTCCGCAACAGTGTTCTGACCCGTTTTGTTTACTCCGTCGTTTGTTAATTTATTTCGTATAAATCTCTCAACTGCTGTCGATAATATTTCTTTGAATTCAAGCCACACCTGGTCTTCACTTACATTGTTAATTTCGAAGGTGTAGAGCCTGTCTCTCAGGAAGGAGTCAAGAGAACTTTTATCTGCTTTTTTTAATAGATATATTTTTGTTTATTTATGGAGGATTTGGGAGTTACGGCACTCAGTCTCGCTACGACAATCCTGTGTTCGCTAATCCCTGTATCCGTTTTGATGCTCGTTAATAGCTTAGGATTATTTGTTGCTAAGAGGCCGAGTATGTTTTGCCAACCGTTTACTATTCGAGTGGGCTCATGAAATAATTGCTCGAAATAATTTTTAGAGAATGCGTTTCGCACAATTTCGGATGATGTTTTATGCATATCTTTTGATTTCGACACCTATTTTCGCCAACATATCGGGCAAATTGAAGTCACTACCAAGAATAATTGAATGAGTATCTGTTCGAAATTAAACTCACATTTTCTTTGAGCCTTTCAGCAGTTGTATCATCTGAATTGGGTTGGTCCACAACAGTGATGCCCATCCACTAAAGTCACAAGTTGTGTAACTGCAGCCGAAATAGCTTGGATCTGCGAGCGAAGCGTCACCAGCATGACTCGCATCCGCACACAACTACTACAGTCCCTATCCATACTATATACTGTTTAAAAACTACAGTAAAGGGACAAGGAAACGACTATCGACACGCGCTACGACTATTGTAGACACTGACGAAAATGCAAGAACTGTATCTAATAAATTAGATTAACACGCAGAGATTCAAAAGCTATAGTACCAAGGCGCACAGGTAAGACTAAATAATTCGATCCCGATTAGGAACTTGTGAAACGTCACAAAATTGGTTTACTTTCCGACACTATCGAACACGCGAGAACTGTATCTACTACATATGAAGGGTTCACGGGAAAAACGGGGTAAGTCAGTTCCTCTTAATTTTTCAGGAAATAAGATTTTATCTCCAAACAGAATTCTGCCTCTTCACTCTTACGCGATGTGAATAAGTGTTGTCACGAAATTTAGCTTCATTTTCTTGTTGCCTAGGTCTCCTTTGCGATATACTATTCACATTAATTAGGCCTGCCAAGTAATCATTCTGCTCATTCACAGTCATTTTGTTATAATTTGATATAATAACACACGTTCTGCGTCAGTGGTATTCTGAAAGCATTTCAATCTGGAACATTTACCATCTGGCTCTAATTCATGGGTGGATGATAAAAGTTTTTTGCTCACGTCGAAAAGTTGACCTGTTCTCTTCCTTTTCTTTGTTGAATGTGACAATTGGCTGAATGTGATACTTTCCTCATCTTCATTTTCCATGTTCAGTTCCACAGTTCAGTTAAAACGTAAAACAAACTAAACAACTCACATAACACATAAAGCACTAACTTAACCTCTCCAATAGCACACACTCAACACCTGATAGTCATAGACAATGTAACGTAAACAACAGCTGCGATCAATGCTGTTAACTGACTAATCCCCTTTTTTCCTAGTTCCACATTGGCTTACCTCCTTTTTCCCGTGCATACTATACTTTTAAACCGCTGTAACTTTGAGACTCTCCCCCTTATTTCCATGAAACAAAAGCTGATAAAAGCAGCTTCTTGAAAGCTTTCTGAAACTGTAATAACCTAAAATTTCATTTTTTTACTTAACTCCTTCTTACCGTGGACCCTTCATATTAAATTAACACGCAGAAACCCAAACACTACACTACCAAAGCACACAGAGGAAAGTATATAATTCGCTCCTGGTACGGAACTTACGAAACGTCACAGAATCGATTACTTCCCCGTTGCTGCTCTTTATCGGTGGACGACTGCTGCTTTCTGTAACGCTTACAATACATTGCTGTATCTGCATAGCGAAAAGCACTTTCTCGCTATCGCCGTGCGTAGCAGATTCGTAAGGGCTTCAGACATACAGTATACGAAGTTGAGCTGCAGTGTGAGAATTTCATCAAGTACTTGAACAGTTGCATCTTTGGAGTTCTGTGTATCGTGGACGCGTATATTTCAGCCGTTAATATTTATTATTTCTGATCTTGAAAAATCGAAGTTATCAACTTTAAATAAATATTACATTATGGAAGTAATTTTGAGATATATCTGTATTAAAAAATTATTGTAGACATTTCCTAGAATTTGTGAGCCTATTTTTTAAACGTTAGAAATTTGTCAACTTATGCATTCGCAAGTAAACTGAAGAGGAGTGATGTCCTCGAGAGGCTGGTGGAGAGTGTGATGACTGTTTCATCAGCGCCTCCTCTAGTGATGCCACTAAGTAAGGTGAACCGATTGGATAAGAAGGCCAAAGAAAAACTTGAAATTGACTGTCCATCAATTATTTTTCTCTACAACTTTTTGGGAGGTGTGGATCTTTTGAATTCACTAATTGCATCATAAACTATCAGCATCAGAGCAAAGAAAATACTGCCGTCTGCTATTTTTCACTTCCTTGATATGATGGCAGTAAGTGCATGGCTATTGCACAGGAGGGACTGTGACTCTCGCTTGATGCGCCCAAACACAAGACGAGGCCACTTAGTCAGTTCAAAGCTGAAACTGCTTATGCCCTGTGCGAAATGAACATGGACGTTAGTGGGAGAAAGAGTGAAAGACTTTCTTCAAGTGTAGATAATAAATAAGCAAAGAAGAAGAAAATAGGGCATACATCAAAACCAATTCCCCAAGATGTTGTTCTCAGGACGCTGTTGGACATTGACCACTTGCATCTGAGAAAATAGGTAGATGCAAGATGCTAAACTGCAAAGGAAGTCCATCAGTTATTTGCCAGAAGTGTAATGTTAATTTGTGCATCGAGAAGAAAAACTATGAGGGTCAAAGCTTTCATATTATTAAATATTTTCATATGTTATAAAAGTATATATGTAACTGTTCAGAAGCCAAAATTTAATTCATCTCTGTCCTTAAATGCCTACGTAACAAAAACGTAACGCTACAAAATATATTATATAAAGTTGACTGAATGTATTCTTTATCAGTATATTTTTATTGTGACCCTAAAGTAACACAAATATACCATTTTGAATTTTTGTCGTTATTGCTTCATAATTGTATACATAGAGGGATAGATTCATATGCTAGCCAATACTTTCTGAAGTATTTGTCTGACATATAGCCTTGTACGGAAGTGAAACGTGGACGGTACACAGTTCAGATAATAAGAGAATAGAATCTTCTGAAACGTGGTATTAGAGAAGAATGTCAAAGATTAGGAAAGTAGATCGAATAACTTACGAGGAGATATTGAATCTTTATGGAGTACAACCTGACTACAAGAAGACAGCGATTGATAGGCCACATCTTAAGGCATCCAAGAATGTTCAGTGTGGTCATGAATAATGAAGGGAAGTGTGTGGGCCTAGGTGTGGGTTGAATATTGTAGAGAGAGACAAAGACTCGACTACAGTAAGCAGGTTCAAATCAATGTAGGTTGCAGCAGTTAGGCAACGACGAAGGAAGATGCTCGCACGCACACTAGCTTGGAGAGCTCCACCAAATCAGTTTTCGAACTGAAGACTACAACAACAACTACACGCCACTGTTTCCCGAACATTTCTAACGCTACCACTTGTTTTCAAGGAGTCCCATTTTCCTATTGTAATAGTTTAACATTTTCACGGAACGATTGTGGCAATAATACTATTCCCGTGCATGAATTTAGCGCAGCACCAGTTGTATATTTGCCTCAGTACTGTTTCTCGTAAACTCGCTGTCGATGAATTCGTTAAATGACATTTATGTATTCGCAGTATCTGCAATTTCGAAGAAAAGGACTTCATACTTGTGAAGCATGTAGACATCATCGTAATTGCATTTAAGGTGTTCGTTAATAATAATTTCAATGTCTACTTTTATCTATGTTTCATTTAAAGAGCGTGTTATTACCCTCTGCGCTAATGACATAAAATGTAGTGTAATTGGAGCTGAAAGGTTATCAGTTTGTTCTCATGTCGATTTGAGCGGCATCACATCACAATCACAGAAAAGTCGAACCTAAATTTACTATATGAAGTCCAGTCTACGTTATTCAGTGTAATGCGAAATTATATATTGCGTTGTATTGTATACAGTCACTGTCCGCCGTCAGCAAAATTATCTGTTCGCCAAAGACTACCAATAAAGCAAGTAACCAAAATTAAATGTAACAGACCATTCACAGTAGAAGTAATAACACATCAATATTACTTGTTTCAGTTATGGTTTTTATGTTTAATTTCGGCGGTGGCCTCTGTGACTCATACCGACTGCCGAATAATTAAGTTTCGGAAGAATGCAACAACAACACTTTTCTCGATTTTAGCTTATCTTTTCTTTTATCGGATGATTTATAATATTCATTGGACATTTTGCTTTCCCACTACTGATAGCCTTGGGAGAGCCAGATGACAAATCTCTTCCATCTGGTGTGTAAGATGTATGAGGCAGGCGAAATATCCTCAGACTTCAAGAAGGATGTAATAATTCCAATCCCAAAGAAAGCAAGTGCTGACAGCTGTGAAGATTACAGAACTATCAATTTAATAAGCCATTGTTGCAAAATACTAACACAATTTCTTTACTGAAGAATGGAAAAACTGGTAGAAGCCGACCTCGGGGAAGATCAGTTTGGATTGCTGAGAAATGTAGGAACACACGAAGCAATACTGACCTTACGACTTATCTTGGAAGATAGGTTAGGAAACCATGCCTACATCTATACCATTTGTAGACCTAGAGAAAGCTTTTGACAATGTTGACTGGAATACTCTCTTTGAAATTCTGAAGGAGCGAAAGGCTATTGTTAAAGGCTATTTACAACTTGTACACAAGCCAGACGGCAGTAATAAGAATGAGGCATGAAAGAGAAGAAGCGGTTGAGAAGGAAGTGAGACAGGGTTGTAGCCTATCCCCGATGTTACTCTATCTACAAAATTGTTGAGGCTTTCGTGGCCACTTGTTGACAAACTGCCTACTGGCTTCTGTCTCGGGTTCTTCGGCCGACGTTCATCTAATGATTTTTCTGACGTTCCGCCAGCACGAGTGGCTGGCATTGTCAAAGTTTCACCCTCCATTGCCGGTGGTGAACTGGAGGCGAGCTCGCAGGCGCAGACTATATGTACCTGGCGCGCCAACGTCCGAGGGCTTCTCCGCGGTCATTTCCGGTGCGGTTCTCCTCTTGCTACCTGCGACGGTCGTTCGCTGCAGTACGGGAAGCCAGGATCCGTTTACCTTAAGGCTTTCCTCTTTCTTGTTCAAACTATTCGCGTGTTTTTGTATTTCCACACCTTCTCTCAACAAGCGCGTGTGATAGTGCTTCTCTACAGTCAGAACTTCCGTGTCGGCGAATTTTATTACGTGGTCGGTCTCATTCAGTGCGTGCTCTGCCACGGCCGATTTCTCCACCTGCCCCAACCTGCAATGTCGTTTATGCTCTTTGATCCTGGTGTTAATGGATCGTCCAGTCATTCCAACATAAACTTTTCCGCATGTGCATGGTATACGGTATATTCCCGACATTGCAAGTGGGTCTCTTTTCTCCTTCGCCGATCTAAGACACTCTTTGATCTTCCTTGTCGGTTTGAAAATCGTCTTTACGCCATGTTTGCGCAATATACGGCCGATTCTGTCCGTCACTCTGGGAATGTAGGGCAGAAAGGCCGTACCCGACATTTCTTTTTCTGGTTCCTTACTTCGCCGAGTGTTTGGCTCTGTTACACTTCTAATATAATTTGTGGAATACCCATTGCTCCTCAGGACAGTTTCCAGGTGTTGCATTTCTCGTTTGAGGTGTTGCGGCTCACATATTCGTCCTGCTCTCGTTACGAGCGTACTAATCATGCCTCTTTTCTGGCTCGGGTGGTGGTTTGACAGTTTGTGAAGGTATCGGTCCGTGTGTGTCGGTTTTCGATACACACTGTGTCCCAGGTTTTCGCCGTCCCTTGTGACCAACACATCTAGAAAATGCAGTTTCTTGTCCTTTTCTACTTCCATGGTAAATGTTATGTTGGCATGGAGGCTGTTCAAGTGTCTTAGGAAGTCACCGAGCTGTTCTTCACCACGGCTCCACACCACGAAAGTATCATCGACGTACCTGTACCACACCTTAGGTTTGCAAGTCGCCGAGTCCAGTACCTGTGCTTCGAATTGTTCCATGAAGAAGTTGGCTACCACTGGACTGAGAGGACTACCCATGGCGACGCCTTCCAGCTGTTCGTAGAAATCGCCATTCCACGTGAAATAGCTCGTGGTGAGACATGCATGAAAGAGCTTTCTGATGTCTTGCGGGAAAATGGAACCGATGTGCTCCAGAGCGTCACTGAGTGGCACTTTCGTAAATAACGAAACAACATCAAAGCTGACCCGGATGTCGTTTGGTGCAAGTTTCAATGAAATGTCCTGAGTCCTTAATGTATATGTCGGTCTTCCCCACGTGTGGCTGGAGCAGAGGGGCCAAGTGTTTTGCCAGTTTATATGACGGTGATCCCGGAGCGCTAACGATCGGTCTCAGTGGAACGTTGTTCTTATGGATCTTGGGTAATCCATACAGCCGAGGTGGTAGGGCTTCTGTGTTGCGCAGGTTTCTCTGTATGTCCGCCGGCAGAGAAGACGCCTTGATTTTCGATTCGTATTCCTTGTGATACGCTGCGTCGGATCTGCGCTTAGTTTTCGGTACGTCGTCGGATCTAATAGGTCTCGGATCTTTTGCTCATAATCTTCGGTCTTCATTGCGACGGTCGCATTCCCCTTATCGGCAGGCAGTACCAATATACTCTTGTCGGCGTTGAGATTCTTAATGGCTTGTACCTCTTCTCTCTTCAGGTTGCAAGCTGGTGGTTTTGCTCGGCGCAGTATCCTGGCTGTTTCAGTGCGTATTTCCTCTGCCCTTTCACAGGGAAGGGTCCGAATGGCTGCTTCGGTGTTGGCAATGATGTCCTCCATAGGTATAATTCTCGGGATGATAGCGAAATTCCCTCCTTTTTACAGAACAGACACTTCCTCTTCGGTCAGTTGTCGTTCAGTGAGGTTGATCACTGTGTGTGACATGTCGGGAATCGCCTTGTCGGTCTGCTTCCGGCATATTTACTCTATCTGTATGTAGAATAAGCAGTAAAGAAAACAAAAGAAAAATTTGGAGTAGAAATTAAAATTCAGCGAAAATAAATAAAAACTTTGAGGTTTGAGGTTTTCCGGTGACACCGTAGTTCTGTCAGAGACAGCAAAGGACTAGGAAGAGAAGCTGAACGGAATGGACAGTGTCTCGAAAGGTGGGTGTAAGATGAATATCAACAAAAGCAAAACAAGAATAATGGAATGTAGTCGAATTACATTAGGCAATGCCAAGGGAATCAGATTAGGAAAAGAGATGCTTAAAGACTAGTTTTGCTATTTTGGCAGCAAAATAACTGATAATGGTCGAAGTACAGATGATACAAAATGTAGATTGTCAATAGTAAGAAATGCATTTCTGAAGAAATTTGTTAACATCGAATATATATCTAAGTTTCAGAAAGTCTTTTCTAAAAGTATTTGTCTGGAGTGTATCCATTTATGGAAGTGAAGCATGGACGGTAAACAGTTTAGACAAAAAGATTACAGCTTTCGATATGTGGTGCTACAAAAGACTGTTGAAGATTAAATCGATAGATCATGTAACTAACGATACTGAACAGAATAGGGGAGAAGAGAAATATGTGGCACAGCTTGACTAGTAGAGGTCATCGGTTGATAGGAAACATTGTAATACATCAAGGAATCATCAATTTAGTACTGGAGGAAAGTGGGGGGCGTAAAAATCGTAGGGGAAGACCAAGAGATGAATACAGTAAACAGGTCCAGAAGGATGTAGGCTGCAGTAGTTACTCGGAGATGAAGAGGCTCGCACAGGATAGAGTAGCATGCAGAGCTGCATCAAACCAATCTTCGAACTGAAGATCACAACTTTTCCCACTACGCTGACAACAGATAGCAATCCTCTTTTCCTCTACCCGTGTGACCCAATCAGTATTTATACGCTTCCGTGCAAGCGTCGCCTTTTGGAACAATATCCTTAATTTTTGTTCACAAGATGTATTAATGTATACAGGGTGTTACAAAAGGGTACGGCCATTCTTTCAGGAAACATTCCTCACACACAAAGAAAGAAAATATGTTATGTGGACATGTGTCCGGAAAAGCTTACTTTCCATGTTAGAGCTCATTTTATTACTTCTCTTCAAATCACATTAATCATGGAATGGCAACACACAGCAACAGAACGTACCAGCGTGACTTCAAACACTTTGTTACAGGAAATGTTCAAAATGTCCTCCGTCAGCGAGGATACATGCATCCACCCTCCGTCGCATGGAATCCCTGATGCGCTGATGCAACCCTGGAGAATGGCGTATTGTATCACAGCCGTCCACAATACGAGCACGAAGAGTCTCTACATTTGCTACCGGGGTTGCGTAGACAAGAGCTTTCAAATGCCCCCATAAATGAAAGTCAAGAGGGTTGAGGTCAGGAGAGCGTGGAGGCCATGGAATTGGTCCGCCTCTACCAATCCATCGGTCACCGAATCTGTTGCTGAGAAGCGTGCGAACACTTCGACTGAAATGTGCAGGACCTCCATCGTGCATGAACCACATGTTGTGTCGTACTTGTAAAGGCACATGTTCTAGCAGCACAGGCAGAGTATCCCGTATGAAATCATGATAACGTGCTCCATTGAGCGTAGGTGGAAGAACATGGGGCCCAATCAAGAAATCACCAACAATGCCTGCCCAAACGTTCACAGAAAATCTGTGTTGATGACGTGATTGCACAATTCAACATTACCTTCCTTCAATTGGGCCAACTGGCGGTGAATCGAGGAAGTACAGTACATACTGACGAAACTAAAATGAGCTCTAACAGGGAAATTAAGCGCTTCTGGACACATGTCCACGTAACATCTTTTCTTTATTTGTGTGTGAGGAATGTTTCCTGAAAGTTTGGCCGTACCTTTTTGTAACACCCTGTATGACTCTCAGTTGTAGTGTAGTAGTTGCGTTATTGATAAAACTCGTTAACGGCGAAGCTGTAAAAGGAAAACAGTGCAGTATAATAGAGAGAAAAATTAGGGTTATGTCCTGAGTTATTCCAAATAAATAGTTTTCTGCTGTTAGATACTTCTATTTCGTAGCGGCTGTTACCCGCGGCTGCGCTCGCATATCAGTAGTTTTGTTATGATGGGTGCTGGTAAATGAGCTGCTGTACGTGCAATAACATCAGCTGCCTTCACGTGTTTGTCCAACTGCTGCAACCCGCGACTATGCGGCAAGCGCGTCGTCGCTGCCGATTTGCGCATAGACATTATACAACGTGCACATTTTATAACAAATGTACAAATTTTTTAACATGGTTTACATTCATTGATGCAATAAAAGGTGTTCCATTGCTTACTCCACTCACTCAGGGGTATGTCTTTTTTTTTCCTTTCCAAAGTAGCCTATGTTCTTTCCCGGGGTCAAACTTCTTCCATACCAAATTTCATCGAAATCGGTTAAGCGGTTTAATCGTGAAAACCTAAACGACAGTCCTACTTTCGCATTTAATAATATTAGTATGGACATATTAATTATACACGTTGAGGATTTATTATTTTATTCATGGCTGTAGCTTTCAGCTGTGGTATTACTTTTCCAGAATAAATTTCAGTGACCAGTTGCAAATCATTTTTATTATGCTTTACCTGGTTCGCCAAATTAATTTGTCATCTTCAGAAGCTTAGTTTAGTAGACGTCAATATCTTCTTCATACCCGGCCGGAGTGACCGAGCGGTTCTAGGCGCTACAGTCTGGAACCGCACGACCGCTACGGTCGCAGGTTCGAATCCTGCCTCGGGCATGGATGTATGTGATGTCCTTAGGTTAGTTCGTTTTAAGTAGTTCTAAGTTCTAGGGAGCTGATGACCTCAGAATTTAAGTCCCATACTGCTCAGAGCCATTTGAACCTTCTTCATAGAAAGATAATGCCATGGTATATTCAGAAACTTTCATATTGTATGTGATTATTTTAAGCCCTATTTGGCAGTTTACAATAGCTCAGTCACATCAAAAATGTGATTCATTTATTTTAAATTGTGGAATTTATCCGAAATAAAAGATAAAAAATGTTGACGATTGTACATGTAATGTATTCTAGCTTTTATCGGCGAGTGAACTCGTGTTTATTAAACTGAAATGTATTGTGCACACAACTTCGTTGGTCGGGAGACCCCGTTCGGGACGTTCGGCCGCTTGGTGCAACTCGTCTTACTTGACGCCACTTCAGCGACTTGCGGGTCGAGGATGATAGAGTGACGATGATGACGACAGATACGTGCAGTCCGGGGGGGAAAAATCCGACCCAATCGGGAATCGAACCTCGTAACCCGTGGCGCTAACCACAACACCACATTCTGAGGACTCGTATCAGTAGTTTTGTTATGGTGAGTTACGGTGACGGTCCTAAAATAAAATGTGGACTTTCTAAAATTATTAAATAGCGTTAATCTGATTGAGTGAGGAAATAAAAAAAATAGTTCTGTGCAGTACGAAATTTACAAAATTCTCACGTCCAAAAATATCAGCTGCGCTCCCGTGCCTATCTATTACCCACACCTGCGCACGATATCATAACCAAGTGCAGGTTGACTAAAAGTCTCCCTCGTTCTACGTGTAAAGGCACGACGTCTCCCTTTTTATCGTACAGCATTTCAATGATGCCGACGTTGTGGGGTAATGCTGGTTTCACAACACTTCCCGCAAAAGTGATATCGTTTTGACTTCACACACAATATCGACGTCGACTGCATGACTGACTATCGATTTTTGTTAGCGTTCAATGCATGCCTCTCACAAGAATTTATGCACGTGTACCGGAGATTTACAAAAACACATCATTCTTGGGATAATTTATTATAACTATTGCTGTAAGAAAATGTCACTTAATCATTTATCGGCGGTTAATGCCTTCACGTATAAGAGTGCTCTCCTAGGAGTGAGTTATTATCCTCAATAAATTAAAGATGAAACAGGCTTGCTTCATAATTTGCAGTATGCCGTTTCTAGGTAACGGAGCACTGAAAGTTTATCACAAACACGTCATCATTAAATGCCACTTAATAAGGAATCAAAGATATAAGCCTTCAAGAGATATTATAATAACCAAGACAGGAGATAAATACCATTTGCTTAAGTGCTAGCGTAATGGATAGCATCGTGGTTTATGGCTTCGAAAGTTGTGGGTTTGCGTCCTGTCACATGCAGTTTTCTTCCATAGCAATGTTGCTAACGTCTCTGAGAATGTAATACAAGAATATTTTGCAATATTGATGTTATTTACATTCAGTCTGATATGAGAACGAAAGATTAAATAAATATTTAGCGATTTCCGTGTGTGTGGTTAGGCAGGAACCTAAGAGGGAGCTTAAATTGCTTCGAGTAGAACGAGGACCATTAACATTCATATTTTCTGTTGTCACAAATATTTCGCTGTTTAATTATGGAATGTGGCGATTTCTGCGTTTGTGATTAGACTGGTTCCTAAGAGAACATCTTAGATAGCTCCAAGTAAATCGAGGAGCAATAACATTCGTATTCTTCCTTGTCACAAAGTCGATCGCCGATCATGCAGTCCTCGATATTGCGCGTGACGTCAAAATTACTTCATGTTTGTGGGACGTGTTGTCAAACAAGCGTTACGCGTCAAGCGTCTCAGAAGCTACAAGAAACACGTTACACTCCGTGGCTAAAATGCGATGGGCTTGTGCCTCATATTTGTATGGAATATGAAGTAAACACTTGAGGGTTGTATAAGCATTCTATTCATTACGCTGAATCGTATTATGAGGAACACATCTATCAATAAAAGCCTTTTTGCAAGTATGATGAAGTTCAAAAGTCAAAGAGAAAACAGCTTTTTCAAAGAGTAACTACCTTCCGCATTTCGCGTTGTATTCTTCAAATCAATAAATATCTTGTACTACGCACATTTTGTGTGTGTGAATTCCTAAGGGACCAAATTGCCAAACTGCTGAGGTCATCGGTCCCTAGACTTACGCACTTCTTAAACTAACTTACGCTAAAAAACAACACGTACACCCACGCCCGAGGGAGGACTCGAACCTCCGACGGTAGAGACCGCGCGATCCGTACTTGGCGCCTCAAACCACGCGACCACTCCGCGCGGCTACACACATTTTAAAGTACCCTCTGCTCTTACTCAGCGTTCAAGCTATCTCCATACCAGATTTTGTCAAAATCGGTTCAGCGGTTTAGTCGTGAAAGCTTAACAGATAGAGTTACTTTCGCGTTTATAACATTAGTATGGAAGTATGGATCTCGTGGTACGGAAGAAAGCTGAACAATTTTTTTCTTAAAAAAAAATCTCTGTCTAAAGGATATACTAACATCGTTGGCTAAAATGAACTACCTTAATAATTTCGGAGCAAGAAAAATATTGCAGCACAGAAATTGAGACATCTAGTTCAACGTCTAGGACTAACAAAGAGGTCATAGGACACGACGTACATTGCAGTAGTCCTTCGAAGGCGAGAGCTCATCAACGCCAACGCTATAAATCACGAGATGTGTGACAAGTGATACGCGACACGTAACGGCGTGCGATACACCGCAGTTCGCACACGTATAAATACGATGGAAAACAGGTCGCTATAAACTACTCGAATTCATTTGCATTTGTGGAAGCAGATTTCATCGTCGCTCCACCGCCCTGCGCTCTTCCTTTCCAGCGTATTTATTCACACACACACACACAACGAAACGAAAAAAAAGAGCGGCGTAAAAGAACGTAGGAGGAAATAATCGAGAATGGTATAAAACATTTTATACTGGGATTTTTATTTATCGCATGCAATAAATTGGAGCTCCCAATTTGTGTGATTAATTAATTAATCAAAACTCCTCTTTTTGTCATGTAGTTTTTATTCGCATTTCGTTAGACATTAAATGTCGAAAAGGTGGTGAAAAGCTGATTCGTTTGGTTGCTTTCTGTGTTTACAAAGACGATTTTTACACCAACTTTTCGGCTTTCGTAGCCACTTGTTGTCGTACCGCCTATTGACTTCCGTCTCACGATCTCCGGCCGACGTTTGCTTATTAATTTCTTCTGACAGTTGCCAGCATGAGTGGCTGACGCTGTGAAAGATTCACCCTCCGCTGAAAGTGGTGCCAGATACTTGCAGCAGATGAGAAAGGAAATGGAAAAACGAATTAAAACACATAGAACAGGACGAAAACTCGTGGCTCTCGTACTGTTACCGGAAATGGACACTCGACAGAGGACGAGAAAAGATGCCATAAGCAAACTGCATCTAGAGCAGCGTACAGGGAAGGTTGGAAATGCTAGAGTGGTAGCAGTGGAAACATGCAGGAGTGA
This sequence comes from Schistocerca piceifrons, assembly GCF_021461385.2. Taxonomy (NCBI): domain Eukaryota; kingdom Metazoa; phylum Arthropoda; class Insecta; order Orthoptera; family Acrididae; genus Schistocerca; species Schistocerca piceifrons. The sequence goes on along the minus strand of NC_060139.1, from coordinate 365,446,480 downwards.
AGGAAAACACAGGAGAACTATTGTAATTTTAGATCATAATTAAGTTGTAAATAATAGATTTCAGCTATCAGTCGTCCTTTTGAAATTTTATTGGCAGATCTAGATTTCAGCTAGAAACTAGCCATTTCCAATACACTATCATTTCTGATCAATGCATATAATATCTGTTGGTCAGGCTTCATCCACAGTTCGTTGAACTGAGTATTCATTGAACTGTGGATGAAGCCCGACCAACAGGCATTACATGCTTTGATCAGAAATGATAGTGCATTGAGAACGGCTAGTTTCTAGCTGAAATCTATATCTTCCAATAAAATTTCAAAAGGTCGACTGATAGCTGAAATCTATTATTTACAAGTCAATATAACGGTCGCTGCGTGCCACAGCCTTCGAAATGGAAGGTAACCAGATCAAAATTAAGTGCACAAAAGAAAGAAACATTTAAAACGTTTGTCATTATTATTTACAGAAGTGTAAATTTAACATGTAGGCCCATAACGGTCTCTCGTATTATAAAATGGATGTATCTACGTATGCATGTTGGTATGTTCGTACCATTTGGTACAATAACGCTTACTGTCTGGAAAGAAATACTGTGGGGTACGAATCAGCAAGCAGCTATTGGGGTTAGTGTGATAACATAGAGAGAGAAGACGGTAGGAGGAGAAAGACAAATGAGAGGGGGAGGAGGAGATCGACACAGGTAGGGGGGGGGGATGAAATAAGGAGATGGTCAGAGAGTGAGGAGGGGCAATGTGCAGAGGGGAAAAAGAGGAGATAGACCAGTGGTAATTACCCTCCAAAGCGTAAAATGAAATTTTCCAAGGGTAAAACCAAAAGGTAGATTGTTTCGATCACGAAACTAAATTATCTTTAAAAGTCATCTTTAAAAGTTTAAAAGTTAGTTTGTTTCAATCACGAAACTAAATTATCTTTAGAAGATCATGCCATTATCACTATTTCGTACGACTGTAATACTGATAACATAAATTACCAACAATTACATCGCTTTTCGGATAGTGGCATTATCTAATGACACAGTGTAGTTTGGTTACAGCTTGAGAAACGGATGTACGAACAACATGCTCCTCACATAGTCCACTCTCTATGCAGATGTTTTGTACCTTTTCCCATGCGTCTATGTTGGTAAAATTGACACATACATCTCGCATGCTTAAATGTCTCATGAAAATGCGTCCTCCGAGATGTAGGTAGTTCTCGCACGGAACCAGAAATTTCTTGATTATTAACTTCGCAACGGACTAGCGAACTAATTGAGAGCACAGCACAACAATAACTATGTATTGGCTACTACACTCCTATAGAGCCTACAAGTATTATTATTATTATTTAGTGTTATCATTTTAGCGGCAGTGGTCAGACATAAAGCATTGGCTGCTTGAAGTCTTCAGATTTCTGCCTGTTTATGAGCCCAGTGAACAAACGATTTACATTTTTTTTATCAGTCTTCTGAGTGGTTTGAAGCGCTCCTCCACGAATCCCTCTCCTGCGCCCACCTCTTCATCTCAGAGCAGAACTTGCAACCAATTGTTTGTTGTATGTATTCTAATCTGTCTTCCCTACAGTTTTTACCCTCTGCAGTTCCCTCTAGTACCATGGAAATCGTTCCCTCATGCCTTAACATATGTCCTGTCATCCTGTCCCTTCTTCTTGTGAGGGTTTTCCACTTATTCCTTTCCTCTCTGATTCTGCGCAGAACCTCTTTATTCCTTACCTTGTAAGTCCACCTAATTTTCAACATTCGTGTGCAGCACCACATCTCAAATGCTTCGGTTCTCTCCTGCTCCAGTTTACCCACAGTCAATGCGTCACTACCGTACAACGCTGAACACCAAACGTACGTACTCAGAAATTTCTTCCTCAAATTAAGGCCTTTGTTTCAAACCAGCATAATTCTCTTGGCCAGAAATGCTCTTTTCGCCAGTGCTAGTCTGCTTTTTATATCCTCCTTGCTCCGTCTGCCATGGGTTATTTTGCTGCCTAGGTAGCAGAATTTCTTAACTTCATTTACTTCGTCATCACCAACTCTGACGTTAAGTGTCTCTCTGTTCTACTACTTCATCTTCATCTACATCTACATCCATACTCCGCAAGCCACCTGACGGTGTGTGGCGGAGGGTACCTTGAGTACCTCTATCGGTTCTCCCTTCTATTCCAGTCTCGTATTGTTCGTGGAAAGAAGGATTGTCGGTATGCCTCTGTGTGGGCTCTAATCTCTCTGATTTTATCCTCATGGTCATTACTTTCGTCTTTCTTCGATTTAGTCTCAGTCCGCATTCTGTACTCATTAGTCTATTCCTTCTGTTCAACAGATGCTGTAATTATTCTTCACTTTCACTGAAGATAGCAATGTCATCAGCGAATCTTATCATTGATATCTTCTTACCCAGAATTTCAATCCCATTCTTGAATGAACTTTTCGTTTATTTCCGTCATTACTTCTTCGATGTACAGACTGAACAATAAGGACGAAACACTGCAACCCTGTCTTACACCCTTTTTAATCCCAGCACTTCGTTCTTGATCTTCAAATCTTATTGTCTCCATAATGTATATTATCTGTCTCTCCCTACAGCTGGCCCCTATTTTTATCAGAATTTCGAACACCTTGTACCGTTTAACGCTGTCGAACGCTTTCTCCAGATCGGCAGATCGTATGATCTAAATACACTAAGCATGGTGCACGCATTTCAACTTATTTGATTTTAAATAGGGATGCATATTTTGTGATAAAGCAGGTATCGCTGGGGAGAAGAATGGTGCATGTTTCATATCAAGTGTCCACCCTCAATGCCAAAGGTTTGCTCTTTTCTCTGAGATGCAGTTGTAGGTTACACTTGCGATGCCCTGATAATTGTTTCACACTTTTTAAAAAAATTGAGGAGGTTGTTAGAAACGAGAAGTGCCAATTGTCTCACTGAGTCATTAACTCGTGGTTTAATAAAACACAGACTAAAACTAAATATAATTTCTCTTCCATAATTTTAAATATAAGTGTTCAAAGATAATTTCTCTTCTTTCCATAGTTAAGTCCTAAAGTTTAGGGTGTTGCGGAAGTGTGCGGGTAGGTGGCTAATAGCTGTTATCCGACACCACTCAGGAGTAATGGTCTCGTAACGGCTAGGAGCCACTGAAACAGACGGAGAGAGAAAGGAGGAAGAGAGAGACCTAGAAGGGGAGGAGAGGTGCAGATGGACAGAGGAGAAAGGGGAAATGGGCAGAGAAAAGGAAGTGGAGAAGGCGAACAGAGAGAAGAGTGAGGAGGAGATGGACAGAAAAAGGGAAGAGGAGAAAATGGATAGGGGGCAGGAGATGGACAGAGGGACGAAGGAGGTGAAGATGGATAAAGAGGGAAATGGGAAGGAGGACATAGGCTAATAGAAGACTGGAATAAGTACATATCCAGGAAACGCGGGGTATTCAGCTAGTAGATAAATACACTACTGGCCATTAAAATTGCTACACAACGAAGATGACGTGCTACAGACGCCAAATTTAACCGACAGGAAGAAGATGCTGTCATTTGCAAATGATTAGCTTTTCAGAGCATTCACACAAGGTTGGCGCCGGCGGCGACACCTACAACGTGCTGACATGACGAAAGTTTCCGACCGATTTCTTATACACAAACAGCAGTTGACCGGCGTTGCCTGGTGAAACGTTGTTGTGATGCCTCGTGTAAGGAGGAGAAATGCGTACCATCACGTTTCCGACTCTGATAAAGGTTGGATTGTAGCCTATCGCGATTGCGGTTTATCGTATCGCGACATTGCTGCTCGCGTTGGTCGAGATCCAATGACTGTTAGCAGAATATGGAATCGGTGGGTTCAGGAGGGTAATACGGAACGCCGTGCTGGATCCCAACGGCCTCGTATCACTAGCAGTCGATATGACGGGCATCTTATCCGCATGGCTGTAACGGATCGTGCAGCCACGTCTCGATCCCTGAGTCAACAGATGGGGACGTTTCCAAGACAACAACCATCTGCACGAACAGTTCGACGACGTTTGCAGCAGCATGACTATCAGCTCGGAGACCATGGCTGCGGTTACCCTTGACGCTGCATCACAGATATGAGCGCCTGCGATGGTGTACTCAACGACGAACCTGGGTGCACGAATGGCAAAACGTCACTTTTTCGCATGAATCCAGGTTCTGTTTACAACATCATGATGGTCGCATCCGTGTTTGGCGACATCACGGTGAATGCACATTGGAAGCATGTATTCGTCATCGCCATACTGGCATATCACCCGGCGTGATGGTATGGGGTGCCATTGATTACACGTCTCGGTCACCTCTTGTTCGCATTGACGGCACTTTGAACAGTGGTCGTTACATTTCATATGTTTTACGACACGTGGCTCTACCCTTCATTCGATTCCTGCAAAAACCTACATTTCACCAGGATAATGTACGAACGCATGTTGCAGGTCCTGTATGGGCCTTTCTGAACACAGAAAACGTTCGACTGCTGCCCCGGCCAGCACATTCTCTAGATCTCTCACCAATTGAAAACGTCTGGTCAATGATGGCCGAGCAACTGGCTCGTCACAATACGCCAGTCACTATTGACGAACTGTGGTATCGTGTTGAAGCTGCATGGGCAGCTGCACCTGTACACGCCTTCCAAGCTCTGTTTGACTCAATGCCCAGGCGTACCAAGGCCGTTATTACGGCCGGAGGTGGTTGTTCTGGGTTCTGATTTCTCAGGATCTATGCACCCAAATTGCGTGAAAATGTAATCGGATGTCAGTTTTAGTATAATATATTTGTCCAATGAATACCCGTTTATCATCTGCATTTCTTCTTGGTGTAGCAATTTTAATGGCCAGTAGTGTAAACTCCGTTTATTGATTTGACGAAATGTTGTTGGTTTATCAGCCGAGTCGCAAAGTTTCGACGGTTTTCCTGCTCATTATCTTCAAACTTCGCCTGAAGATGACACGTGGGAAACTCGTTGAAACGCCACAAATCGATTGATGGTCCGATAAGATTTCACTAATGAAATGCTTCGTTGCTTATTCGAGGTACAAGTAGATAGGTTAATCGTTTGTGAAGTAAATATCCAGGTGTCCGATTTTCGTAAGGTTGTAGCATTTAATCTGGGCAGCATAAGTGGAAATGAACTAACAGGCAACAGTACTAGCTGCCTTGCCAGCTGTTCGCCCACGGGCCCAGCTGTTGAGCGCTCGGCGAGACCCCGGCACCGGCCTTGGTGAACGTACGTATAACGCCGTCGCCACACGCTTAGCGCAACCACGCGACTCTGGTGGGACCTTGGACCTCAGCAGTGCGAGTGTCCTCGCTTGCTGCGGATGACTGGGCGCTTCTCACCAAGTAGAGGGAGCGCAGCGCGCGGGCACTTAACATGTGTTGTGCGTGCTGGAGCACGAGCTCGCAAATCCCTTCCTTCAGAACGTTCAATAGCCTGAATCAATAACACTGTGTTCAAAGAAACACACAGGCGTAGAAGTACGTTCAGCGAAACACCTATGTGAATGCCCTAAAGCTTACATCCCTTTTATTCCATGAATTATTCCAAATATCACAACGAAATTTCCGGCAGATGATATAGGGTGCCCCTTAGTAAGAGGACCCTGGGAAAGTGTTCTAAGAATATCACTAACAGAGGATATGAAACCAAATTGTGTACACGACAGACCTTTGTGGTTGAGATATAAAGGTGCATTACAAGAGGTACTGCAAGTGACTTCCCCAGGTCTGTATTTGTAGTTCAACATGGCGCTGCATGTTCTTAAAGGGTGGTGTCAGAGTACTGTATTTTAGTGACAACAATGTGGTTCCGCGAGTTTCGTTCACAAAAGATGCGCGTGGTCCGTGCATTCTTACAGCGGCATAACATCGGGCGGTATTTTTCTTTTTTTTTTTTTTTTAACTACTGTCGCCATTGAAGTATATCAGATATTGACTCATGAATGTCTGAAGCATTCTGATTTTTGGATGGCGAGTAGCCGACACCTGGCTGGTACCAGAAAGATAGGGCAGCGTGTGACACGTCTAAGGCAAATATGGCTGCAGCGATATCTTTTTTCCTTGACTGAGACATTTCTAAAGGATTAGGACCCCCAAGGTCATTTGACTTGGTCCCTGACTTCTTTCTGTGGCATCGCCTAAGAGGTAAGGTGTACAAGAACAGACCACGCACCATCGACGAGGTACGTGGGAATATCTGTAATCCAAGCAGTCACGCCCAACACTCTGGTAGTAACATTCACAACCATGCAGGGCCATGGACCAACAGTGTATACTGGTGAGGAAGGTCACTTCCAGCACCTCTTTTGATGTACTTTCATTTCTCAATCATAAAGGCATTCATGCACAAATTAGGTTTCTTACTTTCTTTTATTAATGTTTTTATAACACTTCTCGCAGGGCCCGTTACGAGTGGGACAGCTGTTAGTAAGTGGAGGTGTATGTATTACAATACGTTGATAATGTTTGCTTTTGGACTGTCAACTCACATGTAATCAGACGGTTCAAAAGTGAGAATTATCAACACACCGTAACATTATATGCAACTGAGGACGAGAAAACTTCAGAAGTTGAACGTTTACGTAATTTTTTTGTATGATTAAGATTCTTAAGTCTGGCATCAACCGATATATTGAATCATGCACTGATTTTTCTTTTTAAATGGCATGAAGTAATTATCACTTTTTTGTCCGTCCAGTTGCAACTGAATGAATCTATTTCTTCACGCCATTGGTGTTCCACATTTATTATATGAAAGGCATCATCAGAGACCTGAAATACATACACATTTGGTGTTTGCACAATTTTGTACTACGTATTTAACATTTTACATTGAGGTTATAAACGGTTCTGACAATTTCTGATTCTTTTATGATTTAATAATGTAGTTTAAACGTTTACCTACAGATTTCGTACATGCTTCCGCTATTACTCTGCTTATTGCCATTCGCGATTCATTTATACAGCACTAAGCAATGAACAGGCATTTATCTCATGATGTTTCAAGTGTTACTGTCAGCCGCTGGGCGTTATTACGAAATGTCGAATGTGTGTTTGTGATCTCTCTATCTCTCTGTGTGTGTCACACACACACGCACACGCACACGCGCACACGCACACGCACAGCATTGCTACGTATATTTAGCAGCTGTATATATGTTTCTCCATTATCCATAAATAAAATGTATAAATGTTTCAATAACGGGGCTGGTACACGGATTTTTTAATTTACCAGGAAGCTTCATTACACAATCTTCTGTTGTATGCCCACGGTCAGTCTTTTCCTGTGGAGTTGATATCTGAAACAGTGACTGAAGAGAAGCTGATCATTAGGGTCTTAGTTCCCTGTTTCACTGTGCAACAGATAACGGTGTTATTTGAAAGAACGTGACAAAATATTATGCTTCCATGTAATGCGTACATTGAGAGAAATGGTCATCACTTCGACCAGCTGCTAACAGCCTAAATTACTGTTCAAGCAGCAAGTTGTTTACGTCAATATAAAAGTAAATATTTATTCGACGTTTGACTCTTATGTCAGAGCACTCAGTTTATGAATGACTGACATGCGTATAATCGTGATGCAAAAGCCTTGTATTACATTTGCCCTTTCCCCTGTGTGCATGTGTCTAAACATTCGAGCAAGTGGCGACTTTGATGTAATTTCATATAATCTGCCAGTAAAAATGCTGTACTTCGCATTTTCACTCAGCGTTGTACGGTGTGATAAGTGATCCACGTTCTCATTTCACAGGTACTAAACACGTTTTATCGCCCGCTCGCGATATTGTGAACAACGGTGGCCAGCAGAGTTAAAGAGCGAACGTTTACGATAGCGCCACGTGACTGGCTTTGGAAAGCCGATACTGCCCCACTTTATTCGATATCGTATCAGAACCGTTTGAAAATATTACCTCTTTCTGTCACTGCGTTGAAAATCGTGTCTGCTTTTGACGGGTCAGTATCTCTCTTTCAAATTAACATCTCCCACAAAGGTAGTGTTGACGTGTGCACAAGCATCTCAGTTGTGCACTTGGCCATCACTAGTAAGAGGTTTCCTGTTTTTGTATGAGTCACGTACATTCATGGTGGAGTAATTTAACATATCTGCAATAGAAGAAAAAAAAAAGTCCTATATCTCTGTAGACCATGAACTAGTTTCTAAAATGGTTCAAATGGCTCTGAGCACTATGGGACTCAACTGCTGTGGTCATTAGTCCCCAAGAACTTAGAACTACTTAAACCTAACTAACCTAAGGACAGCACACAACACCCAGCCATCACGAGGCAGAGAAAATCCCTGACCCCGCCGGGAATCGAAACCGGGAACCCGGGCGTGGGAAGCGAGAACGCTACCGCACGACCACGAGATGCGGGCAACTAGTTTCTACGTACGAAACATATTCCGATATATTTTCAGTAATTCTGGATAGTTATCGAAATACAGAAGATTATCTGAAACATTGTCGAACTGGTGTGTTGTTTCGATCAAAAAAAATTAAGGTTGGTTTCAGGCAGTTCCCCATTACTGTCGTTTGTCAGCAATTCTATTAATTTCTGCAGTCCGCATCATCTCAATCTGTCTTACATGCGCCGGCCGGAGTGGCCGAGAGGTTCTAGGCGCTTCAGTCTGAAACCGGGCGACCGCTACGGTCGCAGGTTCGAATCCTGCCCCGGGCATGGATGTGTGTGATGTCCTTAGGTTAGTTAGGTTTAAGTAGTTCTAAGTTTTAGGGGACTGATGACCTCAGATGTTAAGTCCCATAGTGCTCAGAGCCATTTTTGTGTTACATGCACAGATATAGGACCTATCCCTGCGATTCTTTGCTCCCACTATCATTTCAAATCACACGTCTTGGGGAGAAGGTGATCGACCGTAATCTTTTCAACACAGCTTTCGTGTCATTCACCGCAGTAAATCTAAGGAAACAACTTAAACTTAAATCTCGATGGCCGCGGAAGGATGTGAACTTTGCTCCTACTGAATGTGAGTCTAGTGTGTTAATCACTACAACACTTCTCTCGGAAACGCGTTTTGGTTGTAAATCTCTCTAATAGCAACACATTTATAGTGTTAATTTTTTAATTGTATTCTGTGCCATGGAAATTAATTGGGATTAGCTCGCAAATCAATAATAAAATATTGGTGCAATAAATGAAAATGAATAGTGTTTCCTTGAACGTCACGTCCTTAGACCGTTGTTTAGCCCTGGGAGCCGAAACCACACTGAGGTGTCACAAGTCGTGGGAAACCTCGTAATATAGTGGTGGACCTCCTTTTGAACGGCGTAGTGAGGCAACTAGGCCGGGCATGGACTCAACAAGTCGTCGGAAGCCCCTGTAGAAATACTGAGTCATGCTGCCTCTGTAACCGTCCTTAATTGTGCAAGTGTTGCTGGTGCAGGAATCTGTGCACGAACTGACTTCTCGGTTACGTTCTATAAATGTTCTGTGGGAGTTATGCCGGGCGATCTGGCTGCCCAAATCGTTTTCTCGAATTGTCCAGTATGTTCTTAAAACCAGTCGCCAACAATTGTGGACTGATAATATGGCGTATATCGTCCAATAAAATTTCATCGTTGAATCGCTACAAATGGTCTCCATATATCCGAACATAACCATTTCCAGTCAACGATCGATTCAGTTTGACCTGAGGACCCAGTCCATTCCATGTAAACACAGCCCAAACCAGTATGCTGCCTTCACCAGCATGCACAGTGGCTTGTTGGCAATTTCGGTCCATCGCTTCGTGGGGTCTGCGCGACATTCGAACACTAACATCAGCTCTTTCCAACTGGAACCGGGGCTCATCTGACCAGTCCACAGTTTCCCAGTCGTCTAGGGTCCAACCGATATGGTCACGAGCCCAGGAGAGGTGCTATTAACAAAGACATTCGCATCGGTCGTCTGCTGTCATAGCCCATTAACGCCAAATTTCGCCGCATTGTTCTAACGGTTCCGTTCACCGTACTTCCCACATTGGTTTCTGCGGTTGTTTCACGCACTGTCGCTTGTCCGTTGGCACTGACAACTCTACGCAAACGCAACTGCTCTCTGTCGTTAAGTGGAGGCCGTCGGCCACTGCGTTGTCTTTGGTGAGAGGTAATGCCAGCAATTCGGTATTCTCGGTGCGATCTTGACACTATGCATCTCGGAATATTGAACTATCTGAAGATTTCCAGAGAGCAATGTCCCATGCGTCTAGCTTCAACAAGCATTTCGCTTTCAAAATCCGTTAGTTGACGTCGTACGGCCGTAATCAAGTCGGAAACTTTTTCACGTGCATCAGCTAAGTACAAATGACAGCTCCGCCGATGCACTGCCTCTTTATAACTTCTGTATGCGATACTATAGCCATCTGCATATGCACAAATCGCTATGCCTTGACTTTTATCACCTCAGTGTACGCTTATAGTCATTAAAACTGTAAAACCATGAAGACGATACAGTATGTAACAAACATCAATGTGGCATCAAGTGTACTGATGTTGTGGTCTTCAGTCCAAAGACTGGTTTGATGCAGCTTACCACACTAGTGTAGGCTGTGCTATCCGCTTCATCGCTGAACAACTAATGCGACCTGTATTCATATGTACGCCTCCATGAACAGTTTTTACCTTCCCTTACTTACCAAATATACGATTCCTTGGTGCCAGAGGATGTGTCTTGTGGAGTACTGCAGGCTTGGAAATTCAAATTATCAGAATTTCAGTGCAGTCGCACGAAGTAGATATGAGTGATGTCACTTACATTCTGTATGAAGTGTTCCCCATAAATTCCGTGACGAGTTTCGAGGGGTTGTAGAGGGTGTCTTGAGGAACAAGTCGAGGATATGAATCCGTGTCTGGAAACGTCAACTAATGACGCTACAGAGCGTCGAAGTTTTAGGTGCCGGTGCCTGCCATTAGGCCAACACTTCAGCAGCAAATGTGGTTTTGTACGCTGACGGACCGCAGCCGGAACGTCTCGCAATACTGTTTGTTATTCAGTGATCGCGAGTCATTGTCACGGTCGCCAGTGAAAAGATCGAGCTATCTGCTACGTAGACAGGCCTTGTCTACTACGAATGCGATGCTCTGTTACATCGGTAGATGATGGTTTCGAACACAGGTTTTCATCTGCAGTTTATTTTTCTCCTGTATGCCGAGAAAAGTTGGAGATTATAGACGGTTCCAGAAGAAAAGTAAACTACAGATGGAAACTCGCGTCTGAAATCATCATCCACCGAGGCAACGGAGCATCACATTCACTGGAGACAAGGCTTTTCTACAGCAGCAGCTAGCTTCATCTGCGCCATCATGGCACTCCTGATCACTGAATAACAAACAATATTGCGAGACGTTCCGCCAACGATCCGTCAGTGTACAAAGTCACGTTTGTTGCCGAACAGATGGTCTAGCGGCAGGCGCCGACGCCTATAACTGCGACGATCTGTAGCGTCGTTTGATAACGTTTCCGGAAACAGGTCCATATCCTCGATTTGATCCTCAAGACACCCTCTACAACCCCTCGAAGTGTGTCGCAACATTTTTGACACCCTGGAGGAGGAAATTTTACGGAACAGTTTCCTCATTCGTGAGTTGCTTTTGATCTTTCGTTATTCATGAGAAGACTGCATTACGCCTCGCGTAACGAAAAGAAACGTCTACCAGCATGTGTCGGAATGTGACAGCGACGGCTTTGTGGCCTCTCGAGACTGCAGCTCATCGTTATGTGAAATTACTGCTTGCGTTGATCGCGATCGCAAGACTGTCATGCGAATATGGAATCGATGAATTCAGGAGGATCATACTCCATGTCATGCAGGATCTCAACATGTTCACGCGACTAGCGCCCGAGAGGACAACACGTTCTTCGCTAGGCTATATACGATCGGATGGGTACGTCTCGTACCTTGGGTCAGGAAAAAGATTTTTTCACAGCAAGACAATTATGTTTATGGACTGCGTAACAATTTTTGGAACACTAAAGACTGTCAGCCCAGCGACCATTTTTGCGACGTCCCTTGACGAACCAGCAGGAAATGGCGCGCCAACAGTTGTGCGCCAATCGACAAAACTGAACACAGAAGTTTCGTCACAAAGTCTTTGAAGGCGAGTCCCAGTTCTGCTGCGTACACCATCACGGTAGAAAAGGCGCCGAAGAAAACAGACGTTGCCAGTTTGCATTCGTCAGCATATTACAGGCCCACTATCGTGTGTCACGGTGCTGTGTGCCAGCAGTCAGCACGAACAGCTCTGGTTCACATAGTGACTAATCTGGACGAAGTCGTTACATATTTGGTGTATTAATTCCCGTGGCTGTGCCCTACTTTCTAGGTCTCTTTCAAAAAGATGACAAGACTGCAAGTTGTCCACGCTGTCCTGGCCATCTTCTGTACGGAGGGACTTCGGCTTTGCCTTGGCTAGTATGTTCTCCAGGTCTCTCTCGTACTGAGAAATTTGATTGGCGCGTCACCACTTCCCAGTCACTATGATTCATGAACTCTGGCATAGATGTGAAGCAAGACGAAAAACCGTGTCCTCTGATGGTTCGATTCAATTCCCAGTAAGTGTTAGAGCCATTATTGCTGACGGAGGTGGCCACTCTGTCTACCAAATTTCGCTCCCTGTTCTAAAAATAAACTGACTGAGAAATTGATATACAAACGGCTCCACACCGTGTGTCAAAGATGTAGTGAACTGAATTGACTAAAGGACCGATACGGAAGTAAGATAGCCCCACAATGGATGCCAAAAATGTAACAAATTGACTCAAAAGTAGTAAATACATAGAAACATTTACCAAAAAATGGGGCGAATAGAAACTGTGGGGAGAATAGAAACAAAACTTCCAAAAATGTTCTAAGATATCGTATCGGAAGACAAACGGGAATATCATTCAAAGAACTGTTGATCTACGACGACGTGCTGAAAAGTAACGCCTCCGAATATTTCATGAGAAAATTATTAAAGCTTTTAAATACAACAAACGTCAGTAACATTCTACATCTTTACGCTTCATGTCTACATATTTATTTCTCAACATAGTCACCCCGCTGACAAAACATCTCTCCCAAACAGAGCCCAGTTTATTGATACAGTCTATGTAGAATGTTTGAATTTGTTGACGGAGCCAAAATCTCGCCTCTGTTTACATCGATTTATCGCTATCAAAGTGCAGTCCACGAAGATGTCCTTGAAGTTTTGGAAACAGGTGAAAATCCGACGGCGCCAAGTCGGGATTGTACGGAGGACGATCGATGACTGTGAACGCAAGGTATCGGATTGTTCCATATGTCGCAGCGCTCATTTATGATCTGACATTATTATGCTGAAGGAGAGGGTGCTCCATGTGTGAACTAACTATTCAAATTCGAAACTCGAATATGGCGCAATGTTTCTCATGCACCGACATAGTTACGTTAAACGCTGCCATGTTACACACAACAAATCGGAGTCTCCTAGTGACAGAGGGTTGCAAATTTCTAGAGACGAACAATAAAGATGTAGAATGTTAATAACAGTTGTTTTAGTTAAAAAACGTAAAAAGTTTTCACATAAAAATTCGGAGGCATAACTCTTCGGCACGCCCTCGTTGATTGGTAGTGAACCAATCTACCAGAGATATTACAAATTTCAAAGTTGGTGACGCTGTCAATTGATACTTTGTCCACCCTATGACAAACATCAGAAGTGGTTCTGTATTTGCCTGCCTCGAATTTTATTTTAAATACGTGTCTCAACACTGTTGTTTTAATTTAGGTGCATGTTACGCAAATTTGCAATTCCGTTTCATTAACAAAAGTTTTAAAGTACAGTTGAATCTGACTTGTGTTTCGGCTGATTGGAATTGTAGGATCACGTTTTCATAATATATGGGGTGAACAGAAAAAATAGTCATGTATTTCTTCAGAAGAAAACGAAGAATTTTATGGAATCATCAGGCACTCTTCTCAACCCCGGGGATTATGCTGTGATTAATGTAAACAGAATAAGTAAGCAGTCATTTAAATCGTGTGCACGTGAAATTAGTTATTTAGAAAGAAAAGGTTATGTCGATTCGTTTTTGAGAAAGCTCCAGAGACCAAACAACAATCTAAACAATGGGTTACCAGGGGAGAATCTGCACCAAAAAAGGCGAAGACCATTCCTTCGGCCGGAAAGGTTATGGCGACTGTCTTTTGAGATTCGCAAGGGACAATCCTCATCGACTATCTGGAAAAGGGTAAAACTATCACAGGTGCATATTATTCATCGTTATTGGACCGTTTGAAAACCGAGCTGCTACAAAAATGCCGGCGATTGGACCGCAACAAAGTCTTTTCCATCGCGACAATGCACCAGCACACACTTCAGCAGTTGTGGTCACAAAATTAATGGAAATAGGATACCAACTCATTTCACATCCCACCTATTCTCCAGACTTGGCTCCCTCGGATTACTCGTTGTCCCCCAATTTGAAGAAATGGCTGGCGGGACAAAGATTTTATTTAAAAGAGGAGGTGATTGCAACAACTAATAGCAATTTTGTAGACTTGGACAATTCCTATTATTCGGAAGGGATCAACAAATTAGAACAGCGTTGGACGAAGTGTGTAAGTCTAAAAGGAGACTATGTCGAAAAATGAAAAAGGTTTACCCCAAACACGTAAGTAATTTTTATTTTTGCACGGACTTTTCAAACGACCCTCGTACTGTACGTTTATTATATCATTCACAGACCAGAAATACAAATATAATGTCGAGGCCTATTTGGCATGGGATAGACACGAGTCAGTCATTAGGCGAATAGATGGATGGAGCCGAGGCTACTGCCGGTGATGCGGCTGATGCGATGTCGGTGCGATGTGTCGATCTCCTTGATGTCGTGTAGCTATTATGTGACGGCAAGACGTCTTCTCCTGTCTGCCGTGGCTCTGAAGCGACGCTCCGGGCAGCTTAACTCCGCACTTCCTCCTTAACCTGTCTCCAAGCAGAACACTGCCCAGTGGCTGACCTTGCATTATTTTCCACGTGTACAGCGTCTATTGTCTGTAGTGATTAGCTCGCTGAGACGGCGTCAGCGTAGTATTTGGAAACTGATGCCAGACAAGAAAAACACAGTCGGATACTGAGGAACCATCCGAAATGAAATGGAAAATAAGGCTACACAAAGTAACGATAGTCATCGCAGTGAATGCAGGGATATGACGCAAAACCTGTAAACATTGTACAATAGACTGACATGCCTCCAGAAGACAAAGTCAGTTCCTTTTGCGTGGAACAGCATGAAAAACGCTTAGCTTGAATCTTGAATGATCCATCTCACGAAAAAGATGCCACTCAACCTCACTGCTGGTTAACTAATTGCTCACACCGATCATCCCACAGAAACAGTGAGCCTTTCTCTCATAGGTTTCTGTCAGTTGTCTAGACGGCCACTGCCCTAAAGACATACTGGCTTATTTGTAAAGGGAATGCTTTCGCTCAAGTGCTATAGGCGCTCGGGGCTCAGAAATGGACACCGTTGTCAGATGGCTTTTAAACAGGAGAACCCTTTCAGAGAGAAGCAAACAAATCTCTTAAACCTTACCTTTGCGGCTCCGGAAAAGTCTCCAAATGCACCTTAAGTGGAGAACTGTTTTCCTAAGATTCTGGCAGCGAAGTGTTACCCTCTATATCCTAAAATCAATTACAAATTTAATCATCTATTATTTTGCCTATCTACACACATTAGTAAAATTTCGTTATCTACTATTCTTCCTGGTGTCGAAATTTATAAACCAACACTGTATTCGATTTAATGTTTCCGACTGAAAAGGATGAGCGTCCTAACGATATCAATCAATAAAATGGCTGTGAGCCATCTGAGGTCATCAGTCCCCTAGTACTTAGAACTACTTAAACCTAACTAACCTAAGGACATCACACAGATCCATGCCCGAGGCAGGATTCGAACATGCGACCGTAGCGGTCGCGCGGTTACAGACTGAAGCGCCTAGAATCGCTCGGTCACAGGGGCCGGCATTAATCAATAAATGAACGGCAAAGACTGACGCCATTTGCGAATACAGGTCTCGTCGTTCCTGTGATCACATCCCTCATGTGCGTACTCCGACCTTACAGGCGGTTGCGACTGACCCTTCGGACTGCCCCTGTGACACCAGGCACTGGCGAGGCGTCCCACCTGCCGGACCGCATCCGTCCGTTTCTCCCAGCCACACTCTCGCCGTAGCCTTCGGATTCCGACGCTCCCTCCTGACTACCTTTCACTCCCGTCACGCACTTGACGTAGTATTCAGCGTACAGGATGTGCCAGATCCTGCTGTCCAGCTGCACTTGACCATCACCATTCATTGTGACCACTCCCGAGCGCCCAGAGCAATCTCTTTCTCAGGTCGTGTAGCACCTAGGCGAGCCGGAAGTGAATCAGGTAGTAGCGACAGGTGCTCACGGGGGTCTTGAGACATGATAGTCGCAGAGCTTAACGCAACTGGTAACAGATACGCGGTGAAGGATCACGTACTGAACCAGATGATCTGGATAGCCTTACAGATCGTCATTCGGGATCAGAACCGAAGAATCTCGGGACGAGGGAGAAATTTATTACTCCTGGTCTTGGTTTTCGAGCCGCTGTCTGAAATTTCTAGCCATCTCATGTTACTTTTGCTTAAGATGAGAGCCGGTGCGAAAAATTGAAGTTCAACCAATCTTGGTTTTAAAGTGACATTAAAATGCGCACAACTGACTGAACATTTTTGATATCGTATTTATTAGAGAGAGGTCGTTTCTTGCATAAAATCTGTCCGGTGTTCAGACTACATCAAACCCGAATTAAAAGTCGATCTTTCAAAGATGATCACCAGCTTCGAAAGCTCGACTTTTAATTCATATTTGACACGGCCTACAGACCTTGATTTTATACAAGGATGCCACCACGAGAAACTTCGATGTCTAGAAGTTTGTTGATGGTTTTGTCGTTTTTTTCGTAAGTGAGTTCACAATATATCCCTCCTCATCCGCCGCATAGGTTGTCTTTGCTGAGTACATTTCAGAAACTAAACTTTAAAAGGGTACAGTTTTCGCTCTATTGCAGCTGACGATTTGGTGAGCCTATTAATTTATTGACAAGAAGAGTATAGAGGCTTTCGAAATGTGGTGCTACAGAAGAATGCTGAAGATTAGATGGGTAGATCACATAGCTACTGGGGAGGTATTGAATAGAATTGGGGACAAGAGGAGCTTGTGGCACAACTTGACTAGAAGAAGGGATCGGTTGGTAGGACATGTTCTGAGACATCGAGGGATCACCAATATAGTATTGGAGGGCAGCGTGGAGGGTAAAAATCGAAGAGGGAGACCAAGAGATGAATACACTAAGCAGATTGAGAAGGATGTAGGCTGCAGTAGGTACTCGGAGATGAAAAAACTTGCACGGGATAGAGTAGCATGGAGAGCTGCATTAAACCAGTCTCAGGACTGAAGACCACAACGACAACATTAATTTATTCTGTGATTTTAGGCAGCAGTCACAGTGGAGTGTATACGAAACGTGTCGGGGACGGGGGGAGGGGGGGGGGGGGGGGTGCAGTCGTTGACGCAATGCAGAAACGGAACGTTTTATGGTTCAAGTAGTTCAAAGGGCTCTAAGCACTGTGGGACTTATCTGAGGTCATCAGTCCCCAGACTTACAACTACTTAAACCTAAACTAACCTAAGGACATCACACACATCCATTACCGAGGCAGGATTCGAACCAGTGACCGCAGCAGCAGTGCGGTTCCGGACTGAAGCACCTAGAACCGTTCGGCCACAACGGCCGGCCGGAACGATTTATCTAACGTTCAAAAGGGTATGACCATTGGCTTTCGGGCCAAGAGTGGAAGGTTGTATACTGTGAACTGTTTGCGTGTCGCCGTGGTTAAAGTGTACTATGCATGGCAAAATGGTGCTATTCAAAAACGGCAACTGTGGTGCAACACGCGCGATAGATGACAGCGGCCATTGACGAGTGCGGAGATGGGTACGGACGAACAGACGTGCAATGTTGAGCAGCTGACGTCCAGATAAACGAAGGTGTTACCAACAGTATATCCTCAACGACCGTTCAGCGGACGTTACTGCGGCCGCCTGGTTCATGCACCGGAGCTGACTGCTGTTCATTGGCGGCAAATGCTGGAATTTGCACACCAAGATGGCGACTATACGTACGCTGAGTGGCGACAGATGGCGTTTTCAGATGAATCATGTTCTATGCTCCATCGGACAGACGGCCATTTGCGCGTACGGAGTGAAACGTCCGAATACAAACAACCTGAATAATCGTTTGATCGGCCCGGACCAGAAAAGGGGGAATTTTTGGGTGTGGAATGTTTTCGTGCCATTACTTGTGTGGTCTCGTATTCTGGAAGATACAGTTGATCAGCACAAGCATGTGTCTATCCTTGGCGGCCATGTCCACCTCTAAATGCAGATCGTTTTTCGTTTGCACTATTATATATATATATATATATATATATATATATATATATATATATATATATATATATATATATATATATATATAGTTAAGGCACATCGGCCAATTGACCATCTTCTTCTGTGCGGATGCACAAACAGTGCCCGAACTCTTACGGAAATCGGAAAAAAGCAGCGAGTAATGAGTATAATGGGCAGGGGCACTATGAATATAGTGCGGGACAATAAGTTGGGAATGTGGGTCTCATGGGAGGCGTGCCAGAGATAAGTCCTGGGTTCGAGTCCCGGTCGGGGCACACATTTTCTACTGTCCCCGTTGACTTCAATTCCTGTATGCAGCTAGGGTTATTCATTTCATTGTAAATACTATTACATGCACCAGCACGACAGTACAACACGTCACACAGCTCGGGACGTACGTGCATGGTTGAAAGAGCACCGAATGAGTTCACCATACTCCTGTAGCAACCAGACTCCCCGGATTTAAGCCCAGTAGAGAATCTGTGGAACCACCTCGATCGGGCTGTACTCATCGTGGATTCTCAACCTAGAAACTTAGCGCAGCTGGCCACGGCACTGGAGCCGCCATGGCTCCTGAGTCTCTTCTTGCCCGTCTCATAGCGGTCCGCACAGTAAAAGGCAGTTATTTAGGCTTTTGACAGGTGGTCACATTAATGTACATTGACAGTGTATTCGTGTGCAGAGAGCACAGTCGACACTTATGATGCTGTCAGTATCTATAATAATTGAAGTAGTGAAAAAATGAAATGAGTGTTTGGCATCATTGGCCAGGAGGCCCCTTACGTAGCAGGTCTGGCCGCCTTGGTGCAGGTCTTATTACATTCGACGCCACATTGGGCGACCTGCTCGCCGGATGGAGATGAAAATAATGATGAAGACAACATAGCACCCAGCCCCTGAGAAAATCCCCGACCCAGCCGGGAATCTAACCCGGGCCCCTTAGGACAGCACTCCGTTACGCTGCCCACCTCTTTTTTGTTTTTTTTTCTTTTTTTGATCGTCGTGTTTGGTCGTTGCGGACGTCACATTACATTCTGTTTAGCTGATTCTTCCACTCAGTTTTTTATTACAGAGGCCAACCAGCTCTCTGACCGAACAAGCGGAGCTACTGTGCCGGCACCATTCAGCTATCGGAGCGGACATTGAAGTAGTGATAGTCTGATTGTGCTTGAGAAAATAGGAGAGAGTCCATGGAAGGTCACTGCCAAAGTAATGCACGAAGTGAGTGTGGAAAGCGGTAAAAAATTCTTTTCAAAATATAGCAATAGACAGCAGCAACACATAAAGTAAACCCTGTTTCTAATGCACGTCATATTACCGTCAGCGTAACAAACTCTGTTCGAAAATTTTGAATATTTTTTTCTACTTTGATATTTCCTCGTTATAAATGCAACATTCACTTAGAAACTCCTCAACTATTTACCTTGAAATTTTTTGCATGCTACTCCAGTATCTTGAGTATGATACGAGAAGCAGCTAAACCGAATAAGAGTATGAAGGAGATAAAAGAGAAACGTATGTTGCGTAGACATCACATTTCGTGGTTCAAGGCGATAAGTAACAGAGTAGCTAGCAAAAGAGGGAGCATTGTAGAATCATTCGAACACTTATTTAAATTTTAGTGCAGTTCAAGAGGACAACTAACGGAAGACTTTCATTGGGCTCATCATTGGACTACTTCATAAATAAGACTGACTGTTTAAACAGGACAAAAATATAAACAAATAGGTAAATAAAAATGGCCAGGCGTGCTTTTGATCAAGTAAATAGAGTTTTCAAAATTATGGTCCCTGTGTATCTGAAATGTGAAATTTTACAGTTAGTGCATGTCATCAGTTTTGACTTACAGTAGTGAAACATGAACTCTAAGTGTGAAAAACTTTTAAAAACTGAGGGTTGCTCAACTATAAGCGGAGAAATGCATCTTGTGAATTGCTAACATAAGAAAGACACAAAGACGAATACATAGAACAGAAACAAACTATAGAGAAACACGTATAATCAGAGATAAACTGCAAGTGGGCATACATGCAGCTAAGCAAATGGTCATAGGTGGAACAAGAATTTAGTTGCTGATTCCCGAATGGTGAGAAAAAAATGAGCCAGAAACCTAAGTAGAGTAGATGTAATTAGGAAACATGTAGGAGCAAATTCTAGGGGAGACCTTTAACCAGTAGCGGATATCAAACGACTGACGATGATAACGATGGAAACGATGACAGTCCTAACTACACATCTGTAGTGTTATGAAATATGCACAACAAAAGCCTACGAAAAACTAGAACCCAGACGCCTAATATATAGTTCGACGGAGAAGTTAAGGCTTCATCATAAATGATACAATCCAGTAACTGAAGATCGTTGCTGTGAGATAGTCCTGAAGACTACGGCCAATGATACAATCAGTCGAAAAGTTTACATGTAATGATGACATTACTTCATAATGAGGTCAGTGGTGGCTTATAGTGACGCATTCGCAGTTACCTCGCAAACGGCTCATTTGCGAGCGGATGTTTACTGTAACGTTTTTGCTTCTTCTGTCGTATAATTCCGCCTGCGTCAGTTGTCGCTATTACTGATGATTCACCCTGTACATAACTCGTAGAATGAGGAAACCTAATTTGGCGATACACCTAAGTTAGTACCATATAACATTTCGTCTCTCGTGAACTTCGGTCTGACTCAAAAAATTCAAGACAACAATCACAAATGGCGCAGACTGTCTTCTTTGTGTTGGTCACACACAACCACCGTGTTTTCATTGTTAGTGTACTGTAGCAGATGTGAAAGGACAGCGCGCGGCTTGACCGCAGTAATTTTACTTTGTCTCTGAGAATCGTTCAAGTGTGTTCTCCCCTCAAAACCTTACAGCAACTTACGTGAAATACATTTTTTCGCTTACTTTATAGTTACTCTTTGTATCGGCTTAGCATTTTCGTGAAAAAAAAAGATTTCTCAAGCATGTTTATGAAGTGTCGTACGGACGTAAATTCAGAAGATCATAATTTATGTTTTAATTGTTATCCACAGCTTTCAACGCTTTTATACGCTAGTACATGCATAGAACGAAGCTTTTTTAGTTAAAAATATTTTCATACAATCTGTCCCCAAATTAGGTGGAATTACCAACTTAGGTATGACTTACGCTATCTTTTACCGTTAGGTAGAAACGATGGACAGTAAACGTAAAAAATGTGGTATCAGCGAAAGGAAATAGAGCTCTAGTGCAGTGCTACAGGTGGCAAGAATTATTCAAAAAAAATCATATTAATGTCTACAAGACTTCAGAAGACAACGGAGTGCTTCAAAGCTCTTTAAAACGGTTCCTGACAGAAAATCAAGATGCCAGTGGGGCTGGGGGTTTGAAGAAATTGGGTCCCCCATTCGCCTTTGAGTCTGAATTAGAACAGAAATTGTTGAAGTAGATTATTACAATTCAAAGAGATGGGAATTGGATTTACTGCCAAACAAGAGAGGGTAATTGCATATGAAGTGGCAGGTGCAACTCATCGTGAGAATGTTTTTAATAGTGAAAAGAAATCTGCAAGCAAGAAATGGTGGTTCAGTTACAAACGTCGATATGGGCTGACTTTGAGAGTGCAGGAAAATTTATCTACATACCTGGCTTCCATGATCGACGACAAACTCTCAGACGCCATGGAGAATCTAGACTTATCTCCTCTAGGCATGCTCGATCATTTATGGAATGTCGACGAAACCGACTTCATTTTTATCTTCAAGCCCAATAAAGTTGCCACTGAAACTGGAAAGAAGTTCGTATGTAGACGTTCCTACGCAGAACGGGAGAAACTATGACTTTTGTGGGTTGTGTTTCTCGTAATAACTGTTGGATACTCTTAATTACAATTTTCAAAGGTTATCAGTGGAATGAAGATTACGAAAGGGACTGTCTATAGAACACCCAGGTTCGTCTGTCTGAAAAGGGGTGAATTAGTAAAGAACTTATTTCTATAAAGGTTATTTTTTGTTAAAAAGATGTACTTTTTGCTAACTTTCTTGGATCAATACGTTCCTTTTGGTTGTATAAAAAAAGATTAAAGATGTATAAATAATCTTATCCTATTTAAAACTTATGTTAATATGTCACCAAATTAAGAATCTATATGATAAAATTAGCTACCCTTATCACCAAGTTAGGCTCCATTGCATTGTTTTAATTTCAATATCCTCAACTGCACCAAAATGAATTCTAATGCTATGAAAGCGCTATTATTACACTGAACAGCCAAAGAAACTGGTACGTCCGCCTAATATCGTGTAGGGCCTCTGCGAGCACGCAGAAGTGCCTCAGCACGACGTGGCATGGACTCGACTAACGTCTGGAGTACTGCTGGAGGGAATTGACGCTGTGATTCCTGCAGGGCTGTCCAGAAGTCCGTAAGAGCACGAGGGGATGCCGATCTATTCTGAACAGCACGTTGCAAGCCATCCCAGATATGCTCAATAATGTTCATGTCTGGGGAGTCTGGTGGCCAGCGGAAGTGTTTCAACTCAGACGAGTGTTCCTGGAGCAACTCTGTACCAATTCTGGACGTGTAGGATGTCGCACTGACCAGAAGGAATTGCCCAAGTCCGTTTGAATGCACAATGGACGTTGTAACCCTACCTCTACTATTGTAATTTAGTACAGTTTTACCAAAATAATAGAAAAACCTGTCTCTATGTTATCACGTATACCATACCATAACGGAACAAATAGTCCTGTTACGGGAAAAGTCACGTATAACCCTCTTGCTGAAATCTAGTTTAGTTTCCAAATAACAGGATAGCCCTGTTAATAGGAAAAACTAATCAATAGAGTTATCCTTTTTACGGAATTTGACCCTGTGATGTGTCTAATGGATAAATATATCAGAATATTCAATTCTTTTCCAAGGCTTTTATCCAGTGGCTAAATAGAAACGCAGTATCACTAATATTATACTGGAGCTAGGACAAATCAATTCCAAGTTCCTTCAGTGGTGTAAAAGATGTACTAATGGTTGCCAGCTTATCCAGGCAATGAAACAATGAAGTATTCGAAAAGTAGAAGTATGAATTTTGCCTACCTTCTTCCTACAGTTTCATTTCGTTCTTCAAATTAAATATTGCTCCACGTAAGCAATATTGGTGCAGACAGTGGAATTTCTTTTTGACTACTACACCCTTATACATTACATTTTTAAAAGAGCAAAAGCCCAGTGGATAAGGGAGCTAAAAAAATTTGGTCAGGGGGATTTATAGAAATGCATTTACTATCATAAACAACTTAAATACTAAAATACTGAGATACACTACAGGCCATTAAAATTGCTACACCAAGAAGAAATGCAGATGATAAACGGGTATTCATTGGACAAATATATTATACTAGAACTGACATGTGATTACACATTCACGCATTTTGGGTGCATAGATCCTGAGAAATCAGAACCCAGAACAACCACCTCTGGCCGTAATAACGGCCTTGATACGCCTAGGCATTGAGTCAAAGAGAGCTTGGATGGCGTGTACAGGTACAGCTGCACATGCAGCTTCAACACTATACCATAGTTCATCAAGGGTAGTGACTGACGTATTGTGACGAGCCTGTTGCTCGGCCACCATTGACCAGACGTTTTCAATTGGTGAGAGATCTGGAGAATGTGCTGGCCAGGGCAGCAGTCGAAAATTTTCTGTATCCAGAAAGGCCCGTATAGGACCTGCAACATGCGGCCGTGCATTATCCTGCTGAAATGTAGGGTTTCGCAAGGATCGAATGACGGGTAGAGCCACGGGTCGTTACATATCTGAAATGTAACGTACACTGTCCAAAGTGCCGTCAATGCGAACAAGAGGTGACCGAGACGTGTAACCAATGGCACCCCATACCATCACGCCGGGTGATACGCCAGTATGGCGATGACGAATACACGCTTCCAATGTGCGTTCACCGCGATGTCGCCAAACACGGATGCGACCATCATGATGCAGTAAACAGAACCTGGATTCATCCGAAAAAATGACGTTTTGCCATTCGTGCACCCAGGGTCATCGTTGAGTACACCATCGCAGGCTCTCCTGTCTGTGATGCAGCGTCAAGGGCAACCGCAGCCGTGCTCTCCGAGGTGATAGTCCATGCTGCTGCAAACGACGTCGAACTGTTAGTGCAGATGGTTGTTGTCTTACAAACGTTGAAACGTCCCCTTTGAGCAATTATACGTGACTGTGCTTAACCTGACACACAATACTTTGTTAGCGCAACGCAATCTGACTTTCAAAATTTCCTACAAAAGAATGGCCCTGACTAACATTAAACTATACCTTTCACAAATCACTTACCTCACAAAAATCTTCGCTGCTCAAGCTACTGCAATACAGCAAGCGCCACTACTGCCAGCTAAATAAAAGATTCAAACTATGGAAGGCACTAACTACTGATAGGGATAGTTAGCAAAATGAAAGATATTAATAGAGAACGAACAATGTATTTACCTTGATATCATCATAAGTCATAATATATATATCAGTTCATGACAAATTGCAAACCTCCGCCATCTCTCTCCCCACATCCACCACTGCTGGCGGCTCACCTCCAACTGCCAACGCTACGCGCTGTTCACATCCAGCTGCCGCTGCCCAACACTACAATGGCAGACAACAATGCAAACTAGCCACAGACTGCACACAGCACAGCCAGTGATTTTCATATTGAGCGCTACGTGACGTTGCCAATAAGAAAACATAAACAGCCTACTTACATAGAGAAAACATAAACAGCCTGAGAAAACGTAAACAGCCTACTTACAAAGCCCCCATGCTCCCCACAAAAAATTTTTACAAATGGTGTTGGGCACTGGCCAATACAGATTTGACAAAAATTTTTCTTTTCATAATTACAATAACAAAGAAATCAAATGCACACACTTATTGATACAATCTTGGTCAAAAGCTAAAATTGTCTCACAGTCCATAAAGACAGTCCTAATCGTACATAACAGGAGAATAGCAGTGTTTTTCTCAAAGTCTGAGCAGTAAAAGAAAATGCACACAGAAGTAGTGGATTTCCATGCAGTCTTGAAGAAGTAGTGTTGTCCTTCCAATGGAAAGACAGTGCTGACTCTCGACATGCATGCAGGTAATGGGCCACAACAGAGCAAACCCACAGCAGAGTCAGTCGTAGTTTGGAAGAATATTGGTAGGTAGGTCATCACAGAGCAGACCCACTGTAGTCCTGGTAGAGATTGTGGTATTGGTGGGCCACCAGAGGTGCAGACCCACTGCAGTCCTTGTAGAAATGGCCAGCAGCCATCTGTTGCGATTGTGCAGGTGCACATTCACCATCGAAGAGTCTTGCAGAGAATATAGCAAGTCCATAAACCACCACTTGTGCACTCACAAAGTTTCTGGAATTGTCCTTAGATCCAGCAATGCTGTTATCCAGTCCCTTGCTGAGTTATTAACACACGTGCAAACACTCACAGTCCCAACTTCTCACATATTATCCATATACTATGACCAACAGAAACGTGTGCAGTGAAATGTAACTAACAAGTTAATAATATCATGAACTGGTGACAATTACAATTTTATAACATAAGAATACAATAACAAAGGTACAAAATACATCATTAAAAACATAATAATACAGATAACATTTGTAGTAATAGGGGCTTTACAAAAGAATAGAAATAAACATATACATCAGTGGAATTATGACATGAGTACATACATAGAAGATCAGAATAACTTGCGAAACATCAACTTCACACATGAGCATTTAAACAGAATGAATAATGTCTAATATCTTTACAAAGTAAATAACATATTATTAATGCCAATTATATTTGAGGATAACAGTATTCCTCATCATAGTGAATGTAGCTTAATATTAAAAGAAGAAAAAATTCTATGAAACTACACAGAGACAGGAAGAAAACAAATACTCAAGGGTACACAAACTCATAGTGGGATAACACCAATAGGAAAGGACAGGGTTCGTTTTCAGTGTAACATTTGGTACTGCAGTCCAACCCAAAACTTCATATATCTTTCCTCTTATTTCATCCTTTGTTTCCACCAAAAAAAATTCTAACTAAGCATGCTTTCTGTGTTTATATGTTCACACGTTTCTTACCTCATTTTTATTTTCCATTATCTTACCTCATCATTTATTTCCAAGAAAATCCTACCTAAACCTGTTTTCTCAATGCATTTCTTCCAATTCATCGCAACTCATTCTCTTAGAGGCTACCCCCTCTTAAGCTAACTTAAATCTACTGAGCTCAGATGCTAAACTAAGGGACGAGGCAATGCAGCAGCACAAAATAAGTAACACAAACAGCAATGACCAAAAAATTGGAAAATTGCAAAGCAAGCTACAGTAAATCTAAATTAACAGATAAAATGCAAAATTACAACTAATATGAGCCAATGAGCAGCAACAAAAAAAAATCAGTTGTAAAACTGGCTTAACAGAGTAATGTAATGTGAAATTTAGTAGCACTATGCCTGGCAAACAGCAACAGCAAATGCAATAACTTATATCTAAACATGACATAGCTCAAGCAGAAAAAATAATACAGTAAAAACAACAATGCAGATAAGGGAAATGTATATTCACATCTTAATATCTATGTAATTAAAGTGGTGCACCACAACAACTTAATGTAAAAGAAATATTACCATGTACTTGAAAAGAATATTATGTATGCAGTTACTAGTTCCTTCTTATTGTTCTTTCCTTTCCAAGTGCTCCTTTTTTAAAGAATGTGGATCATAAAATAATTATTTAATAGATCTGTTGACAGAAAGTGTTCACATTAGCAAATGCATTTTATTTTATAAAAGCAATGCTGCAACACAGCTGGAAAACAGATGTCAAATGAAATAAGCAACTATGAAAAGCAAAGCATAAAAATATCATTCAGTAGTCATGTGACATTTCGTAAGTTAGTAGAAATTCTCTCAACTCTCATAGAAAGACGCTTGTCATAATCAGGTGTGCAGATGTAAAAATATTTCTTGTCATTTTATTAGGCATTTCAGTAAATATCGTAAATTAAGAGCTAGTGTAATCATATGTTTTCAAGTTCGACCGTGTCGTTTTTGCGATGCTTTCTCTAAAGGAATGACAATGGCCAGGATAATGGCCTTCCCTTTCTTTTTTTTTTCTTCCTGTGCTCTGAAAGGCACGCGCTAATGACTTTTTCTCCAGGCGTCTGACACAGCTGGGTGCCCGCGACGCATTACGTGCAGGTGGTCACTTAACTTTCGTACGGAAATATTTACGACAGCAATTTTCGCTAAAGTGACAGTCTCACATAAAAATACTTCACAGGTCAAGAATTAGCGTTGCAAATCTGTAGAAACAAAATCCTATGAATATAACAGTGTCCAAAAAATGTTCAGTGGCATTGTGATACATTCACACATGATTCACACATGTCATAACTCTTAAAGTACGATTCTTGGTTTCCAACATCCTTTTTCACAAGTCAAGAGTCCCTACCCACTATTCATTACTCCTTACCTCATTATACATATACATATTCGTCGACACTTCTTCAATATTTCATCGTGAGAAATACGTAGCATAATAAACATTCCTCAACAACATAATACACATCGTCGTCGTAATAATAACATCATAACACTTCAGTCAAATCTCAAAATCGTCGTAACTTCCTCCAATAATTTCTAAGCCTAAAATAATTCTCTGCTCATGTCAAAAGTGTCAGCTGCCTCAAACGTACTTTAAAAATCATGATCTCATACCAAATACATCATTCAAAGCTCTCATAGTATCACAATGATTCCGAAAAAATATGAACAGTTTACAAAGTACAGACAAAATACAGTTTCATAAGTGTGAAGTTATCCAACGGTGTAATTGCGTAAACATCTGTCACTGATATAGTAAAATAAATGTTTGTCTCTCTCAGTTACATGATCAGATAGCTGTGTAATTTGTGTGTTAGAGAAATATGGTACCGATGTGTAAAGTTGTATAAGCAAATACCATATTAGCTAGGGTTCCTTGTGGTTGCCACACACATGGTACACAAAGTAGGCGTGTACCCCCCTGAGGATTAATGTAATTATACCCTCAGGTGTTACAGATTACAGCAATGAAATGAAATGTATCACTGAAAACTTTCTTTGTAATTCAAAAATCTTTAAAAAGAAATGTTTTAAGTACAAAATTAATCACTGAAATGCGTGTCCTGTAGCGCTAAATGTGCATATTGTTGTAAGATAATCTCTGTGAAAGTGTCGTAGTTACTTTCCTCCAAAAGCTAAGTTCTGCAGAAGCCAATGTACTTACCTCATGATAAACAAAAGTGAAATGCTTTGCGTAGAGATATCTTAGTTATTACGCTTATTGTTGTGATGATGAAAGTACTGTGCTGTAACGTATTGTTGTGCTATGGAAAAGGCTGTCTCCTTGTAGCTATACCACAAAAGTTGCTAATAAAACGTATTTTGATTTCCAGAAGAATTCAGAAAACTGTGCAGATATAAAACAGATACACCGCAAAAGCAACATTGTAAATTGTCACTCATTAGTAGCGTCGTGATAAAAATCGTGTAGCTGTCACATAAACTAACCTCTGTGTCATCTGGTATCTCTCAGAAAGCACTTTAAATTCAGAATGTATTTTCAAATAAACCAAAATGTTGCATTAAAATCTCATTAGCAGTACTGGTAAATGTTCTAAGTATGTGAGCCTTATAGTCGTTACGTAATCGTGCAACAAACAAGCAAGAATGTACACACACAATAACACTATGACGTCTGTTTACTATAACAATGCATTCGTCATTTCTGTTTAAATAATTTCTCTTGGTTCTTGGCTGGATATTTAACTTCAAACATTATTGCATGTTAACAGTTTCTTAAGTCTGACAAAGCATACTAGTAACGTGAAGTGAAACGTTTTATGGCAAAGACAAAGTTAAAAGGCAGATTATCTGTCAATAAATGGTTTTACATGAGAAATGTGGTGTAAACCTTTACTCTTCATAGTACTCAGACTTTCAACTTCAACGGAATTATCATGTGGTATACGTCGGTGAGGAGTGCTAAAAATTTTCTCAAGGTTAACGTCTTATGTTATTTTTCTCGGAGCTAGCGGGCGCACGCGGCTGCCTGCTGCATGCGGTGTGAGTCATTGTCTGTCCCTTTGTTGGCGCGCATCGTTATTTGGATTAGGAGACCTAACTTCTACAAATTCACGTTGTCGAAAGTGCCCTGCTCTGTTTGAATCCCGCCAGTTCTGATGAAATTCACGTCTGTCGTTTTGTCGGTAGTTTACACAGTTTCTTTCGTGTCGGTCACGTGGCGGAGAATTTCTCCCTGAATCGTAACTGCGCGCTGAACTGTTGCGTCTGAAATTATTCTGTCTCCCTTGATAATAATAGTTCTGATTACCATATTGTCTGTTTCTATGGTTATCTCTGTCATATTCTTTACTACGGAAATGCGATCTTTCTCTGTAGTTATTACTACTCTGCCAACGGTTGTCATACGGGTGTTGTCTATTTTGGTCACGATTTGTGTTGTGAGAATAGCCTTGTCGCGTCCAGTTATCGTTTCTGTCGTCACGGAATTGTGACGGATGTGACCTGTAGTGATTGTTTTCCTGTTTTCGCATCCCGCGACTGTCTGTGTCAATTTCTAATTCTTGTAACAGTCCCTGAAAAGCTTCAATGCCGTCTTTGCAACGTCCTGCTAAAATAATATGTCGTAAATGTTTAGGCAGTTTGATTAAGCAAATGCGGATGAGTTCTGAGGGGCTGTATGGGTTTGACAGGTATTGATTCTTGTGCAACATGTCTTCAAAATATTTCACAAGACTGGAAAATTCAGATTGTTCGAAGTGTTTCATCATTATGATGTTATGTTTTACACGGTCTTGTGTAGCTTGAGACCAATATGCTGAGAGGAAGGCATGGTAAAATTCTCCCTCACTGTGGCAATCGTGAATGACCGATCACATTCTTACAGCTGGTTCATTCTCTAAGTAGCCACACATAAATTCTAATCTGTGTTCTAACGACCAGTTGGGAGGAAAACAATGAGAGAATTGATGGAGCCATGCTTGTGGATGAATGTCGTTGCCAGAATTCTTAAATGTTTTGAATTTACGTGTAGTAATGAATAGCTTATAGTCAAAATCGTCATGTCGGCGAGTCGCATGTCGGTCATTGTTACTTCGTTTCGGCGGTTCCATCTCAAAATCCAATGCGCCTTGCCAATTTCTTTCACAATTTCCGAAGTGCCCTGTGTTGTTATTTTGTGTCTGTTCCGTATTTGTATGTCCCTCTTCCCGTATTGGGGCGCGAGTGTCCTCTAAAATACGTAATTCTTGTACTACTTGTGCCAACTGATCTTGCACTTCCCGGATTTCTCTTTTGTACTGTGTATTGATTTGATTTTGATTTTGTTTGAATTTTCTAATTTGTTCATACTCTTCTGTGTCAGTGAAGGCTACAGGTGTTGTGTCATTCAGATCATCATCTACCTTTGTAGATAAGTTAGTGAACTGATCTGAAAGTTCGGCTACTTTATCCGGTAGTGAAATCATTTCCTCTGTATGTTTTTCTGAACCAAGTTTCAGAGTGTCCATTTGTGTTGCAATCGTCTCTACTGTGACCTTTAAGTTTTCCTGAGTTTTTGCAAGTTGCGTAACCGAATCGGTAGATGCAACTGAGTCAATTTTAGCTTGCAAGGTGTTGTGATTTTCATGAAAAATAGTTTGCAGTTCTTTTATGGCTGCTTCATGATTCTGTAATGCATTTTCATGCCGCGAAAAAATAGGTTGGAAATGCTCACAAATTTGTGATTTTACGTCATTACAGACTTTTTGACATTTCGATTCAATGTTATGTAACTCACTAGTTAAATCTTCACGTGTTTGTTCAAGTGTGGTGTCTAACTTTTGAAGATTTTGTTCCATTGTGTCTAACTTTTTGAGATTTTGTTCCACTGTGTCTAACTGTTGCTGTGTTTGTCTCTGATTTTGTTCCATTTGTTGCATTAATTGCAATAATAATGTATTAGTGTCTGGAATCTGTTTCTCTACGCTTTTCGGCAGTGCATTTGCACCGACAACATTCACATTTTGACAAGCAGAAAATGTGTCTTGACTTATTTGAGAAAACGGTGATGACCCAAAACCTGAATCTACAGTATTTGCGAAATTGTGTCCTGTCATTTCGGATTCCTGAGGCGAGCTGTTGCCGACCGATCGATCGATAACGCTTCCCTGTTCACTAATTGTTTCACTGTCCGTACCATTGTTTGCCGCCCGCTCCATTTCCCTATGCACGATTACCAAATTACTACTTTGAACATCAGTTAATTCATTACTCTGCGGCGCTAACACACTGCCTTCGTCTTCACTGTCATTTCTCAGTTTACTTTGGAGCCTAGTATTACGTTTTTCACACGCCATTATTGTCACAGTATTTCACACGACAACACAGAAAAACACAATTTGAAGAGCAAAATAAAATAACGTAGCAATGGAAATAATGTCTAGTTAATTGCAGCTGCGAAATACTTGGTGCAAATCTACATGCATGCCACAACTGTTTTACTCTACAACAATGAAAGACTGCAACTACAAAGGAGATTCTCTCTACAATTACGCGCTAGCAATAAACAAAAGCTACACTAAATACACAAACTACAAGAAAAAATCAGAAGATTCCAGTGAGGTATCCTCGGCTAAGGGTCGACATATGAAACGGCCCCTTTGAGCAATTTATATAGGACTGTGCTTAACCTGACACACAATACTTTGTTAGCGCAACGCAATCTGACTTTCAAAATTTCCTGCAAAAGAATGGCCCTGACTAACATTAAACTATACCTTTCACAAATCACTTACCTCACAAAAATCTTCGCTGCTCAAGCTACTGCAATACAGCAAGCGCCACTACTGCCAGCTAAATAAAAGATTCAAACTATGGAAGGCACTAACTACTGATAGGGATAGTTAGCAAAATGAAAGATATTAATAGAGAACGAACAATGTATTTACCTTGATATCATCATAAGTCATAATATATATATCAGTTCATGACAAATTGCAAACCTCCGCCATCTCTCTCCCCACATCCACCACTGCTGGCGGCTCACCTCCAACTGCCAACGCTACGCGCTGTTCACATCCAGCTGCCGCTGCCCAACACTACAATGGCAGACAACAATGCAAACTAGCCACAGACTGCACACAGCACAGCCAGTGATTTTCATATTCAGCGCTACGTGACGTTGCCAATAAGAAAACATAAACAGCCTACTTACATAGAGAAAACATAAACAGCCTGAGAAAACATAAACAGCCTACTTACAACGTCCCCATCTGTTGACTCAGAAATCGAGACGTGGCTGCACGATCCGTTACAGAGATGCCGATAAGATCCCTGTCATCCCGACTGCTAGTGATACGAGGCCGTTGGGATCCAGTACGGCGTTCCGTATTACCCTCCTGAACCCACCGATTCCATATTCTGCTAACAGTCATTGGATCTCGACCAACGCGATCAGCAATGTTGCGATACGATAAACCGCAATCGCGATACGCTACAATCCGACCTTTATCAAAGTCGGAAACGTGATGGTACGCATTTCTCCTCCTTACACGAGGCATCACAACAATGTTTCACCAGGCAACGTCCGTCGACTGCTGTTTGTGTATGAGAAATCGGTTGGAAATGTTCCTCATGTGAGCACGTTATAGGTGTCGCCACCGGCGCCAACCTTGTGTGAATGCTCTAAAAAGCTAATCATTTGCATATCACAGCCTCTTCTTCCTGTCGGCTAAATTTCGCGTGTCTAGCACGTCGTCTTCGTGGTGTAGCAATTTTAATTGCCGGTAGTGTACTAAAGCACACACTTTTTATACTGATCATTTCACTTCAAGAAAACCTTTTTCTTAATGGAATTTGCTTTCAAAAGTTTTTATTCTTTGAGCTAACTCTTTATAATCGTTTACCAGATTCTAGTAACTTGGCTACACTCTGACTGAATTTTACGTAAGCAAACTTTTACTATAACACTTTTCAATTGTTAAGAAAACACAAACACAATGTAAATGGTGCCTCTTTATGTTAACTGGGCACTTCATAACTTTGCAAAATAGGATACTCGGATTCATTAAACACCAGAAAGGAACCCTATATAGATGTGTGGTTAGGATGAACCAATTTTTTTAAGTTCAAGGATGATTATTACACGCAGTTTAAATTAATGGTTCACGCTGTACTAAAGTAAATTTACTATAAAAATGTCTTATCCGGTGGCTGTAGGCTTGGTTGTGGCGAATAATTATGTCGGCTACTCTAACCACAGTACGGCCTAAAGTCTCTTGCTGTTTGGACTTAATTTCTCCTCTTGGCGTCGTTCAGTTCTACATACAGTAGCCCAACAACACGCAGCTATGCCGCAAGCCGTTTGCAGTCTCCATCCGAGGCATTTTGTGTGAATTTGCAGGCAAAACTTCTCCTGCTCCACAAAGGTGTTGCCTCAATCACTGCTGCCTGCAGACTGTGTAATTTATTTGCTCTTCGAAGATCGCCAATTCGCCCTTGCGATCTTTTCCACTCCCCGGAGCCACTTTCGTTTTCAACAAAAGCAGACTGGATTTTACATAACACGTATTTCTTATATTGTTTCTAAGCGCGACCATTTGTTAGCTTGTCAAATTTACATTAACATGAACAATTTACACACACAAATATTTTTAAATACTCAAGGTCATCAAAAGATTATTTATATAGTACTCAATTTATACAGTATATTGCTTACATTACTCACATACAATACAAAGAACTTCAGCCTCCAGTGTTACACACTTTACTTTACATAAACAGAAAATGTGGTACCAATCTTTCAAAAATTTTTAATGGAAAAAATTATGAAAAATTTAAATGAGCCATAAACATATATTGTTATAACGTGAATGAATGCAGGTGATCAGACAGGATGCTTACGTACGTGTCACCTGTCGGAGTCATATCTAGACGTATCAGGGGTCCCATATCACTCCAACTGCACACGCTCCACACCATTATAGAGCCTCCACCAGCTTGAGCAGTCCCCTGCTGACATGCAGAGTCCACGTATTCATGAGGTTATCTCCATAGCTGTATACGTCCATCCGCTCGATTCAATATGAAACGAGACTCGTCCGACCTGGCAACATGTTTCCAGTCATCAACAGTCCAGTGTCGGTGTTGACGGACCTAAGTGAGGACCTTAGTGTCGTGTAGGTATCAGGGGTACACGAATGGGCCTTCGGCTCCGAAAGCCTATGTCGGTGATGTTTCGTTGAATGGTTCGCACGCTGACACTTGTTGATGGCCCAGCATTGAAATCTGCTGCAATTTACGGAAGGGTTGTACTTCTTTCACGCTGAACGATTCACTTCAGCAGTCGTTGGTCCCGTTCTTGCAGGATCTTTTTCCGGCCGCAGCGATGTCGGAGATTTGATGTTCTATCGGATTCTAATATTCACGGTACACTAGTGAAATGGTCGTACGGCAAAATCCCCACTTCATCGCTACTTCGAAGATGCTGTGTCCCATCGCTCGTGTGCCGAGTATAACATCACGTTCAAAGTCACTTAAATCTTGATACCGGCCTTTGTAGCAGTAGAATCCAATCTAACAACTGCGCCAGACACTTGTTGTCTAGGCGTTGCCGACCGCAGCGCCGTGTTCTGCCTGTTTACATATCTCTGTATTTGAATAAGCATGCGTATACCAGTTTCTTTGGCGCTTCAATGTATATCGTACACATATAAACCAAAGTAGCATAAGCATTTCCCGCAGGAATGTATGGCTAATCGGCTAATTACTTATAGAATTATTGGCTTTATCGCCGAATTAGATACCTTTACTCTATAAGCAACATTGCATACTGCTGTCACAGTAAAGTGTTTGAAAGAAATTCAGGCTTTTTAATATTTTCAACATTTCGCGACCCTGTCAGCAACTGTATAGATATTAATTTTAAATTAACAACAGTCTCAGTTGCAATGTTTAGCTAGATTTATCTAGGTTTCATTTGGTATAACCCAACCTTCTTCAGAATAAAAGGAACTACGATTTGTTCATAATGGACAACGTCAAAAACTAAAAACTATAATATGGTAATACATTGTCATATTTGCAATAACTTATCTGGGAAACAGCCTCGGCCCCACTTCGCGACCGCAGTACGGCAGCAGCGGATGTTGTATTGGAACTGGCTATAGCCACGAGAGCGCACGTGCGGTAGTGTGTCATGCGTACTTGTTAACACTGGTGCCAACATGTACCCCTAAACTTACAACTTTATGAATAACCAGGTGCGGCTAACGAAATTGTCGTATCCTGTAAGGAACAAAGATATATCGACTGTCTTAACATTTGTAACAATTTGTTGGACATCAAAAGTGAAGGAAGCAATGCGTTTACTATTTTAAGCCAATCTGGCATATTCTGGCCAATCATCGAACTTCACCGCATGAGGATAACTACGGGTTTGAAATGACAGATAATCCCAGCTATTCAGAAAACGAGAGTGCCAAAAACATGTTGGCAAGGGTATAATGATTACTCCCTAAAATTATGGCGGATGGAATAACGGTTGAAAAGCTTCAAAAAATTTTTTTATGTCGCAGCTGCAGCTGGTCGTTAAGCAGGTTATTTTTGTCATATAGTAATGCAAGAGGTGAGTAGTATCCGGAGGGTTGGGTGCGTGAGCCGTTTGCACTAAGTGTTCAGCGAATGTCGAACCACACGTGCCAACTTTAGTAGGATATGTTCCTTGTATATTGTTAGTAAGGCTCTTCTGGATAATACTCAGCTCTTGCATTGCGAAGTGAAGGGTGCGAGGTTGGATATTTTGGAAGAAATGCAAAATTTTAAACACTTACTATATGACAAAAATAACCTTCTTAACGACCAGCTGCAGCTGCGACACAAAAACTTTTTTGAAGCTTTTCAACCGTTATTACATCCGCCATAATTTTAGGGAGTAATCATTATACTCTTGCACAACATGTTTTTGGCACTCCCGTTTTCTGAATAGCTGGGATTATCTGGCATTTCAAACCCGTAGTTATCCTCATGCGGTCAAGTTCGATGATTAGCCCGAATATGCCAGGTTGGCTTAAAATAGTAAACGCATTGCTCCCTTCGCTTTTGATGTCCAACAAATTGTTACAAATGTTAAGACAGTCGATATATCTTTATTCCTTACAGGATAACGTACACGTCAATTTCGTTAGCCGCACCTGGTTATTCATAAAATTTTGAGATTAGGAGTACATGTTGGCACCAGTGTTGACAAGTACGCATGACACACTATCGCGCATGCGCTCTCGAGGCTATAGCCAGTTCCAGTGCAACATCCGTTGCTGCTGTACTGCGGTCGCGAAGTGGGGGTGAGGCTGTTTCCCAGTCAAGTTATTGCAATATGAGGATGTAGTACCATATTATAGTTTTTAGTTTCTGACGTCGTCCATTATGGACAAATCGTAGTTCCTTTTATTCTGAAGAAGGTTGGTTTATCCCAACTGAAACCTAACTAAACATTGCAACTGAGGCTGTTGTTAATTTAAATTAAATTAAGGCTTATCTGAGCGCGACAGGCGGTAAGACGATACCCAGCTAAACCGAGGTGGGGTGTATTTACGGTTGTACGGCGTACAACTGACCGCGAGGCGCCTTATCGCGGCTGGCCTATCTTATCGACGGGTCTACAGCCATGGCACCGACGTCGCCAGGGGCCGACAACCGCCGCTGGTATCAGCACTGTGTACTGTAAACTGCGGCCACTCACATTTGCGGCCAGTGGAATCTGAGCCCAGAAAAGGCCGACGAAAGGTTCTTTAAACGCTTCATCCACTCTCAGCAACATGCCCGGCAAATGGGCTCTTAACCCACTGGCTTATACAGCCGGTTCACAGCCGGCAGCATGTTTCAAGTCCGTTATTAAACTGTCGGCTGTGAGATGGGCCGACCAGCTATGGCTTCCCCTTAGTGCTTCTTTTTCTCTGTTAATAGATGGCATGACATGTTACACACCACTGCAAAGCTGCGAGGTCGTTCTATTTAGTGGTGTATGACATACTCGATTCCTTTCGATATTTTGCGAGTTATAAGCAGTCATTTTCAGTTTTTGTCAGGTTTCTCCCCCCAAGCCCCCACCCTACAAAGAAAACACCCTCTAGAAATTATGAAGTGTACAAAACAAGAAAGACAAAAAGTGACACACGGTATGAATGTAAGAAATGTCTACTGGCGATGTACATGCCTCTATATTTTCAGGTATACCACACTAACAAAAACTTCTAAAACAGTATTATCTTCACTCCTCGTACATTAAGGACAGATATATAAAGAATTCCTATCAAAAAACTATGTAATTTTGAGAAAAGTGTGTAAGACAAAAATGCTGATTTTCGTAAATTTAAATAGTAAATACAGAGTCGACTATGGGAAAAATATTAGTAAGTCACTGGATTGATGTGGTGTACAAATGAAGAGAACTCGAGATGCTCGAGCGAGAACTGTAATAGCAATTTTCTTACAACATGAAGGATATTCGTACATGTACAATCATAATTAATTTTACTTTCCATCGAATGCGATCACAAAATTTCTTCTTATGGCTGGATCTTCAGAAATTACAGTGGAAAACATGAACATAAAATAACACACATGGAATTTAAAAATCATGTTTTTTATACCTGACAAAACATAATTTGAAATAAATATAGAATAAAATAAGGACATACATGTAAGGTAGACAAGGTACGTTGTCGCACCAACTAAAAGGCCTTTAGTATGCGCGTACAATAGAGGAATAAGTTGAACATAGCTCTCCTTAGCACTCTTAATGTTCTCTATAAGCGACTTCAAAACATGAAAGAAATTTTCTTTATAATTGTAATTCAACATATCATTGTGAATATTCCCAAGTGGAAGATATACTAGCATTATAAAATTGTATAGTAAGTAAGATGCACTTTAAAACGACACGGCATGCATCATAAAATAACTTACGTAATAAGAAACACCACAACTTTTAAGGTGACAATGCATACGATCTGGAGTGTAAGCTGGAGTGGCAACTTGAACTAACGACTGTAAACAACAGATTGTTACTCGTCGAATCAGTTGTACGCAGGTAGTGTTAAGCAGTGTACGTGCTTTTGTAGTGTGCCAAAGTTGTTGCGTCGCAGATCGTAATGGAGAGACATCTCTAAATCAAGTGTTCAAATCATTCTGCAGAAAATTTTGAAGAAGAGAAAAAAGTGTGCAACGTTTGTCGCTTGGCTCCCGAAAAAATAAGCAACGAGGGTGGACGTACGGAATAGTATGCTCATTCTGGGAGGTGGTTTAATTAATCATTATACCGCTTCCTACCCTGACAAGCTCGAGAATCCAGCACTCTTCTTCTTCATTCGCTCTTGAAGAAGACTTTGCAATGTAGCTGCGTGCATCAGCAACATGGCTTCGCTTACCATGTCCTACGCACATACCGTTTTTCTTGAAAGCGTTCCGGTCTTGGCAACAAATGTTACGCTTTTAAAGTCCCATTTGTTTGCACATGAGTGTTTTAATAGCTATAGCTACATGCACTTTCTCACCCATTGCCAGTATAAAATAGTGACGCCTATACTGCAGAATAATGTCCAAAACAATGAAAAGATGAGTGACAGCCCATCGTGCGGCTATAGGTTCATCCAGTACTCTCCATGCTGCGAAAACTAAGATTTACAAATGCACTGTTAACAGCTTCTTGATTTAGTGGCTAGACCACTGTATTCGAATTCGAGCGTGAAAATGTCTTGTAATGGGACAAACGACAGCAGAGCTTCTAAAACTTGAATTCTTCCTAATGACATTTAATTCATCCGCGAAAAAATAGCTTATAAAAAATCTTGCTTTCCTGATTCTCAAATTTTGATCGTCAGCCTGTGGCCTTTATCAGGAAGGAGTCATAGAGGTAGAGAAGATCCAAAGATCAGCGATGTGTTTAGTTCAAATGGTTCAAATGGCTCTGAGCACTATGAGGCTTAACTTCTGAGGTCATCAGTCCCAAACTTAGAACTACTTAAACCTAACTAACCTAAGGACATCACACACATACATGCTCGAGGCAGGATTCGAACCTGCGACCGTAGCAGTCGCGCGGTTCCCGACTGAAGCGCCTAGAACCGCTCGGCCACCGCGGCCGACATTCGGGCACCTTTTAGTGAACATTAATGTGGGATATAGCCACCTTTCGCTGTTATGATCGATTGATCTCTGCTGGGGGCACTTAATTTGCGCCTGTTGAGGAATGGCTGCCCATTTTTTCTTAAGAACCGAAATCAGAGAAGACAGTGACGTTGGACACAGGGTCATCCGTTAGGTATTTCGTTAAGTTCAGGTAGGGACTCTAAGCAGTCCAGTACATTCCAGGAACTTTATTGTCCACAAAGCACTGTCTCACAGATGCAACTTTATGACATAACACTTTATCATGCTGATAAAAACAGTCAACGTCTCCGAACTGTTCCTTTACTGTAAGCATTACAAAATGCTGTAAAATGTGTTCACATCGTTCCACATTTAGCTTTTTCTTAAGTGCAAAAAGGGGACCACACCCTAACCACGAGAGCCACCCCAGATCGCAACATTACCTCCTCTTTACTTCATTGTTAGCACTATGCATGGTATGTAACGTTCTCCAGGAATTAGCCAAACTCAAACCCTTCCATCGAACTGTTACAGGGTATAGCAGTGATTCATCACTCCAAACCGCTCGTTTTCAATCACCCTTTGTCCTGTGACGTGGCTACGTACACCACAGCACTGTTTAGTATTGACTATTGAAATTTATGGCTTGTGAGGAGCTATTCGAACATTGTACCGCATTCTTTTTAACTTCCTACGCACAGGTATTATGCTAGCTGAACTGCCGATATCACTTTGGAACTCACGAATGATTCCTGCCCCTGATATCAAGCAAGGTTTTCACAAACTACCCTCCCCAGCGCTCGATGGTCCGTTAGCACACAAGGACTGCCTGGTCTTCGTTTAGCTATGGTTGTTCCTTCGCGATCGTATCACACAACAGTCGACTTGGGCAGCTTTAGAAGGGTTGTAAGGCCCCTGATGGACTCGTCACTTAGGTGACATCCAATGAGTCTACATCCGAAGTCACTGAGCTCTTGTGACAGGCAAACTCTGCTGTTACTGTTTCTCTAGTGACAACACAATACCCCCGCCTCTACTTCTACTGTTGGATCCACCTCTCGTGATCTCTGGAGGTCCGTTCCACGTTATATAGGGTATTCGGATGCGTCTAATCAGATAATGTATCCGTGAATTGTGTAAACTTTGTTCTGTTTGCTGTTATATTTTAATATTGGTGTACCGTATTTTCTGAGTCAGAGATTAGAGACCAGTTCAACATTTTCCAAAATATGCATGGAAAACCACCTAGAAACCACACTCAGATTGGTCGGTTTATCATACTGACAGTCCATAACCCGACGTGTCGATTCGATCCTGGTCCAGCACACCTTCCTGTCTTGCAAACTAATGCGCTGCGCGTCAAGCTATGCGCGCTGGTTCTCAACGTTACTTAAACAATGCCGGGTGGTTATAATTAAACTTTCCCTTCTTAACACTCTGAACGAGTACCAGAATTGATACCATTAATGTCAAGGACATGCGGAAGATAATTAATGCAGAAGCAACTCAACTGAACACTTTCAATGTGCTGCTTCGGTACATCATACAATTACATACCGGTACAATTACTGCTACAAAATGGGCTCAATATGGCACCCATCAGAGTCCAGAAGAATCTGAAAGCGCAGGATTGCGTTCTGCACAGCAGAACGTAGCACGTCCGTAGCTATGCTGGCTACCTCTCTTTATACCCTGCGCTTCAGAGCAGCACATGTGTGAATGTTCCACTGGCAAACCCTGTCATTAAGGTAGCCCAGAAACAAGAAATCACAAGGCGTGAGATCAGGTGATCGTGCCGGCCAATCATTTGGAAACAATCGGTTGATAAATCGATTTTTTCCTTATGTGTTTCGGAGAAGCAGGTGAACTTCACGAGCGCTGTGCGGTGGCCCCATCTTGCATGAAAACTGTTTAGTTCAATGCTTCTCTCTACTGTAGGGTGGGTATGACATGGTGGCGAAGCATATCATAGTAACGCTGACCAGTCACACTGCACTTCTTTAGCCCTTGAGCGCCAACTTGTTCAAAAAAGAATGGTCCAATGATGAACGTAGCCGTGAAGCCACACTATACCGTGAAACGTTGACGATACAGGGCATCTTCATGCACAGTGACTGGAGGTGAAGATCCCCACACTCGGCAATTCTGTGTGTTCACCTCACCCGTCAGAGCAAAATGAGCTTCGTCTGTCCATAGGATGGTCCGGGGCGAGCTGTCGTCAACTCCAATCCTTGCGAGAAAGTGGAGAGCGAAGTCAACATGTTGCTGTGCGCCCTGTGGTGCAAGCTGCTGTACGATATGGATCTCGTACGGATACCATTTGAGGATGACCGCCTCGATATCTGAGTGGTCAACGCGACAGAATTCCATGCAAAGGGGCCCGGGTTCGATTCCCGGCTGGGTCGGAGATTTTCTCCGCGCAGGGACTGGGGGTTGTGTTGTCTCCATCATCATCCCAACCCCATCGACGCGCAAGTCGCTGAAGTGGCATCAACTAAAAAGACCTGCACCAGACGAGCGGTGTACCCGACGGGAGGCTCTAGCCACATGACATTTCATTTGAGAATGGTTCGAAGCACCTTCCGTACAGTGGACCACGGGATGTCCAACTGTCGTGACACAGCACGCACACTGCCTGATGACCGGGAACTGTGCGCAGCGTTGTCTGCCATAGCGACAGCGATATCATGAAGCGTGGTGCAGGCCGTCGTCGGCCTCTTTCTGGAGCGACGACCAGATCTCCAGTTGATTCTAACTTCATCATGCTCCGCACAGCAATTGGAGAAAGAGAACCCATCCGTAAAACTTTCAGCCCGCGATATTCTCGAAGTACAATTGTAGCATTATTGTTGTCTTGATGATAGAACGTCACCAACAGTGCCCTGCTCCTTTTGTGCAAGCTCATATTGCCACGCCAACAAGTGCACTGCGACTGCTCAGGTGTGTGAGACAATGTATCACGATGACTGATCACGGCACCTGGTGGTCGCAGTTGGAACTGGACGGTTGTGCTGTGACGCATTGAAATGATGCACCCCATACTCTGGGCATTAATACTACCAAGTTTGGTACTCGTACGATAGTTAGTTTCCGTGTTTTAACGTGTTAAATATGGAAAGCTTGATTATAGCCACCCGGTATTTCAACTGACCCTTGGTGTTCGGTAGTTATTGACACATCTTGGAACACATTGATGCCACAATTCAGATCAACATCTCTATACATACACTCCTGGAAATGGAAAAAAGAACACATTGACACCGGTGTGTCAGACCCACCATACTTGCTCCGGACACTGAGAGAGGGCTGTACAAGCAATGATCACACGCACGGCACAGCGGACACACCAGGAACCGCGGTGTTGGCCGTCGAATGGCGCTAGCTGCGCAGCATTTGTGCACCGCCGCCGTCAGTGTCTGCCAGTTTGCCGTGGCATACGGAGCTCCATCGCAGTCTTTAACACTGGTAGCATGCCGCGACAGCGTGGACGTGAACCGTATGTGCAGTTGACGGACTTTGAGCGAGGGCGTATAGTGGGCATGCGGGAGGCCGGGTGGACGTACCGCCGAATTGCTCAACACGTGGGGCGTGAGGTCTCCACAGTACATCGATGTTGTCGCCAGTGGTCGGCGGAAGGTGCACGTGCCCGTCGACCTGGGACCGGACCGCAGCGACGCACGAATGCACGCCAAGACCGTAGGATCCTACGCAGTGCCGTAGGGGACCGCACCGCCACTTCCCAGCAAATTAGGGACACTGTTGCTCCTGGGGTATCGGCGAGGACCATTCGCAACCGTCTCCATGAAGCTGGGCTACGGTCCCGCACACCGTTAGGCCGTCTTCCGCTCATGCCCCAACATCGTGCAGCCCGCCTCCAGTGGTGTCGCGACAGGCGTGAATGGAGGGACGAATGGAGACGTGTCGTCTTCAG
The DNA here is from genome assembly GCF_021461385.2 of Schistocerca piceifrons. Taxonomy (NCBI): domain Eukaryota; kingdom Metazoa; phylum Arthropoda; class Insecta; order Orthoptera; family Acrididae; genus Schistocerca; species Schistocerca piceifrons. Next base: position 365,402,844 of record NC_060139.1, on the reverse strand, counting down.
CGATGAGAGTCGCTCCTGCCTTGGTGCCAATAATGGTCGTATGCGTGTTTGGCGCCGTGCAGGTGAGCGCCACAATCAGGACTGCATACGACCGAGGCACACAGGGCCAACGCCCGGCATCATGGTGTGGGGAGCGATCTCCTACACTGGCCGTACACCACTGGTGATCGTCGAGGGGACACTGAATAGTGCACGGTACATCCAAACCGTCATCGAACCCATCGTTCTACCATTCCTAGACCGGCAAGGGAACTTGCTGTTCCAACAGGACAATGCACGTCCGCATGTATCCCGTGCCACCCAACGTGCTCTAGAAGGTGTAAGTCAACTACCCTGGCCAGCAAGATCTCCGGATCTGTCCCCCATTGAGCATGTTTGGGACTGGATGAAGCGTCGTCTCACGCGGTCTGCACGTCCAGCACGAACGCTGGTCCAACTGAGGCGCCAGGTGGAAATGGCATGGCAAGCCGTTCCACAGGACTACATCCAGCATCTCTACGATCGTCTCCATGGGAGAATAGCAGCCTGCATTGCTGCGAAAGGTGGATATACACTGTACTAGTGCCGACATTGTGCATGCTCTGTTGCCTGTGTCTATGTGCCTGTGGTTCTGTCAGTGTGATCATGTGATGTATCTGACCCCAGGAATGTGTCAATAAAGTTTCCCCTTCCTGGGACAATGAATTCACGGTGTTCTTATTTCAATTTCCAGGAGTGTATTCCGCAAGCAACGATATGGTGCATGGCGGAGGCTATCTGCTACCACTACTAGTCGTTACCTTTTCTATTCCAAGCTATGCCTCTCTGCTTCCCCTAAAGTTGGTGGCAAAACTGTAACAGCAGATGAAACTGCATTACCAAAGAGCTACTGGCTGCTCTCACGAAACTTCACATTTACTCATTTCGTTCACACGCAACAGGTTAAATGATGGAAAAAGGACGTGGAAGTGATTCACGTGCCCACTTATTTGTAACATAGCAAAGAAAAGAAAAGACATATCCATGTAAATGACACACTTCCTTCCGATTTAATACTTGCACACATAGGCATAAATATATATATATCTCTCTCCATACCTATCTAACTATCTGTCTGTCTGTGAGAGGTATCTAAAGGAGCGCTCTCACAGTCTCATACAGTAGAATAATAACAAACCGAGGACGACTATTCCGCTTTCCTAATACTGATCTTACGTGCTCGTTCCATTTCATATCGCTTTGCAATGTTATGCCTAGATGTTTAAAGGACGGCCAAACAACACACTACAGATATTGTATTCGAACATTACAGGATTGCTTTTTCTGTTCAGCTGCATTAACATAGCTATTCCTACATTTAGAGCAAAGTGTTATTCATCACACCAAACAGAATTTCTGTCTAAACCACCCTGTCTCCTCCTACACTCACTCAACGAAGACACTTTCCCGTAGCCAATACCGTCATTGGCAAACATTCGCAGCATCTTGATTGTATCTCCACATATTACGGTCATTTCTCCGCGTGAAAACCTTAGGGCGAGCTACCTAGAGAATAATCACTTTTTGTAAAGGATTGTACGAAGGTTAGGCCAAACAGTGGTCGCCGAGCGTAACTGAAACAAGTCTCGTACGTGAAATGGACCTTGAAAATCAATAAAGCTCATGCACAGCTGCACCCTTGAGTGTCGCTAGATCCGGTGTCTGCAATCATCCAATAAGACGCGTCAGACCCCACAGACGTTAGACGCCCTCTACTGCGTAGTAAACCGTCCTAAGAGGACCTTGGCGAGCGTCTTCTCCAAGGAAGAACTGCTTCTTGCTTCCTCCACATGCTTAATATTTCTCGTACATTAGATAATGCTCTTCAGAATATTTTAGAAACAGGAAGACTACACAGTTGCTTCCCGTTGATCGTGTGGTCATTAGAAGCAAAGAAAGGATTATGAAAGAGTTGTGCTAAACGAGAACACCGGAAAAGGAACACAAGCTCTGATTGAGCAAGGGAAAATCAACAGTAGTCGATTTTTTTGTGTACAGCAGGAACCGGCAGTCTTATACCACTTGCAGGCTGCACTGTCTAAAACTGAGTAATTTGTAGGCCGCACATGTTCCAGCTTCATGTGTTAAACGTGTGGAACAAAAGAAGTAAAAATGCAATCAATTAATTGTTTTGCTAGTAACATTCTTAGAAACCAGTTTAAAACAAATCATGTGCAATAATTTAGCGAAAAAACGTTTTTAATATTTTGAAGTCTAATTTTATTTCATATGAAAAATTATTAAGAATAGTATTCGTAAGCTTTTATAGCTTTACAGCCTAGATAAATCACGTGTACAAATCATTATTACTGCAATAAGTAGTCCGGAACCGCGCTGCTGCTGCGGTCGCAGGTTCGAATCCTGCCTCGGGCATCGATGTGTGTGATGTCCTTAGGTTAGTTAGTTTTAAGTACTTCTAAGTCTAGGGGACTGATGACCTCAGATGTTAAATCTCATAGTGCTTAGAGCCATTTGAACATGAAGAGTTGAAGAGAAAATTTGTTTGTAATTCTGTAGGAGGAGGCTTTGTAAGCGAGTATTTTCAGGTGTATCATTCCTGTATGGCGTTACGATGTAGCCGGAAAAGATTGTGTATCACGATACTGAGTGAAAATACAAAAGCAACTGGACCAATTTTAAAGTCTGAGATGAATAGCATTCACACTGAGAGAAATTATTTATGACGTTTTTGAACGTGTTCTAGTACAGTGTATAATCCACAAAGTTTACTAACGTGTTTTCTGTCTTTAGAAAAAAATCTTGAAAAGTTGATGAAATCACGAAGAAGTTAGTAACACCGGAACGTGTTAACGGCCATGATATCTGTAAAGATTGCTAAGCTGCTGAAACTCTGCACACTTCAGCACGTGGATTAATCTACTCCACTGCAGACTATGGTACGCCTGTATGGCCCAGTAATGCGCGTGCGCGTGTACACACACACACACACACACACACACACACACACACACACACACACAGACACAAACTGTAACGCATAGCTGAGCAACACATTTAGAATTATCAGTGATACATTAAGATCAACACCCGTCAAGTAGCTGTCCATATTGATCCACATTATGGTCCTGCAATTCGACCAACAGCAGCTCTATTCCATGACTTTAAAAACATACAAGGAAGACCGCAACATTATGTCCATCAAGATGCGGTTATCCCAGAAAGAAACCGGCTCCGAACAACAAAAGCATACATGAAAACAGCCATGGAACTTCACACATCTCAGCCCAGTTTAGCAGACTCGTGAGAACGAGACTGGACAAAGGCTTGCCCTCCACATTACATGAACTTTCCCTGTATAAGAAAGAAACCCCCTGCCTTTGACTAGTCACTCAGAACATGGACAACGTTTAACAGGATACGCACCAATCATGACAGAAGCACGGACTCTCTTCACAGATTGGGTAAAGCTCCATCTCTAGAACGCGATTGTGGAGCAACTAGGCAATCCCTTTCGTCGCATTGTTACAGAAAGTCCCAGCAGGGCCTATCGTGGAACTTTCGACGGTTTCTTGATGGCAGCGAAAGACGAAATTTATTATTTTAACAATTTAAACGTCTGTAAATTGCCTGTGTTATTGTTCGTATTATATTTAATATTGTGCTTCAAAACCATACGACGAATCCACACAAATTATAAAAAATGGATGTATGAAAGTACTGTATGCATACGTATACGTTCTACATCTCGTAGTAAACCAATGGACTGGACCAAACTTGGTATATATATCATTTGCTGTCTGGAAAGAAACATTGTTGTGCTAACAGCCACCTACACTATGTGATCAAAAGTATCCGGACACCTGGCTGAAAATGATTTACAAGTTCGTGGCGCCCTCCATCGGTAATGCTGGAATGCAGTACGGTGTTGGCCCACTCTTAGCCTTGATGACAGCTTTCACTCTCGCAGGCATACGTTCAATCAGGTGCTGGAAGGTTTCTTGGGGAATGGCAGCCCATTCTTCACAGAGTGTCGCAAAGAAGAGAGGTATCGATGTCGGTCGGTGAGGCCTGGCACGACGTCAGCGTTCCAAAACGTCCCAAAGGTGTTCGATAGGATACAGGTCAGGACTCTGTGTAGGCCAGTCAATTACAGGGATGTTATTGTCGTGTAACCACTCCGCCTCAGGCCGTTCATTATTAACAGGTGCTCGATCGTGTTGTAAGATGCAATCGCCATCCCCGAATGGCACTTAAACGGTGGAAGTAAGGTGCTTCAAACATCAATGTACGCCTGTGCTATGATAGTGCCACGCAAAACAACAAGGGGTGCAAGCCTCATCCATGAGAAACACGACCATTACTATTGGCACTACACACGCTGGCAGGAGACATTCACTGGGCATCCGCCATATCCATACCCTGCCACCGGATCGCCACATTGTGTACCGTGATTCATCACTCCACACAACGCTTCTCCATTGTTCAATTGTCCAACGTTTATGCTCGTTACATCAAGCGAGGCGTGATTTGGCATTTACCGGCGTGATGTGTGGCTTATGAGCAGCCGCTCGACCATGAAATCCAAGTTTTCTCACCTCCCGCCTAACTGTCATAGTACTTTCAGTGGATCCTGATGCAGTTTGGAATTCCTGCCTGATGGTCTGGACAGATGTCTGCCTATTACACATTACTACTCTCTTCAACTGTCGGCGGTCTCTGTCATTCAACAGACGAGGTCTGCCTGTACGCTTTTCTGCTGTTTACGTATTCCTTCACGTTTCCACTTCACTATCACATCGGAAACAGTGGACCTAGGGACGATTAGGAGTGCAGAAATGTGAACAGACATATCACACAAGTGACACCCAATCACCTGACCACGTTCGAAGTCTAATGACTACTGATGTCGCTGATATGGAGTACCCGGCAGTAGGTGGCAGCACAGTGCACCTGATATGAAAGACGTATGTTTTGGGGGTGTCCAGATACTTTTGATCACATAGTGTATCTACCGAAGGGGTAGCGTTGGCCTTTATTCATCCAGTATTTGAGAGCCAGAGCACTTAGAGACTTGATACAAATTTTACACATGACTTCAATCCTTTAAGAAACTTTCTCCCCCTGACGACACTTACGAAATGACGAAAGGGAAAAAAGTTTGTCGCTTACTGCATTTCTGCTGTTCATACAGTAAAACTGTCTCATGAAGCTTGGCGTTTGAAATTATTACTACTTTACTACTAATTCTACTCACAACGCATTTCGCTGAGAGTAGGCATATATACCACTGGATGTACCTGCAAAATTATATCATTGTTAAGTACATATTTCGGGAGATACGACATCATAAACGTTAAGTTGCGTGAAAATGAAGCTGCAGGACGAAATTCACTGGATACATAGATGACGTATGTTTACATATACACGTGAAAAATGCTAAATATGTGGAAAAGTGTTTGACGTGTGTGTCCGCGAACAAAACAATAGGTGAAAAACTCATCCTAAACCTCTGGAACGATTTCAGTCAAATTTGGTACACACAATAGTTACACTCTGGAAAGAAATACTGTAAGGGTACAAACTACCAGCCTCCTCTTGGGGTGAGTGTGATAATGCGGAGAGAGAACGAGGAGATGGACCGACAGCGAGGGGGAAGAGGGAGATGGGCACAGATAACAGAAGGAGCAGATGGACAAAGATAGAGAAGGTGGAAAAGGACAAAGAAATGGCAGAGGAGGAGCAGATGGACAAAGATAGAGGAGGCAGAAAAGGACAAAGAAATGGCAGAGGAGGAGCAGATGGACAAAGATAGAGGAGGCGGAAAAGGACAAAGAAATGGCAGAGGAGGAGCAGATGGACAAAAATAGAGGAGGCAGAAAAGGACAAAGAAATGGCAGAGGAGGAGCAGATAGACAAAGATAGAGGAGGCAGAAAAGGACAAAGAAATGGCAGAGGAGGAGCAGATGGACAAAGATAGAGAAGGTGGAAAAGTACAAAGAAATGGCAGAGGAGGAGCAGATGGACAAAGATAGAGGAGGCAGAAAAGGACAAAGAAATGGCAGAGGAGGAGCAGATGGACAAAGATAGAGGAGGTGGAAAAGGACAAAGAAATGGCAGAGGAGGAGCAGATGGTCAAAAATAGAGGAGGCAGAAAAGGACAAAGAAATGGCAGAGGAGGAGCAGATGGACAAAGATAGAGGAGGCAGAAAAGGACAAAGAAATGGCAGAGGAGGAGCAGATGGACAAAGATAGAGAAGGTGGAAAAGAACAAAGAAATGGCAGAGGAGGAGCAGATGGACAAAGATAGAGGAGGTAGAAAAGGACAAAGAAATGGGAGAGGAGGATATGGACAGAGGGAGGGGGAAGGAGGAAATGGACTGATAGAGGACTAGAATAAATACATATCCAAGCCACGCCGCGTTTCTCAGCTAGTAAATAAATAAAAAATCTACAAGGAAGTAGACATCGTTATAAAGAGTGATTTTAAATCACCTGTGTAAGACTGTATAGTAATAACTCGAATCCACATGATCCATATGATGGAATTAACATCTGCAAAAATAACTGGAACCAAAGGAAATTTTCACAATTTCTGAAACTGTTCTTTAAGAATGACAAAATCTGACCACATACAACGATAATGCATGAAAAAGGCGGTCCACGAAGTGGAGCGGAGCTCTTTAAATGGAGACAAAGCGAGTATTGGTGCAAGAAAATTCTGCTGTTGTTTGTGCAGCTTTCTTTTTTGAAATTTATTTTCTTAAGCCAAAACGTGTCTTCATAGTACTATGTTCATTATGTGAACCCAATAAAAAAAATCCACAATAACAACAGATATCAGACATGTTTTCGGACTGTTGCCCTCGTATATCTGGATGGCATTCACAGAAATTACAAGTACTCCATAGCTACACAACCTACCACATCAATGCTCTGTGAATTGCTCTTTCACAACTCTCTAAAATATATTTATAGACGACCCTCTTCTCATTTGTTTAAGGGATGTGAGGTCACGAAAACGAAATATAAATACGTAGTCCATGGAAGACTTAAGCTGCCTGTTGGCTAGCAGTATTTTAATTTGTATTAGACTTAACTAAAAAGCGTTTTTGCTTCGCATATTAAAGTTGCTTGAGTGTATATTAATGTGGTAGTGAACATATTTGAGTTCATTTTTATTTCCACAACCCTATCTGCCATCTTAACCAAATAAATAAAATGTTATTTTCATGGAACTTAAAAGTACTGAGAACTGATGTTTTAAAATTTCTCATATTTAAGGAAGTTTTCTGTGGATTCTAAAACTGGTCTTCTACAGGGCGCTATGGGTATAAGTGCAGATATTGGTACGGTACCTTCATATCTACCCACCTCAGTGTGTTAATCATGATATTTTGTCCTCGAACATCAGTTTAACTAACGTTACTTTTCAAAACCGTCGTTTAATTGAATTTTAATATTGCACCGCAGCTTCCTTCGTTAATATGTGATATAATTTTGGACTTATCCAAATGAATAGGGGCTACATGAAACCTATTATCCTACTGCGGTCGTTAGCTGTTACAGATTCTCAATTCGTGGTAGCAAAATATTGTTAGATGAACTGATTTCAACATTCGAATTATCGATTTCTTCAGGCATCCTAAAGTACAATTTCAGAAGGATTTTGTGTTAACTAGGAATCAGTGAGCAAACAGCAGTGTTGTGCTGTTGTTATAATTATGTGCTACGAATAATGCTTGTTATGAATTTAGGCTGCAGTCAAAGAGAAATAAGAAAGCGCGGTGCCGAAAAACCACTGTAGGCATACTGTGAAGATAGTTGAGTTGGACATGATAGGGTACCTACTAATTCTGTGTAGTATATGCCGAAGACATAGTCGCTGACCTAGTTACAATCTTATCGTACGTTGCAGGAACAACAGTGCTTCCCCAGTGACTAGAAAAAGGCGCAGGTCGTTCTAACTTTTAAGAACGATTGCAGGGCAGATGCCTAAAACTACTGTCCAAGCTCAATGACAACAACATTTTTACAGTTATGGAAAAATTTTGTACACACTTTTAATACGATGACGTAAAAAAATCGCTAAAGCAATCAGCACTGATTCCATCATCACAAATTGTGTAAATCTTAGCTTACTCTGGTCGTTCACGAGAACCAGAAAACTGTAAAATCCAGATTGATGGAGCGCTTCTCGTTATCCTTGCATCCTTTCATAGAGTTGTACACAGGAGACTAGAAAACAAAATGATTTTGTGCGTAATATCGGAACAGGCGTGGGACAGGAATAAATACTTCCCAGTAAAGAGAAGCCTCTAAAGTTTCTAGTCATTGATCGCTATCGTAAAATGTTAGTGTCCACGATAGATAATGCTGCATGCATCCTACCATTTCGTTGTACACGGATGTATCACAGAACATTGTAAGTTTGCAAAATTTAATGTAGTTCTTGTCATCCGCCCGCCTTACCCCCCCCCCCCCCCCCCCCCCCGCCTTACTACCCTCACCACACCCAAATATTCGTTTTGTTTCTTCTTTCAGCGTCTGTATTAAATATTAGGGGCGTTCAATAAGTAATGCAACACATCTCTTTTTTTACTGATAGCAGGTTGGTTTTATTATTTCAATACACCATATTATTCCTCACTCTTCTGGCTACAAAATAATATTTTTCAACATAATTTCCGTTCAATCGACGGCCTTATCCACCTTATTGAGAGGACCTGTATAGCCACATGGCTCGACGTTGTATTCAACATCGTGATGCCTCAATAACCTCCCCATTTCCACGTACTGCTTCCCGCGGAGTACAGCCCTTATTCGGTCAAACAGATGGAATTTGGAAACTGCGAGATCTGGGCTGTGGGGTGAATGAGAAAGAACAGTGCAATGAATTTCTATGAGCTCCTCTCGGGTACGCAGACTTGTGTGAGAACCTTGTGTTGTCAGGGAGAAGTAGGTTCGTTTCCATTTCTGTGGCAACAAACACAGTGAAGTTGTTTCTTCAATTTCCTGAGAGTAGCGCAATACGCTTCAGAGTTGATAGTTGCACCGTGAGCCAGGACATCAAACAGAATAAATCCTTCAGAGCCCAAGAAGGCGGTCGCCATGACTTTACCGGCTGACCGTGCGGGTTTGAACTTTTCTTCCGAGGAAATGCAGCGTGGCGCCACTCACTGTTTTGTTTTGGTTCGAAGTGATGAACAGATGTTTCATCGCTTGTGACGATGTTCGACAAAAAAACTGTCACTATCAGCCTCGTAACGTGCGAATTCCGCACAGACGACCCTTCACTGCCCTTTACGATCTTTTATTAGGCGCCCAACCGTCACACACCTTTTAGTACCCCAACTGGTGGACTAGTGCTTCAGAACTACCAACAGATATGTCCATCTGAGCGACAAGGTGTTTGATTGTGATTCGTCGATCACCTCGAAAGAGAGTATGTGCACGTTCAAGCACTACTGGAGTCACAGCTGTGGGCGGCCGGCCGGCACACAGGAGATCCGAAAGGTTTGTGCGATCTTGTTGTGATGATGACAGACGCCTCGCCCAACGACTCGCCGTGCTTTTGTTCACTTCCAGGTCTCCGTAAGATATCCTGCAAGTATCTATAAATATCTGCAGTGCTCTGGTTTTTCGCTTAAAGAAACTCAGTGACCGCTCTCTGCTTGGAACACACTTCCGCTACAGACACCATTTTGAAGGCTACGTATGGCGGCGCCACCCACTGGAATTTCACGAAACTATAGGGGCTGAAGTAGGAGTATTCCACCATGTCGAGCAACAAATCCCGCAATTCTTCAAGCGAAACTGGCCGAGAAAGAAACGAGTTAAATTACTTACTGAATGCCTTCGTACATTGCTTGCCTGTGACTCAAACGCAAGCGCATTAACAGGAACAGTAAAGTACTTCATCTTTTCACAAGTATACTACTGGCCATTAAAACTACTAAACCAAGAAGAAATGCAGATGATAAACGGGTATTCATTGGACAAATATATTATACTACAACTGACATGTGATTAAATTTTCACGCAGTTTGGGTGCATAGATCCTGAGAAATCAGTACCCAGAACAACCACCTCTCGCCGTAATAACGGCCTTGGTGCGCTTGGACATTGAGTCAAACAGAGCTTGGATGGCGTGTACAGGTACAGCTGCCCATGCAACTTCAACACGATACTACAGTTCATCAAGAGTAGTGACTGACGTATTGTGACGAGCCAGTTGCTCGGCCACCATTGACCAGACGTTTTCAGTTGGTGAGAGATCTGGAGAATGAGCTGGCCAGGGTAGCAGTTGAACATTTTGTGTATCCAGACAGGCCCGTACAGGACCTGCAACATGCGGTCGTGCATTATCCTGCTGAAACGTAGGGTTTCGCAGGGATCGAATAAAGGGTAGAGCCACGGGTCGTTACACATCTGAAATGTAACGTCCACTGTTCAAAGTGCCGTCAATGCGAACAACAGGTGACCGAGACGTGTAACGAATGGTAACCTATATCATCACGCAGGACTGTACGCCACTATGGCGATGACGAATACACGCTTCCCATGTGCGTTCACCGCGATGTCGCTAAACACGGATGCGATCATCATGATGCAGTAAACAGAACCTGGATTCATCCGAAAAAATGACGTTTTGCCATCGTGCACCCAGGTTCGTCGTTGAGTACACCATCGCAGGCGCTCGTGTCTGTGATGCAGCGTGAAGGGTAACCGCCGCCATGGTCTCCGAGCTGATAGTCCATGCTGCTGCAAACGTCGTCGAACTGTTCGTGCAGATGGTTGTTGTCTTGCAAACGGCCCCACCTGTTGACTCAGGGATCGAGACGTGGCTGCACGATCCGTCATAGCCATACGGATAAGATGCCTGTCATCTCTACTGCTGGTAATACGAGGCCGTTGGGATCCAGCACGGCGTTCCGTATTACCCTCCTGAACCCACCGATTCCACATTCTGCTAACAATCTTTGGATCTCGACCAACGCGATCAGCAATGTCGCGATACGACAAACCGCAATCGCGATAGGCTACAACCCGACCTTTATCAGAGTCGGAAACGTGATGGTACGCATTTCCCCTCCTTACACGAGGCATCACAACAAAGTTTCACCAGGCAAAGCCGGTCAACTGCTGTTTGTGTATGAGAAATCGGTTGGAAACTTTCATGTCAGCACGTTGTAGGTGTCGCCACCGGCGCCAACCTTGTGTGAATGCTCTGAAAAGCTAATCATTTGCATATCACAGTATCTTCTTCCTGTTGGTTAAATTTCGCGTCTGTAAAACGTCATCTTCGTGGTGTAGCAATTTTAATCGCCAGTAGTGTACAAGTCTCGTGAATCATTCTGTGAGAAAATCTCTGCTGTTGATTGACCTCTGGAGTTCAGCACGAAATCTTCAACAGTACGGCTTGCCTTTGGGAGTACACGGGCACCTGAAGACTGTTTCGGGACGTATATCCGTTTCAGATCACTACCAGACGTCATAGAATATGAAACAAGCTATCCCACGAGGAATACTTGTGCTGTACATCGTTTCTGCAGGACAATGCTGCAGTGTTAAATCCCAGAACAATCACTCAATGACTTCATCATCTGAACATAATTTTTTGGGCTCAGGAGATGTTCTTTCCCAGCAACAAAAAACTTTCTGGATGTGTTCTTTACATACACGGAAAAGCCACCGACTTTCGTAACTCGTAATTTCTGTAATCAAATGTTTGCAAGTCCTTTTTCTGAAATGTTCAACTTGACATATTCCCTTGTTATTGGATACCAGCCAGACTTACGAAGACAGTATCTCTGGTGGAATAACAAGCATTTGGAGAGATGTACCTGGTCACTCCAAAAAGTTTCGAGACTGGACTAATAGAAAAACGAGTACAGTTAAGATGGTCCTCTACATGCTCTTCCCACATGAATACGAAATACAGAACGTTCCTACAACCATGTGAAACTGTCAGAAATGTCATTTTTTTGGGATGTTGTTCAACTCGCGCACCACAATAGCTCGAATGTCCTTAATATCGGCAAATGGTTCACCTCTTTAGGTGAATTTCTGCACTTTGTCGTTTGGTCGAAGGCTTGTATTGATAACATCAAGTCTCGTCAACTGTGAAGGTTATTCCACAAAAGAAATGCCCGCGTTAATCATTCCACTCAGGTTCAGGTCGCAGCAGACGTCCACGCGTCGTTACTTTTTTTTGGCAGTCAAGTTGTGCGGTACAACGTTTCCACACACTTTTCTCTCGTTCAAAACATTCTCGAGATTGTGTTGAACCCCTAGAGTTAGAAATGTTGTCCCATCACGATTAGTGACACGACAACGTTCACACACTTCGGCCTCACGTCCATTGCTTAACACTGCCTTCTCACAATTGATTTTTCGAACTCGCATGTGTTATTTATCGTTGCTAATTCAAGTTTCCATCGTAATTACTGCACTGACGTCGCTTATACGCCAGGAATAAAAATCAACATTGTATCTTTTAGGGTGGGTGGTGTATGGCGCGGTCGGTAGACATATGACAACTAAATTCTGCAGGCTGCCACCTTCCAGTCACGCTTCGTTCTCTTCCTGTTAAGTTACGCCACGCCACTCCCTTTACTTTTGACGTTTTGTCACATTCCTCTTTTGCTCCCTCTTCCAAGCCCCTCTCTCATGTCCATTGCAACTACGACTCATAGCTCAAACTTACTGCCTCTAATTTGTCTTTGTTGTTGTACTTGTCAGGAATGAACGTAAAGCGTTTTTTCTGTACTTTTTATGTCGCTGTAATTTCTGTTAGGTATTATATTAGCCGTAACTTAGAATACGTTTGTCGTAATGAATGTAATGTAAATTACGTAGAAAGTCTGGATTGCCGATATCGTGCCAAGTTAAAAAAAAGTATAATAAACACGATAAATAGTTCGGACAAGAAGAGAATAGAAGCTTTCGGAATGTGGTGCTAAGGATGAATGCTGAAGATTAGATGGGTAGATCACATAACTAATGAGGAGGTATTGAATAGAATTGGGGAGAAGAGGAGTTTGTGGCACAACTTGACAAGAAGAAGGGACCGGTTGGTAGGACATGTTCTGAGGCGTCAAGGGATCTCAAATTTAGCATTGGAGGGCAGCGTGGAGGGTAAAAATGGTAGAGGGAGACCAAGAGATGAATACACTAAGCAGATTCAGAAGGATGTAGGTTGCACTAAGTACTGGGAGATGAAGAAGCTTGCACAGGATAGAGTAGCATGGAGAGCTGCATCAAACCAGTCTCAGGACTGAAGACAACAGCAACTACTTTCTATTTTATTATGAAAACAATGATCTACGTAGTTACACGTGCCATTACTCGTTGATAGTTCTGTAGGAGTCTTGTATTTTGTTTATGATTAAGCCGATTCATTCCACTTTAGAATCCTTGTAAGTTACCCTCGTTTTATTTTTATTTTTTAGCCGAAATGACTGCTTAACGGTCAATACGGCCATTACTATCACTTTAAGTTACATTTCACTATTCTTTCGAAAACGTCCATTCGTGTCTGGAAGGAAGGGACAGTGGCAGAAGTATTCCGCAGTCAGTTTTACTGGCTTGAACGTAAACGAATCCAAGTGTTAAGTGTTGCTACAAACGAGGAAAAAAGAAAACCTGTTCCACTATCTGATAATTTGTGCGAAGAAAGAGTTAGATAATACGGCAGACAGTGAACAAACGATTTGTTGTTTGAAGTTACGGCCTCTTTGTTACTCGTGCGTTAATAACCTCGAAATCCGTACGCTGTCTTCCTGTAGTCGTCTGTTTCCTTCTGCGATGTAGGACAAAGATAACACAGGCCAACGACGGAAACACTTTTTGGCTGAAAACACCTTATTCTTATGTTTTTTAGGTGAGAAATCCAAATATGATACTTAAAAAACAGTACAACCAACAATTCCTTCACATTTTATAGTTAAATTTATTAAATTAAGCGATTTTTTAAAAGAATTTAACAACTTTTATATAGTTAAAATAATTTAAAAAAGAGGTTAATGAATGTAGGTGACGTTGATAAAACTTCTAAAAAACATTGGTGTCAAAAAACGATCGATTCTATTTTTGTTTTAACAGACAGTGTTTTGACATCTTCAATTTTTTGGTCCTGTCCTCCTCAGTTGCGCGTAATACTACGGTATGTTGATGATTTTCACTTATGGACCGTCTGACAGCAACTGAATAAAACACAATTTTAGTGCCATACGCGTTTCGCCTTTATTTTCTGCAAGGCATCATCAGTGGCAGGTTGCGTAGACAGTTTCTTACATATTACGCTCCTGTTGCATTTTTGGTCTTGTTCTTCTTCCTATGAGCGCCAATTTGCTGCTTTTTCCTGCATTCCACAGCACTATGCACTGAACGCTTTTTTTAATGCAATGTTTTGGTTTCTGTTGCCGACTGTCGGCAACAGAAACCAAAACATTGCATTAAAAAAAGCGTTCAGTGCATAGTGCTGTGGAATGCAGGAAAAAGCAGCAAATTGGCGCTCATAGGAAGAAGAACAAGACCAAAAATGCAACAGGAGCGTAATATGTAAGAAATTGTCTACGCAACCTGCCACTGATGATGCCTTGCAGAAAATAAAGGCGAAACGCGTATGGCACTAAAATTGTGTTTTATTCAGTTGCTGTCAGACGGTCCATAAGTGAAAATCATCAACATACCGTAGACAGTGTTTTGTTTACTGTCAACCTAACCTCACTTTCCCATTTCCTGTACATGTGCTGAGTACAATGTCTAATCGTGGTTGCAAAAACTCTGCTGACAGTTTTTGTTATATTTGTGGTGAATTTGTGATTAAAAAACATTAAAGACTTTGTGAAAAAGGTTTATCTAGCATACCTTGGCTCTAAACTTGGTGATCAAGATAAATCTTGGGCGCCACATAAAGTATGTTATGTGTGTGTGGACCCACAAAAGAGAAAAAAGCCTTTACATTTGCTGTTCAATGACATGGAGGGAGCTAAGAAATCATTCTGATGATTGCTACTTTTTCAGTGTTGATATTACTGGTCATAATTCGAAAAACAAGATGGTAATAAGCTACCCTAACCATCTGACCAGTGGGGCATGGTGAAGATTTGCTGGTTGCTGAACCACCAGATGATGTAAATTCTATTCCAACGAAAGTATTTTCTGATGTACAGTCTGATTTAGATGAACCAGATGATGATGATGAATTCCATTGTAATACAGAAAGTCGAGAGCCCAAATTGTTTACGCAGACCGAGCTTAACGATTTGGTTAGGGATCTGGGCTTAACGAAAGAAAAAGCTGAATTGCTTGGCTCTAGATTAAAAGAAAGTCACTTATTGGCAGTTGGAACCAGCATATACGTGTATAGAAAGAGAGAGCAGCAATTTTCCAAGTTTTTTCAACAAGAAGGTGATTTGGTGTACTGCTCAGACATTCCCAGTCTGATGAATGAGTTAGTATTCAATACAAAAAGGAAGACTGGAGGCTGTTTATTGATTCATCCAAAACTAGTGATGGGAAAAAGCTGCCAAGGCAGCTGGAACACCAACATGATGGGGGACTACTGTTGGTCACTTCACCGAGATGTTCAGCAAGCGACTCATCGTAGAAGAAGCTTCGAAGAAAAAAAGAGAAAGAAAATACAAACCAATTCCAGCTGACAAATGAAACCTCTATAACACATATCATTATTTTAAGGAGCTTACTGTAAATACAAACTATGCTTATGTTGTAACAAAGTGTTTCATTAATTTTCCCATTGACCATATAGCATACGATTTTTATACTATATAACAAAAAGCATATTGCTCGAAAACTATGTATGGGTGATACAAAAAGTCTAAGGCTAGATTTGGATTCAGCTCATAAAAATCTATAAAGATCAGCTATAAAGGTAAAAAAGAAATGTTTATCAACAAAAATTTTTCGTTGGCCTGTGTAATCAAGTGGACTCTTTATTTATCTTGTAAGTGCTAAATAACTGACAGTCTTAAGACTCGCAAATACCGCTACAGCAGAGCCTATTGAATGTTACTTTACACCTTGAACGTTTTCACCGATCTCTGCAAGAAAGAGTACATATTTAAAAAAACATGCCTGGGCTACGTTGGTGTTGCTGACGAGGTGTGTTGTCACGATGTCGGAAAACATGCGGGAAAAGCATGGCTGTATTTGACTGAAAACTGTAATGTATGGAAAAGTTTAAATGGGGCCTTTTTTCCAGCAAGAGTGCCACGCAGATGAAAATGAAGAAATTATTGTTATTATTAGTAGTAGTAGTATTATTATTATTGTTGTTGTCGTTCTTCCACTTCTTCTTCTTCTGTTTCAAGGAGAGGGTATTTGGCCAGTTGCAAAGGAATTTGTCTCCTTCTCTTCATTGGTCATTCTATATCCCATTTTCCAATTTGGTTGAAATGTAATACTTTATAATACTTACCATGGCAGGCGCTCAGGTTGCATGCTTTTGATGTAGGTATACCATCTTTTTCGTAGTGTCCAATCGATTCTATCATTATTGTTTTTACGTCTAGTGGTGGTCTTATATTTTCACTCTGCACTCTGTCTCTTATCGTTAGTACAAGAAGTGCTCTCAGAAACCACATCTGAGCTGCTTCAATTCTTCGTTCATCTCCTTTTCTAGATTCCAGTTTTCGCTGTCATCCGTAAGAGCAGTCTTAGTCACCACGTTTCGTAGTCTTAGCGTTACCAAACTGGTTTTTGATTATTATTATTGTTATTATTTGGGCCTAGTCAGGACCACATGAAATAACTTACGCCGTCTTTCTTTTATGTTTTCTGTCCTTGCCCTTGTATTGTATGTAACTGGGGACCTAAAAACGACGAAGAGGTTCCGTCCCCGCCGTAGCCCTCAGTGGTACACAACCCCACAACATGCCACAGCAGTCCACTCACCCCACCGCCGCCCCACACCGAACCCAGGGTTATTGTGCGGTTCGACCACCAGTGGACCTCCTCAGGAATGTCTCACACCAAACGAGTGTAACCCCGATGTTTGCGTGGTAGAGTAATTATGGTGTACGCGTACGTCGAGACAGTGTTTGTGCAGCAATCGCCGACATAGTGTAGCTGAGGCGGAATAAGGGAACCAGCCCGCATTCGCCGAGGCACATGGAAAACCACCATAAAAACCATCCACAGACTGGCCGGCACACCAGACCTCCACACTAATCCGCCGGGCGGATTACTATTATAGCTTCCTTGTCCAAAGAAATTGGTTGTATTATTTCAGATAGATATTTGAAATTTGTAGCCTTTTTTATTCTTCTGTAATCAGTTTTCTTGCATTCCAGTGCCTCCTCCACATCTGTCACATACTCTGGTTTTTCAAAAGATATAGACTGTGTCGCAACTTATGTGATTATATGATTTGCAGTCGAACAGTCTTAAAAGACTTATTTTTCTTCCTTGCAAAGGACTACTCCTTAGCATCGCATCAACTTAGCATTTTGGTACCTTGGTGGTAAATATATATTTCGTTTACAGCTTTCAGGCTATATTGGCTGATGAACTGTGTCCGGATACCTGTTAGTAGACGTTAATATGATGTATGTCCACCTTTCGCCTTTGTGATGGCTTGAACTTAGCCGGGGACACATTCGCTGGGGTGCCATCGTGTCTGTGGAGGAGTGGCAGCCAATTCTTCCTCAAGAGTTGAAACCAGAGAATGTAGTGATGTTGGACACTGGGGTCCGCGTTATTTCCCGCCTAGTAGACTTCGCTGTCTGCCTCACTGTGTCGTGTTTCGATGTTCTTATCCAATCGATATATGCATAAAACGGCAGTTTTTATTGCGTAATGATTGACATGAATCCTTTATTCATGATAATAACTGTATATGCAACTACTAAAATACATTTTTTCCACCATAACGTCTCGTGTTATTAACTTAAATTTTGTTTGTCAAGGTAGAGTCTCTGTCTTCTGTTTGTGCTTATGAAAGATCTACTCGCATGTTTCAGTCGTTTATTGCTCCTGACAATGATTTTCTTCCCCATTTTTCATTCACATCATCAGTCCAAAGGTGAAAATGCCTGTGAGACGTGCATGCAGAACAAAATCTTCATTGTGAGCAAAAAAGGTCCGCCATTATGGCCCAATACGGGCCATTCGGGATCGACCACTGTGTCATCCTCAGCTAATGGTGTCATCGTACCGCCCTCTCGGCAGTTGTCGGTTTTGCAGACCTTTTCACTCAAGTAGCTCCTCACTTCGCATGACGAGATTGAGTGGACACTGGTTCAGTCCTCACACCAAGGAAAAACCCAGTACCGGGAATTGAACCTGAGTTCTCCACCTGACATGACTGGTCACTGTGCTACGGAGACGGCAACTGTCAGTAAGAAACAGGCAACAAACCCTCCTTCCTTCATGATATTTAACTGAATGCGACTAAATATGTGCCGAAAAGGAAAAAAAAACGCATTTCAGAAGTTGCATGTTCTTGTACCCAAATAATCCTCGATTAACACTTCGAAGTGGTGTAGTATTGTGTCCTCTTACTATCAGCTCATTCTCACTTCTCAGATATGAAGTGCCTGCCGTGGCTCAAGAGTGTTTTTATATAACGGCCGCATACGCTGCTATGACAGACTTGTGAACAACACAGACGACGGTGGATACAAAACATCTATAATACTGCGATAAACTCTCTGTTATTTCTTGGAGCCTGCTGAAGAGCATTCTGGCTGAAGTCAGCCGTTGCTTCCGTTGTAGACAACACAAAGAAGACGTGAACTTTGCCTTCGTTGTGGAAATGTGTTGTAAGAAAAAATAGCTTGCTGCTTGCTTGTGACTTGGAGTAAAGTACGAATTTGCGTCGCTTGATGTTATCACTTGTCGTGAGGTATCCTTGGCATCTTGAAACAGATATCACAGTTAGTGAAAGCGAAACCCGGTGAGTAATGAGTCTACACACTAGCAACAGAGCAAACTGAGTGACTCATACTTCGACGAACTGGTAGGGCAAAGTGTGCAAGGCAAACCACAGATAACCAGTACTGATAACTGATACAAAACATTTGCATTAAACAGGAAAAGAAACAGAGCATTCTGCGCGAAGAAGCCACACAGAGAATCTGGTCTCTAAGCTCGCGAAAACAGCAGAAGGTTGTGTATCAGGTTATACCGCCAACAAAAGAGATGCCAAGGTATTTCAACGACTGTCTGGACACGCACACTAACAGCGGCAAGAATATCGTGCGAACGTTCTCGGTGGAAGGGACTGTACAGCGTTTGAGGAACTTCCACGAATCAGCTAATTCATCCTACTTTATCAATACGGCGCATCGTGGTGATAGTGGGCTTATCTGGTCCGGACATGATAAGCCAAAGTCTACGGGAATCATTTCCAGATATCGATGAAGTAAAATACGAATGACAACAACTAAAATGACCGTTGAAAGGAAATAATTAGAATGGTATTTAAAAGAGTTTTCAAGGTCAGACCGTCAGGTGTCACCAATTGATCGATAGTGACGGACGTGCATATTTCTTTTCAGCCAAAGTTATACGCAAATACCCTTACACTTAGTTTCAGCCTTAAAGACTCATCATCATCATCATCATCATTTAAGACTGATTATGCCTTTCAGCGTTCAGTCTGGAGCATAGCCCCCCTTATAAAATTCCTCCACGATCCCCTATTCAGTGCTAACATTGGTGCCTCTTCTGATGTTAAACCTATTACTTCAAAATCATTCTTAACCGAATCCAGGTACCTTCTCCTTGGTCTGCCCCGACTCCTCCTACCCTCTACTGCTGAACCCATGAGTCTCTTGGGTAACCTTGCTTCTCCCATGCGTGTAACAGGACCCCACCATCTAAGCCTGTTCGCCCTGACTGCTACATGTATAGACTTCATTCCCAGTTTTTCTTCGATTTCCTCATTGTGGACACCCTCCTGCCATTGTTCCCATCTACTAGTACCTGCAATCATCCTAGCTACTTTCATATCCGTAACCTCAACCTTGTTGATAAAGTAATCTGAATCCACCCAGCTTTCGCTCCCATACAACAAAGTTGGTCGAAAGATTGAACGGTGCACAGATAACTTAGTCTTGGTACTGACTTCCTTCTTGCAGAAGAGAGTAGATCGTAGCTGAGCGCTCACTGCATTAGCTTTGCTACACCTCGCTTCCAGTTCTTTCACTATGTCGCCATCCTGTGAGAATATGCATCCTAAGTACTTGAAACCGTCCACCTGTTCTAACTTTGTTCCTCCTATTTGGCACTCAATCCGTTTATATCTCTTTCCCACTGACATTACTTTCGTTTTGGAGATGCTAATCTTCATACCATAGTCCTTACATTTCTGATCTAGCTCTGAAATATTACTTTGCAAACTTTCAATCGAATCTGCCATCACAACTAAGTCATCCGCCTATGCAAGACTGCTTATTTTGTGTTCACATATCTTAATCTCACCCAGCCAGTCTATTGTTTTCAACATATGATCCATAAATAGTATGAACAACAGTGGAGACGGGTTGCAGCCTTGTCTTACCCCTGAAACTACTCTGAACCATGAACTCAATTTACCGTCAACTCTAACTGCTGCCTGACTATCCATGTAAAGACCTTTAATTGCTTGCAAAAGTTTGCCTCCTATTCCATAATCTCGTAGAACAGACAATAACTTCCTCCTAGGAAACCGGTCATATGCCTTTTCTAGATCCATAAAGCATAGATATAATTCCCTGTTCCACTCATAACACTTCTCCATTATTTGCCGTAAGCTAAAGATCTGGTCCTGACAACCTCTAAGAGGCCTAAACCCACACTGATTTTCATCCAATTGGTCCTCAACTAATACCCGCACTTTCCTTTCAACAATACCCGAGAAGATTTTACCAACAACGCTGATTAAAGAGATACCTCTGTAGTTGTTACAATCTTTTCTGTTTCCATGTTTAAAGATTGGTGTGATTACTGCTTTTGTCCAGTCTGATGGAACCTGTCCCGACTCCCAGGCCAATTCAATTATCCTGTGTAGTCATTTAAGACCTGACATTCCACTGTATTTGATGAGTTCCGACTTAATTTCATCCACCCCAGCTGCTTTATTGCACTGCAATCTATTGACCATTTTATCCACTTCCTCAAATGTGATTCTATTTCCATCATCATTCCTATCCCATTCTACCTCGAAATCTGAAACATTACTGATCGTATTTTCACCTACATTGAGCAACTCTTCAAAATATTCCCTCCATCTGCCCAAGGCATCCACAGGATTCATCAGCAGTTTTCCTGACCTGTCCAAAATACTTGTCATTTCCTTCTTACCTCCCTTTCGAAGACTGCTAATTACACTCCAGAATGGTTTTCCAGCAGCTTGACCCATTGTCTCCAATCTGTTTCCAAAGTCTTCCCAAAATTTCTTCTTGGATGCTGCAATTATCTGTTTGGCTTTGTTTCTTTCTTCAACATAACTTTCTCTGCCTACCTGATTTCTATTATGTGGCCATTTTTGATACACCTTCTTTTTCCTTTTACAGGCTGCCTTGACTGTGTCATTCCACCAAGCTGTTTGCTTCATCCTACTTTTACACACTACTGTTCCAAGACATTCTTTAGCCACTTCTAGTAGTGCGTCCCTGTACCTTGTCCATTCCTTTTCCAATGACTGTAACTGACTACATTCAACTAACTGGTACCTTTCTGAGATCGCTGTTATGTACTTGTGCCTGATTTCCTTATCCTGAAGTTTCTCCACTCTTATCCTCCTACATATGGACCTGACCTCCTGCACTTTCGGCCTCACAATCCCAATTTCACTGCAGATTAAATAATGATCAGTGTCATCAAAGAATCCCCTGAATATACGTTTGTCCCTCACAGCCTTCCTGAATTCCTGATCTGTTATTATATAGTCAATGACAGATCTGGTTCCCCTGCCTTCCCAAGTATACCGGTGAATGTTCTTATGTTTAAAAAAGGAGTTTGTGATTATTAAGCCCATACTGGCACAGAAATCCAAGAGTTGTTTCCTGTTCCTGTTGGCCTCCATATCCTCTCCAAATTTACCCATAAACCTTTCATACCCTTCTGTTCGATTTCCAATCCTGGTGTTAAAATCATCCATGAGCAGGACACTGTCCTTGTCCTTTACTCTAACAACTACATCACTGAGTGCCTCATAAAAACTATCCATCTTATCTTGATCTGTCCCTTCACAATGCGAATATACTGACACAATCCTAATTTTTTAGCTAGACACTGTCAAATCTATCCACATGAGTCGTTCGTTTACATACCTTATTGCAACTACGCTGGGTTCCATTTCTTTCCTGATGTAAAGCCCTACACCCCATTGTGCTATTCCTGCTTTGACTCCTGACAGGTAGACCTTATATTCTCCCACTTCCTCTTCTTTCTCATCCCTTACCCGAATGTCACTAACAGCTAAAACGTCCAGCCCCATCTTACTTGCAGCCTCTGCCAGCTCTGCGTTCTTCCCAGAGTAGCCCCCATTGATATTAATAGCTCCTCATCTCGTTACCATTTGTTTGACAAGTCGTATCTTAGGAGTCCCTGGTTTGTCAGTTAGAGATGGGACTCCGTCACCTCCAAAGATCCGAGGCATTTTGCTCTGATTGTTGCCAGCATCATATTTAAAGTACCAGGGAAGCAGGTTGCTAGCCTTACTTGCCCCGAGTCCCATTGGGTTTTACCCCTAACGGTTGAGGGACTAACCGGTGGATTTGGTAGTCTTTGCCGTATGAGCACAAAGGTGACCACGACTCAGAATATGTCCGAGGTGCCCAGCCTTATTCCAAAGTAACTGGTATCCCGACTGTCGGGACCACTTACTTGGCCACTCATACGTTGCCCGTGGTTCATGAATTAGGACATGACTACAGGAACCCACACCATGAACCACAGCCTGAAAGACTACAAAATAAAATTCGCATCCATCGGTAAGGCAAACAATTGTCAACTTCTCTACCTTTCCCCACAAGGTTAGACTATAGCTAGTGGAGATGGTGCTTTGTGTATCAATATCTTTTCATCGCCAATATGCCTCCATAAATGCCTTAATTCCTGTAATTTTACCGTCATTGCTGCTGTGTTGGACTGAAACATGTTTCTAGTCGAAACGTTCTCGTTATGTCAGGAATAATTCCTTCCGCGAGAGAATGGCTTTTCTTTAACGTCTCGTCTGGGAAACGTCGAACGCTGTTGAGTAAACAAACTCGTGGCGAATCGCAAACCTCTTCGACAGTTATTTAGAGACTTCATTGTCCAATGACTGGTTATGCTGATTTGAGATCTATACATCATAGACTCTAAGCTGATTTCAGCCACAATGTCCACTTTCCAGAGGTCTGTGTGGTGTGTGTGTGTGTGTGTGTGTGAGGAATATGCACATAGTGTCCAGACATCACGCGAATCTACATACAAATATACGACCTTCCCAGACATATTCTGAGATCAATTCAGCGACCAACACTTCATTTCTGTTCTCTATCACTGTAAACGAACTTACACATTGATATGGGCTAGGTGACATTCGTACTCTTCCCCAGCGCCCCAATTACAGAATTCTCGGGAGGACAATACTGAGGAACCAGTCTGCCGAAAGTTTGGAAAGTGACCTGATTACTGGATGCATTACACTAGGATTCTTGAAGTGAATATTAATTCGGAGTGTCCATTTACAATTAGTTTTTTTTTTTGAGCGATATCGGCCGTGGTTGTTTTAAAAATAAACAATAGTCAAAGATCTTACAGTATTACGTACTTTAGAAAAGAGCTGGAAAATGGATATCTTGGATGAAATAGAAATATTCACCCATGGTCAAGAGTGGAAAAACGAGGTCCTAAATAAAATAAAGGAGTCTAGTAATTCACATTTCTTCACCAGTTTAACTCAGTATTCTTAAAACAGAAAATTGATAACATTAAGATTATAATAAGAATCTAGGTCCCAGCAGTGTCTTTGTATTTCTATAAAACAATTTTACTCTCTCATTTTTAATATAAAATTGTCACAGTCTTCCATTTTATAATGAAGACATTAGAGAAGACGCTGCAAGTGTCTGACAACTTCATCGACGCATCGATATTTAAATGGAAACTAGCCTAGTTTTGACTGCCATCTTTTTTTCTGTACTGTTGATTTGTTTGTTATATCGCGTTTCAAGCTGCCATTAGTAGTTTGCGAACAATGGATAACAAGCTTAAAGGAACGATAGAAATGGAAGTTGCTGAGCACATCATACGAAGACAGCCACGTCACAAGAACAGAATGAGTAATTATTTAAAATTTTTCATGTGAACAGCAGATCAGCGTACAAAGACACATCTCTTAGGATATCTTTGTCTTTCTCCAAAGGATGACAACAGCGCATGCCAAGACTACACAAAAACTTTAATATCTGCATGCACTTGTGTTAAATGTTTTTGTATTGGAAATGTAGCCTGATGATGAAGTTTAGCCTCGAAACATACATCTAACTAAATAATTTAACTGTGAACTATTCTTCCGACTGGTAGCGATATTTGGAAAATCTTTTGATATCTTTGTATTGGGTTTATTAGTTTCGAATTATTCACCCAAGCGTAATATGAATATTTAACACGTTAACTCACTTGCAACGTAAGTAAGACGGTTTTGTATAACGCAAGTTCGATACGTCAAACAATGAAGGGGTAGAGTGGGTGCGGTTACTGGTAGATGCCTATCCTGCACACATTAAAAATTTGCCCCAAAGCAACTATAATATATTACACTGGGAAACAGGGAGTATCGAACAAAATCCACTGCAGTCTCTAAACGTATCATGCCTTTGAGAACAGGCCAGATGGAGCTCTACTCGTGTGCCGGGTCTTTGTGTGAACACCGTAGTATTCGTTTAAGCGACGACAAGGCAGTCCCCGTAGCGGATAGCGCCCGCCACCCAATTGCTGCAAAGGTCAGCACCGCCATTCCCCGGGTATAAGCCTCGCTTGTCGTCCAGAGGCTCACGAAGAAAGTCGGACAAACATCTCACTGGTCCCAACGGCACTTTTGAGAATCACCAAGGCAGACACATTACGTTAGCATAACATCTACAGAACACATGTCGAAAGATAATTCGTCGTCCAGTTTGGTAGCAAACATCTGAACTTAGGCTCGCTGTGAACGGATTGACCAATAACACAAACACAAAACAAGCCGTACACTGTTCACGGTATTTTCTCTGTACAGCATGTTTCTAGGTTTAAATTCTCGTCATCAGATCTGTTCCCCGTTGGTGTCTGTCTGAGCAGTATTATCGTTGTGAGAAAGAGGAATGATTGTAGTTCAACATCTCGTCGACACAGGGGTCGTTCCAGATAGAGCGCCAGCTTATTGCGATAAGAATGTGGAATCAACAATTCGATCGAATACCCGAAGTCACAGCATCAATCACCCCGAGAAAACCTGAGATATCACGGTATAAAGTAATTTAGGGAAATAACACTAAACTAAAATTCACACTGTCGGTATGGAGATTTGAATGCCACCACAGTCAAAGAATACTCTAATGTTGTGATATTTGTTTATATAACGAAACGTAAATAAGTAAATCAATACAGTGGACATATTTTCAGACGAGACTAAGACCTGGGCATAGTTGCCCGTATTCTCCTTCTGCGAACTCCAGAGCAAGGCTCCTTAATAGGAATTTATATCCGCCATGTTCTAAATTTAATACCAGTGACGTCATCCGAATTATTTGCCTTGATCGCTTCTGCAATGTTCAGTCCGTTATAAATAAAACGTTTTCTTCAAACAATTTCTTTCGTTGCCTTGTTTCTTGTTTGTATCCTTTATTCGTTAGGAGCACTGCATAGATCGTTGACTGTATTAGGATCTCTGTTGTGTTTTATGGTGGACTAACCCACTGTCATCAATTCCACTCCACCCGAAACAATTCGGCGGATATTACTCCAGTATTCCAAAACGCAATATAGATACGAAGGTTGGAACCTAAATAGTGGTAACTATTTATTCACAACCGTTACAAAAGAGTTACATGTCTGCACCTGTCACTGTCCTTCAAAGTAGTCACCAGCGTTGTGTAGAACTCGTTGCAGCGATGTGGAAGACGTAGTATACCGTTAGCAGAGCCTGTTCTGTTGATGGTGCGAATGGAACGGTCCACTGCCTGTCGAATCTCTGGAACAGTTCTGAAGCGAATTCCACGAAGCCAAAACTGAAACGCCAGTCCAACGAATGGCGTCAGAGCCCCAGTATGGTGAAAGTTATGGTAATTTTCGTGCACGACTGTGATGCTGTTATCCTAACGCATTACGTTCCTCCACGGCAGACCGTCAATGCATAGGATTACTGTTCGCTTTTGGAGTATCACCTGCGACCAGCTTTGCAAAAGAAGCGACGACACTTTCTGCGCAACCCACACATCATTTTGCACGACAATGCGCGGGCGCATGCAGCGCAAGCTGTGGCTGCTCTGTTCGGTCGATGGGACTGGGAAGTACTGTACCATCCACCATACTCCCCGGACGTAAGTCCTTGTGACTTTGATTTGTTTCCGAAGATGAAGGAACCACGTTGTGGCATTCGCTTCAGAACTGTTCCAGAGATTCGACAGGCGGAAGACCACTCCGTTCGCACCTCAACAGAAGAGGCTCTGCTAACGGTATACTACGCCTTCCACATCGCTGGCAACGTGTTCTACACAACGCTGGTGACTACTTTGAAGAATGCAACAGGTGCAAACATGTAACTCTTTTGTATCGGTTATGAATAAATAGTTGCCACTATTTAAGTTGCACCCCTCGTATGTCTCGTCAGTATCTGACAAGCTAAGATTTCAACTGTGTGACAAGACACCAAGGAAAATACACAAGTCAGGTGGCCAAGAAGTTAAGACAAAAGCCAAGACACTTGCCTTCAAGAGGAGCGATAATCACATACCAGTCCTACAAATTTTAATTTTCCGTGTTTTCTCCAGGTCGAAAAATCTTTGGTCATTTTCCGAATAGTATTAGAAGTCTGACAGATAGCCAACCAACATTTAAAAGCAAATTAAAAGAATTTCTGAATGACAACTCCTTCGGGAATTCTTAGATATGAAGTAGTAACTGTAAAAAATAAATAATTAATTATTTTGGGTAAAGAATACTTAAGTTAAGGTGACACGTTCCATATCATTACGAAATGTCGTATTCATGATCTATGGAACAAGGATTAATCTATGTATGTATGTATGTAAGAAAAATTTTGAGATGGTTCCTTCGAAACGAACACGGCCGTTTTTCTTTCCCATCCTTGTCCAATGCAAGCTAGTGATCTGCCTCTAATGACCAAAGCGTCGATAGGACGTTGAAACCTAATCTTCCATTCTTCTTCTTTCAAATAAAGAAGTCCTCTCTGTATAATTTAGCCGGCCGGAGTGGCCGAGCGGTTAAAGGCGCTACAGTCTGGAACCGCGCGACCGCTACGGTCGCAGGTTCGAATCCTGCCTCCGGCATGGATGTTTGTAATGTCCTTAGGTTAGTTAGGTTTAAGTAGTTCTAAGTTCTAGGGGACTTATGACCACAGCAGTTGAGTCCCATAGTGCTCAGAGCCATTTGAACTGTATAATTTAATATACAGCAGCATAAGCGATTTCGAGCTACACGGGAATATATTTATTGGCTTTCGGTATACGCTTTACATGTGTACTATACTTTAATATATAAATAAAAATATTAAATCTATCTCAAAGCATTCAGAAATTTTACTATAATTTTTTGTTCATAGTTGGACAGGAACCACTGGTCTCCTGTGCCTTGTCAACGAGTACTGAAGGAAAAAATCTAAGAAGAACTTCAGTTGAGCTTTCTACCGGGCACTTCCTGCAAAATTTCATAATCTTCTTCTTCTTCTTCTTCTTCTTCTTCGTCTTCTTCAGGGACAAGGTGTCAGACTGTTCGTCTCAAAAATTACCCTCCATTAGTATTTTTGTAGTACCTTTGGTGGATCTGGAGGAACCTATTCGTTGAATGTATCTGATATGTTGGCGTACACAGTTCGTGGAATTCGTACTGCTAAATAAGGGGAAAGCTCGTATGATTTCAACAGGACGTGCTGCCGGGACATTGCGCACGTGATAACGTCCTGACGCACAATTTGGATTGGTCGTGATCGTCCTGTTCCATGGTCAGCTCAGTCAGCGCAATGACGTCGCTGAACTATTACTTTTTGTTCTAGTTCTTCAATAAGCCTCATTATTTGACTCGAGTCGTTACGCGTGATGGCCTGTTTGTTAGGCTTGTCATAATGCTAAAATTATATGTCAAACGACAGAGAGGTAAAGACTGTAAGAGTGTCGTTTTACGAATCTGAACAAGAATTGTTGCTTTCTTGGCTATCTTTTCGATTTGTAGTAAATGTTTCTGTACAGGTGATATTAAATAAATAAAAATCTAACAAGTTTAGATCAAACTATTGGACAACGTGTCAGTAAATACCACCGGTCCCATTGACATACCTTTCATTAAACACGTTTGACCAACATTTGAACTCAGTCAGCAGACTTTACAACTAACTATATTTTGTAATTCCAGCCAAACTGAACACCCCTGTATCAGTAAAAGTAACCCTACCTCTTCCCTCTACCGACCCTCACCCTTCTCATGCTCTATTACAATGTTTCTTGGGATGTTACTCTTCACTAAATAGGTCGAGACTGGTTTGGATATTTGGCGACCATGCTCCTAATATTGTTACCTGATCTTCACTATTATTACAAGCTGTAAGTAGTTCCAAATGAAAGAATTTCTATCACTAGCTTCTTTTATTGACGTAATTATTCAAGTGCACTCATTATTGTTGTTAGTGGGCCCACGCACTTCATTGGACCGCAAATGTGTATAAACCACAAAATTACTTTTCGCTGAACTTTTAATATACACTCCTGGAAATGGAAAAAAGAACACATTGACACCGGTGTGTCAGACCCACCATACTTGCTCCGGACACTGCGAGAGGGCTGTACAAGCAATGATCACACGCACGGCACAGCGGACACACCAGGAACCGCGGTGTTGGCCGTCGAATGGCGCTAGCTGCGCAGCATTTGTGCACCGCCGCCGTCAGTGTCAGCCAGTTTGCCGTGGCATACGGAGCTCCATCGCAGTCTTTAACACTGGTAGCATGCCGCGACAGCGTGGACGTGAACCGTATGTGCAGTTGACGGACTTTGAGCGAGGGCGTATAGTGGGCATGCGGGAGGCCGGGTGGACGTACCGCCGAATTGCTCAACACGTGGGGCGTGAGGTCTCCACAGTACATCGATGTTGTCGCCAGTGGTCGGCGGAAGGTGCACGTGCCCGTCGACCTGGGACCGGACCGCAGCGACGCACGGATGCACGCCAAGACCGTAGGATCCTACGCAGTGCCGTAGGGGACCGCACCGCCACTTCCCAGCAAATTAGGGACACTGTTTCTCCTGGGGTATCGGCGAGGACCATTAGCAACCGTCTCCATGAAGCTGGGCTACGGTCCCGCACACCGTTAGGCCGTCTTCCGCTCACGCCCCAACATCGTGCAGCCCGCCTCCAGTGGTGTCGCGACAGGCGTGAATGGAGGGACGAATGGAGACGTGTCGTCTTCAGCGATGAGAGTCGCTTCTGCCTTGGTGCCAATGATGGTCGCATGCGTGTTTGGCGCCGTGCAGGTGAGCGCCACAATCAGGACTGCATACGACCGAGGCACACAGGGCCAACACCCGGCATCATGGTGTGGGGAGCGATCTCCTACACTGGCCGTACAGCACTGGTGATCGTCGAGGGGACACTGAATAGAGCACGGTACATCCAAACCGTCATCGAACCCATCGTTCTACCATTCCTAGACCGGCAAGGGAACTTGCTGTTCCAACAGGACAATGCACGTCTGCCTGTATCCCGTGCCACCCAACGTGCTCTAGAAGGTGTAAGTCAATTACCCTGGCCAGCAAGATCTCCGGATCTGTCCCCCATTGAGCATGTTTGGGACTGGATGAAGCGTCGTCTCACGCGGTCTGCACGTCCAGCACGAACGCTGGTCCAACTGAGGCGCCAGGTGGAAATGGCATGGCAAGCCGTTCCACAGGACTACATCCAGCATCTCTACGATCGTCTCCATGGGAGAATAGCAGCCTGCATTGCTGCGAAAGGTGGATATACACTGTACTAGTGCCGATATTGTGCATGCTCTGTTGCCTGTGTCTATGTGCCTGTGGTTCTGTCAGTGTGACCATGTGATGTATCTGACCCCAGGAATGTGTCAATAAAGTTTCCCCTTCCTGGGACATGGAATTCACAGTGTTCTTATTTCAATTTCCAGGAGTGTATATTGTTCGTTGTTTCACTCATCGTTAAATTTTAATTTATGTTATTAAACTACGTAACGCTAGTGATCGTGTACATATCTCCAAAATACCTTACATCCACTTTAATTGAACTTACTCTAAATAACAGCCACATCATACGCTGGCTCTAAAATATTAATACCTGTGGCGCCAACACGTTTACTGAGCGCTCATACAATTACACACACGTCCGAAGCCCTCCGATTGACACACCGCAACACTATAAGCCATTTGAGGGTGAATTCGCTGAATTTCAAAACAGTAATGACATTATTCCGTTAAATTAAATAGAAAATACAAGCAGATTTGCCACAACTTCCTTGTAAACAACAAATCACCACGGGTTCTAGTTATTCTAGGCCGTATACTTTATTATCGGACATCTATTGCTGGATATGGTTATAGCAATTCTTCGAGACTAGTTATTGGAGACGCTTGACTTACTTACTTACTTACTCACTGGTCATACCGGACTCAAGAGTCCATTACCGCAGCAACGTATTTTCGCCATCTGTCCCTGTCTTGGGCTATTTCCTTCCATTCACCTTCAATACCTAGGCTCCTCAAATCAGCCTTCACATTGTCCTCCCATCTACGCCTCGGTCTCCCAACAGGACGTTTTCCTTCTAGGTGCCCTACCAGTACTCTGCGCGATGCCCTGCCCTCATCCATTCGAGCTACGTGGCCCGCCCATCGCAGCCGATTTAATAATACTGATTATGTCAGGGCATGAACATAGTTCGTGAACCTCTTCGTTATGCAGTTTTCGCCACTCTCCGCTAATGTCATCCCTTTTTGCTCCGAAAATTTTCCTCAAAATTTTGTTTTCAAATACTCGAAACGGCTTTTCATTTTGCACAGTGAGAGACCAAGTCTCACACCCATACAGCATTACTGGTAGAATAATAGTTTTGTATATTCTAATCTTTAAATTCCTAGACAATATCCGTGATGAAAGTAATCTATTCAATGAGAAGTAGCACGCATTTCCCTCTCGTAATCTCTTCTTCAGTTCGGATTCAATCTCATTTCTCGAAGTGATGTCCACACTTAGATACTTAAATGTGTTCACTTTCTCAAACTGCATGTCTCCAACTCTTACATTTCCTGATCTACTGATGTTGGCATTCTAGTAGTAACCAGGTATTTAGTTTTGTCTTCACTTATCCTTAGACCTACATCTTCAGTAGCCTTGATTAACGCATTCGCATTTGCTGTTACAGATTCTTTCCTATCACTAATGATGTTTAGATCATCTGCATACCCTAATATCTTAATATTTCCATTTAACTCCACACCCTCTGAATTATCTGCTGCCATTCGTACAATATATTCTGGGACTAAATTAAAAAGTAGGGGAGACAGGGCACATCCCTGCTTAAGTCCGTTCTTTATTACAAATTCTTCTGACTCCAATTTCCCCACGCGTACTCTACCTTTTGTGTTTTTCAAACTCGCTTCTATAAGTCTAACATACTTCTTTGGTATTCCAATTTCCAAAAGAATACTGTACAACTTTGATTGCAACACTGAATCATATGCTTTTTTTAAATCTATGAAAAGATTATGAACTGGTTTATAGTATTCCCATTTCTTTTCCAAAATTTGACGCAGGGTGAATGTTTGGTCTATAGTTGATCTGTTCCTCCGAAAGCCGGCTTGGAAATCTCTCACAATTTCATCTGCATATGGTGTAAGCCTGATTAGCAGAATATTCGAGAAAATTTTGGAACATACTGGTAATAGCGATATCCCTCTATAATTACTACAATCCATTTTGTCACCTTTCTTAAAAATTTGAATCAGAATCGACTCCTGCCACTCTTCAGGTATCATCTCTGAGTTCCATACTTTAGTTATCACTTTGTGAACTACTTCCACCAATTTCTGTCCCCCATTTTTAACTAATTCTGCAGTTATGCAATCTGATCCTGGTGCTTTATGGTTTTTCAATTTGTTGATTGCGTCTCTTACTTCCTTTAACGTTGGTTCAGGTGTCTGGGGTTCTGCTGTGTGTATTTCGTACGCATGCTCATTTCCTGCTTCCTGGTGTACATTTAATAGGTGCTCAAAATACGCCCTCCATTTACTTAAAATTGCACTGGGGTCTGTCAGTATTCCCCAAGCATCCCCTCGATGTGCATTTGTCCTAGCCTTGAAACCCTTCCTATATCCATTTATGTCTAAGTAAAGTTCCGTAATGTTTTTTGTTTTACTGTTTGTTTCCATTTTTGTAATTTGATTGTTCAAATAATCCCTCTTCTTTGCCCGTAGCCTACGACCAACTTCCCTTCTCAAGTTCAAGAACTCCTCTCGTTTTCTGTCTCCCATTCTATCCCAATCTAATCGCGCTTTTCTCCTTTCCTCTACCAATTTCTTGCGTTCCTCGTCAAACCACGGTTTTCTCCTGTTCTACTAAATTGTACCTATTGTGACCTTCGCTGCCTCTTTGATATTATTGCTCACAGTGATCCACTGTTTATTTTCACCCTCTTCTTGATCTTCCTGTGTCCTGAGAGCTTCAAACCTATTCGAAATTTCTATCATGTACCTTCTTCTAGAGTTTTCATCATTGATCTTGTCAGTGTCGAACCTAACAAGTTCTGCATGTTGCTGTAGATAGCCGTTGGTGAACTTTGGCAACTACAAGAAAATGATCAGAATCGCTGTCTGCTCCCCTGAGAGTCCTTACATTTTCTATACTAGTGTGCCATCTCCGATCTATAAGAACATGATCAATTTGGTTTCGGGTGTGGGGACGCTTAACAAAAAGACAAATTACATTCCTCACTTACGCTTCGTAATTGAAACTGTAATGATATTGCTAACCAATACGCATGTGTAAGTTTAGCCACACGTCATAGAGACGTGTTCATCAAGTATGGCGCTATAACTGTTAACAGTACCTATTTTATCGAATTCATTAACAAAAAAATTGAGCAGTGGCTATGGTGCTTTACCGAATGTTCCTTTCCTTTCCTTTTCGTCCTTATGGCCGCAAAATTTTAAACAACAATCAATAAGGAAGCTATTTGTTTACTTGTTTTCTCTTACAGTGTATTTCTAACTCCTGTCCACCCATCCCTAGTTCGAAAATCTTCGCTATTTGAATGGTTTTCACATTAAAAGTCCACACTTCATCGTCATAAATAGAAACACACTGAAGCCATTCTGTTGCAGACACAGTGATAACTTCGTTTCCGGTAATTTAAGTAGTTTACCAAAATCACCTCTCGCCATTTTTACTCTTCTGTTCCTTTTGTTTGCCGTGCATTCAGTGGTAGTAAATACTACTTGTCGTCAGTAGCGTATTCTATTAGCATTCGTTTTACCGACTTAGCAAACCGACAAGTGATTGCCTGTTTTTTTTTTTTTTTTTTTTCTTGAAGGATAACCCGGAAGTAGACTTTGGCACCACACGAACGGCGAAATTTTAGCGAAGAATATTAATTTAGTGCACTACGTCATCATCATCATAATCATCATCATCAGTGACTCTCCGTCTTTCATAGTTGAAAGTTGGTGACTTATCACACAATCCTCTTAACAGTCTCTCTCCATTTTCCCCTGTCTTCTACATCTCGGTGTAGCTGGCTCCATCTTTGGTGTCTTTTCCTTCATCTGGTCCAAACATCGAATTGGTGGTTTTCTCTGCCATCTTTCCTCTTCGATTTTGCCTTGGATGACCATCTTTTCAAAGTTACCACCCTATCGTTAAACTATGTGACCAAATAACTGCAGGATTCTCAAGGAATAAATACTTAGACAACCTCTTCTCCACCCTGAGTTCTTGAAGGAGTTATTTTTTGGTCCGTTTGCCCATCCACGATATTCTCAATAACATTATATATGTCAACTTTTTAAAAGCATCTATTCTTTTGCAGAGGAATCGGTTTTTCTAAATCACAGTTAGCTTCAATCAGCATCCCTGTTCAGAACAATTCTACGCCGTTTTTCCTGTGTAGAGCCACCCTCTTTCCGAGCCACTGAGCGCAGGTAGACAAAATTATTAATTTCTCCATATTCTGATGGTACGCAAGTAGCTAGTAGTGACACTTCTCTGTCGATTATCGTCTTCTTGGTCTTTTACTTGTTAATTGGCAATCCAAGTTTTTCATTTTCTCTCATAACTCCATCCCGTAGTTCTTTCATTCCCAATTGTGATTCCGCACATAATGTTGTCTCATCAGCAAATCTTAAATTACTGATTCTTCGCCCTGCAATTTGGACCCCACTAGTCCAGCCATGAAGACTTTTCCACACAACATCTTCTCCATAAACGTTAAATAGAATCGGTGGTGGAATGCACCCAGTCTAACTCCTTTACATAGTTCGAAAGAACTTGAAATAGTTTTATCCAGTTTGATTATTGCTTTACTATCAGAGTAGAGATTTCTGGCAAGGATAGTAAGATGGTCAGGAACGCCCATTTCTACTATAACACTTCACAGTTCTTTCTATCGAACACAGTCGAAGGCCATGCTATAGTCCGAGAAACAAAGAAGTAAAGGGGCATTGAATTCTCTGCATTCCT
Source organism: Schistocerca piceifrons (assembly GCF_021461385.2). NCBI lineage: Eukaryota > Metazoa > Arthropoda > Insecta > Orthoptera > Acrididae > Schistocerca > Schistocerca piceifrons. The sequence continues at coordinate 365,367,975 of NC_060139.1, read as the reverse complement.
CATTTAGCTGTCTGACACTGGATATCTCTCACGTTCCTTTATTGTGCATAAACGCTGCATGCCCTCGTGGTATTTCTTTATCTAAGAAGGTTCTCAAACGTTCATCGATGACATTTAGAAGAATGTTGCTGGCAAGCGAAATCAATTAAATGGTTCAGTAGATCTCCACAACACTGTGCGTTTGCTTTCTTATGAAACGGAATCAACCGAATGGGTCCAGACTTCTCCCCATTCCGTTATTGCATATTCTGTTACATATTTTATACTTGATTCCCAAACCAAAATCACCAGATACTTTGATCATTTCAGCAGTAATAAGGCCAGGTCCAGGTGCTTTGTTATTTTTCAATTTATCTATAGTTTCTCGGGCTTCATCTTTTAAGACGTTAGGTTCCTTCTCTACTGGAATGTTTGCACGACCCAGTTTTAAATTTTTATCCAGCGCTAAATCGTAACAGGTGTGAAAGAAGATTTTTGACTGTGGTAGCAATGACAACAAGAAAGAGGAACCAAATAAACTCGCAGTATGGTGCGCATTGGCCGACGGCACTTGAACATCAAAAAGATTGTTATAAGTAAGCAGTGACAGCCGTATCACTGGCACATTAAATATTTGATTAATAAAACATCAGCAAAACATTTGAGTTATATTTCTCCGAAAGCCAATTAAGTATTATTTTTTCTTCGTGAAGAGAGTTTCATATCTAAAGTTTATTTAGGTGCTAAACTTTGTTCAGTATATTGGCTAATACCTATTTTAGTTTTGTGTATAACTTTATCGCGGATAGCGAGTACCATGTGAAAGAGATGTTGCTGATTTCTCCAGCAACATCTCATTGCTGATGAGACTACATTATGCGCAGAATCACAATTGGAAATGGTTTCATGGAGCCGTGCACCATAGTCCATCCTGGGCAAAGCTCCTTATCTCCACAGAACTGTGCAATCTACATCCATCTGAACATGCTTTAAGGTAGTGAAGCCTTGACCTTCCCCTACATTTTTACCCTTCACAATTCTCTCCATTACCAAGATGACGATGCCCAGTGCCTCATGATGTGTCCTATCAACCGATCCCTGCTTTTTGTCGGTTGTGCTATAAATTTATTTCACCCCAAATTGATTCACTACCCCCATTAAAAGTAATACGATCGATCGATCTAACCTAAGGCATTTACAGCACAAGGTTTCAAAAGCTTGTAGCGACTTATTGTCTGAACTATTTATCGTCTACGTTTCACTTCCGTACAAGGCCATACACTCCATTGAAATATCCAGAAAAGACTCCTCCCTAACACCTAAATTAATATTCAGCGTTAACAAATTCATCTTTCTCATAAAACCTTTTCTTCCTTTACCAGTCTGTATCTCATATCCTCTCTATTTTATTAATTGTCCATCCATTGTCAGTTATTTGCTGACCAAATAACAAAACTCCTCTATTACTTTTAGTGTTTTATTTCCTAATCTAATCCTCTGACCTTCGCCTTATTAAACTGGACTCTTTTTGATTACTCTGGTTGATATTAACCGCATAATTTCTTTTCAAGACATTATTCATTCCATTCACCTGATCTGCAAGTTCATTGCCGTCTCTGATAAAATTTCATTGTCATCGGCAAATCTCAAATGTATTATTTCTTAATCCTGAACTTTAATTTCCTTTCCAAATTTTTCTTTCGCTTCTTTCGGTCTTTCTCAGTATACACATTGAATACCATCGGGCATAGGCTAGAAATCTGCCTCACGCCCTTTTGAACTACTGCTTCCCTTTCACATCCTTCGATCCTTATCACTGCTGCATGGTTTCTTTTCGCCCCCTATATTTAATCTTTCATTTTCTTTACATTTAACCTTCGCAGTTTCAAAGAGTGTAATCTAGTCGACATTGTCAAAAGCGTTCTATGAATCTACAAATGCTATAAATGCAGGTATACGTACGGTGTTAGCCGATAAGCGAGTGGTAACCACTGCTCCTTTGAGTACCGTAAGATGGTGTAATATCGGACGGAATTTTAATATTCTTCAAGGTAGCTTCGCGGAGAATATTAAATTCACGCGACAAAAAGTGCGAGGCATTTGAGATGGCAATGAAGAATAATATGATCAAGGAACATGAACTGAAAATATTATTTAACCAAGCAACCACATCATAACAAATAAAACTGTCCGATGTTACCCTGCACGATGCGATAATTTCGAACGCTCACTAATTTTCCATCCAAAGTTCCATATTTCCCTCTAACGGGGTAATTTCCGACATAAACTATCTTTTTAAATAGTGCACATACTTAGAAATTCATTTTACACATTTGGAAAATATTTTACACACGTTCAGAAAACATTTGGCACTTGTTTGGACATTCGGGAAATACGATTTCACTGTCTCATAACTCACTTCAGGACGTTAATGTTCGGATGCTTAACATATCAGGGTAACTCTGTAACAATGAACGCGACCATAGAGCGGTCACCTTCATTCTTCTTTCTTCCTGGCATGCCATAAGAAAACCGTTTTTCTGTTCGTCCACATTTATCGAGCTATCCTTTCAATATGTACCTTACAGCATCAGAGATTAAAGGGAAACCCCAATAAAAAAAATGGCTCTGAGAACTATGGGACGTAACTTCTGAGGTCATCAGTCCCCCAGAACATAGAACTACTTAAACCTAACTAACCTAAAGACATCACACACACCCATGCCCGAAGCAGGATTCGAACTTGCGACCGCAGTGGTCGCGCGGTTCCAGACTGTAGCGCCTAGAACAGCTCGGCCACTCCGGCCGGTAAAAACCCCAATACGCAGCCCTTATAGTTCACGGACAAGTGTATTCTCTTCAAGGATGCTTCAGACAGAAGGCCTTCTAATTTTTCCAAGGTTTGTATCGTTAACTTGATTCTCTAATGTGGAGGGTGATATGTTAAATTTGCTCAAGGTCTTCTTGTATGATAGATTTCCTAATCTTATAACAGCTACTGCCTTTTCAAGATTTTGAGGGTTATAATTGCACTTCGGTAGAGAGCTAACTATCATTTTATAAGTCTGAGGCATTATTCGATATTACCCCAACGTATGTAGATATCTCGAAATAGTTTACTAGACATTAGTACAAGTGATATACGCGGACAAATTGAATTTACATTGCCCTCTTAATATTTAAATAAGGAAATCATGTTTGCTACATTTTTCAGTTCTAGAACATTGACAAAAGAATTCGCATAAAGATAGCTAACAATAATGCTACAGTGCACTGCAACTGCTACACACCACAGCCTGAACTTCCAAGTGCAACAATGTATGTTCGGATCTGCTTGACAATATGTAAGGTGTAACCATCAAAATGCGCGTGCGAAATGATAGCTTGCCTTTAGTGGTTCCAAGATAAGAAGAGAAATATACTGTTCCCGTCCGAACTTACCCTTGTGCCCCATATTTCCCCATCTTAACGGTAGCAATCTGCTCTAGAAATTCCTTTAACTCGTCCATTTCGGCCGCGTGCTGGTATCGTAAATGGTCACAAATACATATTATTTACGTGTTTACCGCCTGGGGGTGGCCGGATGTTTCCACGGGTTAGCAAATATGACAAGTTAAATGTGTGTGGTGGATCGGGGGTTGAAATCGGCTCCCTGCCTTCCGCGGGAGGTGCGCTACCAATTGGGCCACCTGAACATGCTTCACGGATTGACTCAAGGTTCGGAGTTCGAGCCCCAGATATCTACATCTGCAGAACTTCTCCGCTTTTGATGGCTAAGTGTTTGGCAGGCGGTTCCTTGAATCACGTTCAGTTAAGTCTATTTCTCTACCATTGCACTCTCGAATAGCACATGGAAAAAAACAAACTCTTAAATCTTTTCGTGCGAGCTGCGAGTGCTCTTATTTTATTACTGTGGTCATTTCTTGCTACGTAGGTGAGAGAGTCAACTAAATATTTTCACATTAGATGGAGAAAGTTAGTGATTGAAGTTTCGTGAAAAGATCTCGCCGCTACGAAAGAGGCCTTTGTTTAATGATTGTCACCCCAATATCCGCAACAGTCTCTCTCCTGTTTCGCGACAGCACAAATCGAGCTGAGCTTTCTTCGACTTTTTTATCGACGTCCTCCGTCATTCCTGTCTAGTGAGGACCCCATACCGCGCAGCAATTCTCTAGTATAGGACGTACAAGCGTAGTGTAGGCAGTCTCTTTAGTGAATTTGTTGCACCTTCTATGTGGTAGCCTTCCCCAAACATTGATCATCTATGTGATTGTTCTAGTTTAAGTTGTTGGTAATTGTTATCTCTAGGTATTCAGCTGAATCGACAACCTTTAAATCCGTGTAGTTTATCGTGTAACCGAAATTTGTTCGTTTTAGTTGAAATGGTTCAAATGGCTCTGAGCACTATGGGACTTAACAGCTGTGGTCATCAGTCCCCTAGAACTGAGAACTACTTAAACCTAACTAACCTAAGGACATCACACACATCCATGCCCGAAGCAAGATTCGAGCCTGCGACCGTTGCAGTCCCGCGGTTCCAGACTGAGCGCCTAGAACCGCACGGTCACCACGTCCGGCTTCGTTTTAGTACTCATGTGGATGACCTCACACTTTTTGTTGTTTACAGTCAATTGCCACTTTTCACACTATACAGATATGTAGTCTAAATCATTTAACAATCGGTTTGTATCTTCTGACGACTATACTACACGGCAAGTGACAGGATCATCTGCAAACAATCAAAGATGGCTTCTCAGATTGTCTCCTAAATCGTTTATGTAGATTAGGAATGGCAGAGGGCCTATAATGCTTCCTTACGGAGCACCTGATACGATACTACGAACTGTGGCCATTCGCACAACTGCAACGACACTCCGCAGGCACACAGTTTGATTAGAAGTTTCCTGGAGGAGCAATGTAAAAAAGCTTTCTAGAAATCTAGAAATATTGAATCAATTTGAGATCCCCTGTCGATAGCACTCATTACTTCATGAGAATAAAGAGTCAGTTGTGTTGGACAAGCGCGATACTTTCTGAATCAGTGCTGATTTTTTTCAATAGATTATTTTCTTCGGGGTAATTTATAATGTTCGAACATAGTATAAGTGCCAAAATCCTACAGCAAATCTACATCAGTAACTTGGGTCTGCAGCTCAGGGGACTACTCATATTTCCTTTCTTGAGTGTTGGTGCCGAGCAATTGTATAATGACCCCTAAATATGGAACTATTATATCAGCATACTCGGAAAGGAATAAAATTGGTATGTAGCTTGTACCGGAAGACTTCCCCTTTATTAAGTGATCTGAGTTGCTTCGCTACACCGAGGATATTTACAGGGTAATCTAAGAGTATGTTAACTTTTGAAAAGTGCACTAAGTCGCTGAATAATGCAACTAGGGAGGTAAAACTTGACGACATGCCTGAAATGACATGGGGTTTCATCAAAAACGACTGTAAAAAGAGGCCAACAGATGGCGATGGACAGGAATATGTCAGGGTCGCCGTCTGGGAATGACAGGTGCGAGTTACCCTGACGTCTTGCGGAATCACATCATCCCTATCGTGGCTGATAAACACGTGTCGGAATGTACGGCTTCTAGGCAGAATGGCGTTCCACCCCATATTGCTGCAGCTGTGGAAGATCTCTTGCATTCATCATTTGGTGAGCATCGCGTGTTGAGCCCCCACTTCCGTTATGCTTGATCTCACAGGTCCCGAGATCTCAACCCGTGTGATCATTGGTTGAGGCGTTACCTGAAGTCATAAATCTACCCCGATCGTCCGACCTCTTTAGGGATGCTAAAAGACACCACCTAACGACAATTTCTCATCATGTCTACTCATATGCTGTACAGTGCTGTTCAAAACACTATCTCTCTGCCGGCCGTTGTGGCCGAGCGGTTCTAGCCGCTTCAGTGCGGAACCGCGCTGCTGCTACGTTCGCAGGTTCGAATCCTACCTCGGGCATGGATGTGTGTGATGTCCTTAGGTTAGTTAGGTTTAAGTAGTTCTAAGTCTAGGCGACTGATGACCTCAGATGTTAAGTCCCATAGTGCTCAGAGCCACTGTCCCTCTACTATAGATATTGTTGACGAATGTCGGCAAACATGTTGAGCATTTGTTACAAAGAACATTGTCTTTGCTAAAAATCCGTTGTTACGCTAATTATTGCTTTCGTATCACACGAAGCGCCAACTGTTCGACATTTTGTGCACTTTTCTCGAAGCAAAGTTTCGTGCGTCTGGAAAGGTGAACAGTCATAGCGTGCGTGATTGGGGAACATAACGTCCACAAAAGCTGTGAAACACATTCTTGTTGATCGTGTAGGTAACATCTTTTGTGTCACGTTCTCTTCAAACGTAAGCATTCTTATTTGCGGAGAAAGCTATAACTGTTTCGGGTTCCCGGACATGTTGCAGCAATGTCGTTTGCTATAATGAAGCAAGAGAGGGCAGACTTCATACTGCAGCAAGACAGTGCTACACCAAATTTCCGTCAGGGCGCTCGTGATTACCTCATAGATGAACTGTTTCAGCGTTAGGTTGGACGTGCTTTCCAGCATGACTCACCTGACTTAACTCAGTGTCATTTCGTCTTATGGGGCTATGTCAGAGATCCCGTGTCCTGCCTCCACCGCCGTTTTGTTTGGAGGAGCTCCAAGAGAGGATAAGTAATGTGGTCGCTATATTGACCATGACGTGTTAGGAAGCACACGGCGAGAGTCTGACTACCGTATTGACTTTTGCTGTGTCACAAATGATACTCATATTGAGCACCTGTAATGTCAGTCAAAAACTTCGAAAGATTCTCTATCCACTGATGTCATTTTACTGTATGTCCTGTAGTTTTCGCGCAGTCATTTTCTGAAACCATTGTGGTGGCTATGAAGCCTATACTTAGCCAGTGGCCCACCGAGTGACAAAGGTATTCACCATATCTTTTTACATTTTCTTAAGATATGCTTTGTGGAGGAACTTATTATTAGTGGCTTTCCCTGCTTGTCCCACTAATCTAATCTCACAAATTTCATCATGTCATCTTTGCACGCTACTTACTTGAGGACGGGCAATAAACTGTTAGAATCCTCTGTGTAGACATGTTATCGAATTTTGGAGTTAAACCTCCGCATGATGAAAGGCGCCTCTTCTGTTGTATATTTGCTAAGGCCTGTTGAGCGTTTCTGCGAGGGTGTCGTGTCAAACAAATAAATCGCTTCAAATCATCTTTTAGCATTTGCAGTCTTTTCAGTTACTCAGCAAGCTGCCGTCGATAACAGTTGATCAATCCCCAGCGATATCTCAGTTTTGTGTCTTGTTAACTTCGCCCATCGTAAATAACACTTCGTGATGAGGCGACATGTGGTATTTCAGCTCTCCACTGATGGATTCCTTTGGCCCTCCTGCTGCACACCATCCCCAACGGCCAAGCTAAGGCCTTTAAACGGTGTCATTGACATCACTGGTTTCAATACACAATTTATTAATCGAATATTGAATACAAATCGATTTTTATTGTTGTTGAGGCCACCTATGGGACTCTAGCCTATGCAGTTTCCCTCCTACACTAAAACTGTTTTTTTTTATATAAATATTGCCTGTGATTAACGTTAGCGTTGTATTTAACCGTAAAAATGTCAAGTTGGGGTTATCTGTAACCGTAAAAATTTCAGTTAAGGTTGTCTGTAACGGTAAAAATTTCACGAAAGAATGTCAGCTGGAGTTGCAAATAGTTATTTCTCTGAATACCGTAACTGGAAACCCATAAAAGTTTCGTCTGCTAAGGTATTTATTTTTCCAACTGGGTACTTTAAGTTATCTACTTACTCATGCAACATGCTTTTTTATTACCGTAGTATAAAAAGAAAAAACGTAAACAGGGAGAAACAATGAAGAAACTTAATCGGTGTGTTAACTTATATCAAACACTGAATGGAATAGGCAGATTTCACTATGCACTAAATTAATGACAACCAACGCAAAGACGAAAAAAATAGCGTATCAAAACGTGGGATACGCAGCAAAAAGACTGAAATGATTCTGATTGCTAGACATTAAAATTACAAAAGGTGGCCCCAGCTAAGGAAACAATATATGGTCACACTGGAGAGGCGAAGAAAGCTTTTGTCAACAAAGGAGCTTCAATGGCATCAAGTATTGACGTGAAACAGAGGAAAAAATAATTAGTCACCCACTGGTAACACGTCGCTAATACCGTGTAACGCCCCCTCAGATCTTAATAATGGCCTCAGATCGGTGAGAAAGATAGCTGAAGCCACTCAGTAATGATTAGATCTTGTGGAGTTACCAAATTGCGGGTTTTGTCGATTGCCACTTTTCACTCGCTGTTCGAAATAGACCCATGTGTTTTCTATGGGATTCTGATCAGGTAATTTCCCGATGTTTTTCGTTGCTAATTGTTTAAAGGGCTCAACAAAAAAATGGTTCAAATGGCTCTGGGCACTACGTGACTTAACATCTGAGGTCATCAGTCCCCTAGAACTTAGAACTACTTAAACCTAACTAACCTAAGGACATCACACACATCCATGCCCGGGGCAGGATTCGAACCTGCGACCGTAGCAGTCGCGCGGTTCCGGACTGAAGCGCCTAGAACCGTTCGGCCACCGCGGCCGGCTAAAGGGCTCAACACAGTAGTAATCGGCTTAGTAATTTAGTGGGCCAGTGGAGGTACGATATGGGGCCTGAGAGTGCGTCAAATCCGGAATGTGCGCTTGCGAGCACTGTGAACACCGCAATTGTCGTCTTGCAAGAGTGTCCTCAGCATACTCTTAGTCAAGATGTGGAAGAAACGTCTACGTTTCGTCTTCGAGAATATCGAAACCAACTTCCTGAATCACTTTCGATGTAACCAGAATGAGCGGGCCCAAGTCATGGTAAGAGAAACACCCCCAAAACATCACAGAACCACCTGCGACCTGAACTACACCCTCCACGCCTCATACAGCAGTCGGTGCGGTCGACACGATGCATTACTAGAAAAGCGCCAAAATCCCGACCCGTCGGACTACACAACATGTCTGAACTCGATACTGTCCAGTTCCTGAGTTTGCATCTGTGAGCAATGCTATATTGCGAGATACCCGCCTTCATATGTCCATTACATGCTGTTCCCTTCGCAATGTTCGCCCAGCAAGTAGTTGTGATGGACCTGGATTCACTGACAGCATCAGTTTCTCTCAGCTTTGAAACCGACTGTCACTGACAACCCGTGGCACTCGTCTCCAGTCCCTGTCGGTTAGGGTCTTCGGTCGACCAATGATCTTATGCCGTATTATGTAGGTGAAACTCGCGCACCATTCGTTATAGAACTGTTGAGAAGTCAACATTACCATACCAATCAATCGGACAACTTCATTCACAGTTTGGTCATGAGTCCGTCAAACACAGTGGCTCCTTCTGGTGATCCTGTCATGTATCCTTGTCGACCCGTCTTACTGTGCTGCATCCATACAACCAACTGGCTCACACACACACACACACACACACACACACACACACATACACCTCTTCACTGTCACGGTTTTCGTCAGCATTGGAGGGAAAAATGATCGCCTGTTCCCAGTTCACCACCTACAGCACTCTATTGCGACCAGGATGTTGTTTCAAGGCGGCGGCTCGTATTTTGTCGTATACACGTTTATGAAAAATGCAGAACGTAGTGTCCTTCTACTGACGAAAGTGACGATAATAAATACACTCTAAGACAGAAAAACGACGCTCCATGAAGATATTATCCGTATGGGACAGAAATCGGTAGACGTGATGTACATGTACAAATCATTACAATTTCAGAAAAAACTGGATGACACAATCAAGAGAAAGAGCTTCTCAGATTGAGCCGGCCAATAATATGATTGTCCACCTCTGGCCGACATACAAGCAGTTGTTGGCTTGGCATTGACTGGTAGAGTTGTTGGTTGTCCTTCTGAGGGATATGGTGACAAATTCCGTCCAATTGGTGCGTTAAATTGTCAAAATCCCAATGTGGTTTGAGAGCCCTGCCCATAATACTCTAAACATTCTCAATTGGGGAGAGATTCGGCGGCCTTGCTGGTCAGGGTTGCGTTGACAACCACGAAGACCAGAAGCAGAAACTCTTGCCATGTACCGGTGCAAACTATCGCGCTAAATGTAATCCCAGGATGTCTTCCGATGAAGGGCACCAAAACAGGACGCACAATATTGTCGATGTACCTCTGCGCTGAAAGTCCGCGGCAGACGACAACCAAACGGGTCCTGTTATGACAATAAATGGCAGCCCAGAGCATCATTCCTATTTGTCGAGCCGTAAGGTGGAGCAACAGTTAGACGCCGCTGTCCGAGGTATTTTCAAGCACGTCTTCGTCTTCATACAGGTCTTCGCTGATCGCATGGGCTAGGTTCGAAGAAGGACTCACCAATAAAGACAATTCTACTCCAGTCAATGAAATACCAGACAGCATTTGGGTACCAATCGGATTATTGCCAGCCCTACGGCCGATAACCAGTAGTGACGCTCTGGGGTGCCATTTAATTTCATAGCAGGACCCCTTTGGTTGTCATCCGCGTGACTCTTCACCACATCGGTGCGTCGACGATATTCTATTTGCCGTTTTGTTGTCCTTCCTGGCAAGCTATCCTGGACATACTTTTCAACAAAATAATGCCTGCCCGCACACGGCGGGTTTCTACTGCTTGTCTTGCTCCTTGCGATTCCTACCTTGGCCATCAAGGCCGCCGGATCTCTCCCCAATTGAGAACGTTTCTAGCTTTATGGGCAGGGCCCTCCAACGAGCTCGGGATTTTGACGATTTAACACACTAACTGGACAGAATTTAGCTCGATATCCCCCAGGAGAACATCGAATATATCTATCAATCAGCGCCAAGCCAAATAACTGCTTATATGAGGGCCACAGGCGAACCAACGCGTTACTGACTTGCTCAATTTGTGAAGCTCATTCTCTTGAATAAACCACCCAATTTTTTGAAAATCGTAGTCATTTTCTTGACTGTACATGTACATCACATGTGTGTAAGCAAGAACCACTCAGTGGTAGCTCTCGTGCGGATTGATGAAGTAGCAGAACAGATTAAAGAAAGCTTAATATTTATGGATTCATCCGATGAATCTAAATACCACCATAATACATTTATTTCTACTTCATAGTCGGATTAGAAGGTGGCACGAATTTTATTTTTTCATAGAACAGGCATTATGCACGCTAGTGGTCATTTTTCACATGCGTGAACTGTGTTATCGTGGCAGTAAACTACCTTCGCAGGTCATTTGATAATCAATACTATGAGAGACTCCTTAAATACTATTTCTGGCCCTGCTTCTAAAATGTGTATTATTTCGGCAGCGCAATAGAGCTCTTAACGAGAATAAATGCCTTTTCTTTACTTTAAACATCCTGCATACTTTCTGGCAACCTTCATCTACGTACACACTCCGAAAGCCACCAGATGATGGATGGTGGGTGATACCTTGTACCAGTACCATTCATTTCCTTTCCTGTTTCACTCGTAAATAGAGCGAGTGAAAAATGGCTGTCCATAAGCTTCTGCACGGGCCCTAATTTCTCTTATGTTCTTGGTCCCTACGCGACATATACGTTGGCTGCAGGAGAATCATTCTGCAGTCGACCTCAAAGGTCGGTTCTCTAAATTTTCTCAGTATTATATCGCGGAAACGGCGTCGCCTTCCGTCCAGGAATTTCCATTTGTGTTCCCAAAATATCCCCATAATACATGCGTTTTTGTCGAACCTAGCCGCGCGGGGTAGCCCCGCTGTCTTAGGCGCCTTGCCACGGTTCGCAGTGCTCCTCCCGTCGGAGGTTCGAGCCATCCCTCGGGCATGGGCGTGTGTGTTGTCCTTAGCGTTAGATTAAGTAGTTTGTAAGCGTGGACCTCAACAGTTTGGTCCTGTAGGAACTTACCACACATTCCCAATTTATAACCTCCAGGTAACATATCTACAGCCAGCCTCTGAATTTTTTCTATGTTTTCCTTTAATTTGACCTGGTCGAGTTCCCAAAATATTCGAGCTGTAATCAAAAATGTGCCGAACTAGCGTCATACGCTTTCCTAAAACATTCCCAGTAAACCGAAACCGACTATTCACCTTCCATACTACCGCCCATGCGCGCTCGTTCCATTTCATATCACTTTGCAACATTGCGCCTCAATATTTAACCGTCGCAACTGTTCCAAGCAGCAAACTATTGACGCTTTATTCGAAATTATGGGATAGATTTCCCTATTAATCTGCGTTACTTACATTTTTCTACAGTTTGAGCAAGGTGCCATTCATCACAATAACTGCAATTTTGTCTAAGTCGACTTGCATCTACCTACCGTCACTCAACGACTACAACTTCTCGTACACAACAGCTTCATAGCAAACACAGGGTGATTGCTGCTCACCCTGTCCGTCAGGTCATTAATGTTCAGAGCGGTTCTGTCACACTTTTCTGTGGTATTCGTGAGGACACCCTCGTCTCTGATGAACACTACCCGTAGAGGACAGCATACTGAATTCTATTACTTAGAAAGTATTCGAGGTACTCATATACCGGGAAACCTAGTCCGTATGTTCGTACCTTCGCTAACAGTCTGCAGTGGTGCACCGTGTCAAACACTTTCGAGCGATACAGGAATATGGAACAGCGTATTCCTAGTTTATTTCCACGGGGCTACACCGGTTCTAGGCGCTTCAGTCCGGAACCGCGCTGCTGCTACGGTCGCAGGTTCGAATCCTGCCTAGGGCATGGATGTGTGTGATGTCCTTATGTTAGTTAGGTTTAGGTACTTCTAAGTCTAGGGGACTGATGACCTCAGGTGTTGAGTCCCATATTTAGAAACCACAGCTCAGCGTAGTATCACTCACCAAGGGACATCTACACTCCTGGAAACTGAAATAAGAACACCGTGAATTCGTTGTCCCAGGAAGGGGAAACTTTATTGACACATTCCTGGGGTCAGATACATCACATGATCACACTGACAGAACCACAGGCACATAGACACAGGCAACAGAGCATGCACAATGTCGGCACTAGTACAGTGTATATCCACCTTTCGCAGCAATGCAGGCTGCTATTCTCCCATGGAGACGATCGTAGAGATGCTGGATGTAGTCCTGTGGAACGGCTTGCCATGCCATTTCCACCTGGCGCCTCAGTTGGACCAGCGTTCGTGCTGGACGTGCAGACCGCGTGAGACGACGCTTCATCCAGTCCCAAACATGCTCAATGGGGGACAGATCCGGAGATCTTGCTGGCCAGGGTAGTTGACTTACACCTTCTAGAGCACGTTGGGTGGCACGGGATACATGCGGACGTGCATTGTCCTGTTGGAACAGCAAGTTCCCTTGCCGGTCTAGGAATGGTAGAACGATGGGTTCGATGACGGTTTGGATGTACCGTGCACTATTCAGTGTCCCCTCGACGATCACCAGTGCTGTACGGCCAGTGTAGGAGATCGCTCCCCACACCATGATGCCGGGTGTTGGCCCTGTGTGCCTCGGTCGTATGCAGTCCTGATTGTGGCGCTCACCTGCACGGCGCCAAACACGCATACGACCATCATTGGCACCAAGGCAGAAGCGACTCTCATCGCTGAAGACGACACGTCTCCATTCGTCCCTCCATGCACGCCTGTCGCGACACCACTGGAGGCGGGCTGCACGATGTTGGGGCGTGAGCGGAAGACGGCCTAACGGTGTGCGGGACCGTAGCCCAGCTTCATGGAGACGGTTGCGAATGGTCCTCGCCGATACCCCAGGAGCAACAGTGTCCCTAATTTGCTGGGAAGTGGCGGTGCGGTCCCCTACGGCACTGCGCAGGATCCTACGGTCTTGGCGTGCATCCGTGCGTCGCTGCGGTCCGGTCCCAGGTCGACGGGCACGTGCACCTTCCGCCGACCACTGGCGACAACATCGATGTACTGCGGAGACCTCACGCCCCACGTGTTGAGCAATTCGGCGGTACGTCCACCCGGCCTCCCGTATGCCCACTATACGCCAACTATAGGCCACTATAGGCCAATCCACGCCGCCTCCTGTATGTTTCGGATAGCCCAAAGCAATCACACGATCATCGAAATATTCATTCAGGAAATTAAAGACGTCGGCCGTGCGATGTGGCCGGGCACCATCTTGCATAAACCACGAGGTGTTCGCAGTGTCGTCTAAGGCAGTTTGTACCGGCACAAATTCACGAAGAATGTCCAGATAGCGTGATGCAGTAATCGTTTCGGATCTGAAAAATGGGCCAATGATTCCTTTGGAAGACATGGCGGCCCAGACCAGTACTTTTTGAGGATGCAGGGACGATGGGACTGCAACATGGGGCTTTTCGGTTCCCCATATGCGCCAGTTCTGTTTATTGACGAAGCTGTCCAGGTAAAAATAAGCTTCGTCAGTAAACCAAATGCTGCCCACATGCATATCGCCGTCATCAATCCTGTGCACTATATCGTTAGCGAATGTCTCTCGTGCAGCAATGGTAGCGGCGCTGAGGGGTTGCCGTGTTTGAATTTTGTATGGATAGAGGTGTAAACTCTGGCGCATGAGACGATACGTGGACGTTGGCGTCATTTGGACCGCAGCTGCAACACGGCGAACGGAAACCCGAGGCCACTGTTGGATCGCCTGCTGCACTAGCTGCGCGTTGCCCTCTGTGGTTGCCGTACGCAGTCGCCCTACCTTTCCAGCACGTTCATCCGTCACGTTCCCAGTCCGTTGAAATTTTTCAAACAGATCCTTTATTGTATCGCTTTTCGGTCCTTTGGTTACATTAAACCTCCGTAGGAAACTTCGTCTTGTTGCAACAACACTGTGTTCTATGCAGTGGAATTCCAACACCAGAAAAATTCTCTGTTCTAAGGAATAAACCATGTTGTATACAGCACACTTGCACGTTGTGAACAGCACACGCTTACAGCAGAAAGACGGCGTACAGAATGGCGCACCCACAGACTGCGTTGTCTTCTATATCGTTTACATCACTTGCAGCGCCATCTGTTGTTGAAAATTGTAACCACTGTAATTTCGAAAGTTTGTCCGCCTGAAAATGTACTGTTGTCCCAAGCATATTGCAACAAACGGTGTATTTCTATCGCTGCTCGTTTAGTTTTTATTGCCGTTTCAAATATACCGGTCATTTTTGAAACACCCTGTAATTTGTAATGACAGTTCAAAAATGGTTCAAATGGCTCTCAGCACTATGGGACTTAACATCTATGGTCATCAGTCCCCTAGAACTTAGAACTACTTAAACCTAACTAACCTAAGGACATCACACAACACCCAGTCATCACGAGGCTGAGAAAATCCCTGACCCCGCCGGGAATCGAACCCGGGAACCCGGGAACCCGGGTGCTGGAAGCGAGAACGCTACCGCACGACCACGAGCTGCGGACGTTAAGACAGTATTTTGAGAGTTTTGTAGCTACGATGTCATATGTTTATAAGTATGAGTATAAGCACTATTATGCACATGATACATACATTATCTAGTTGCGCGTATATGTGTTGTCGCTGTGTGTTCGTAGTATTTTATGCTTGCAGCGAAGTTAGGTGCTATCAATTTACAGATGTTTATTGGGTAGGGTTTTTTTATTTGGCGTATATGCCCCTGCGATAGTTATAAATATAGACTACGTCAAACATACGAACAACCAAATATCAAACTTACTGGCAGATTAAAACTGTGTGCCCGACCGAGACACGAACTCGGGACCTTTGCCTTTCGCGGGCAAGTGCTCTACCAGCTGAGCTACCGAAGCACGACTCACGCCCGCTGCTCACAGCTTTACTTCTGCCAGTACCTCGTCTCCTACCTTCCAAACTTTACAGAAGCTCTCCTGCGGACCTTGCAGAACTAGCACTCCTGAAAGAAAGGATACTGCGGAGACATGGCTTAGCCACAGCCTGGGGGATGTTCCAGAATGAGATTTTCACTCTGCAGCGGAGTGTGCGCTGATATGAAACTTCCTGGCAGATTAAAACTGTGTGCCCGACCGAGACTCGAACTCGGGACCTTTGCCTTTCGCGGGCAAGTGCTCTACCACTTGGTAGAGCACCGGGCGTGAGTCGTGCTTCGGTAGCTCAGATGGTAGAGCACTTGCCCGCGAAAGGCAAAGGTCCCGAGTTCGAGTCTCGGTCGGGCACACAGTTTTAATCTGCCAGGAAGTTTCATATCAGCGCACACTCCGCTGCAGAGTGAAAATCTCATTCTGGAACCAAATATCGTTCGTATAACAGTGGTTCTACTTTATAAACATACACTATGTGATCAAAAGTATCCGGACACCCCCAAACACATACGTTTTTCACATTAGGTGCACTGTGCTGCCACCTACTGCCAGGTACTCCATATCAGCGACCTCAGTACTCATTATACGCCCTGAGAGAGCAGAATGGGGTGAACCGCAAAACTGACGGACTTCGAACGTGGTCAGCTGATTGGCTGTCACTTGTGTTATATGTCTGTACGCGAGATTTCCACACTCCTAAACATCCCTCTGCCCACTGTTTCTGGTGTGGTAGTGAAGTGGAAACGTGAAGGGACACGTAAACAGCACAAACTCTTACAGGCCGATCTCGTCTGTTGACTGACAGAAACCGCTGATAGTTGATGAGGGTCGTAATGTGCAATAGGCAGACATCTATCCAGACCATCCCACAGGAATTCCAAACTGCATCAGGATCCATTGCAAGTACTATGACAGTTAGGCGGGAGGTGAGAAAACTTGGATTAGATGGTCGAGCGGCTGCTCATAAGCCACACATCACGCCGGTAAATGCCAAACGACGCCTCGCTTGGTGTAAGGAGCGTAAACATTCGACGACTGAACAGTGGAAAAACGTTGTGTGGAGTGAAGAATCACGGTACACAATGTGGCGATCCGACGATAGGGTGTGAGTATGGCGAATGCCCGGTGAAAGTCAACTGCCAGCTTGTGTAGAGCCAATAGTAAAATTCGAAGGCCGGTGATGTTATCGTTCCTATGGAACACCTTTTGTATGTTTTAGAACGCCGGCTCCCTGCCGGGCCTCACCGACCGACATCGATACCTCTCCTCAGTGCAGCACTCCGTAAAGGATGGGCTGCCATTCCCCAAGAAACCTTCCAGGACCTGATTGAATGTATCTCTGCGAGAGTGAAAGCTGTTATTGAGGCTAAGAGTGGGCCAACACCGTATTGAATTCCAGCATTACCGTCGGAGGGTGCTACGAATTTGTAAGACATTTTCAGGCAGGTGTCCGGATACTTTTGATCACATAGTGCGTGGCGTCGGAGCTACGGAACTGTCGAACTGCTATAGCTACAGAACTGTCGAACTATTGTCATTACAAATTAATTACTTCCTAAATTCAACAAATATAGAACCACAGCCAATATACATTTGTCAACGATGTTTTATGTATCTCAGTCAATCTAGATAATATGGTTTGTGGCAACCCACGCTCACTGTTCTGCTATAGCATAAGTATGTGTAATGGAAATAATGCCACACAGATTGCACCGCAGGTCATGCGATAATAGCAATGTAGCCGAAACACATCTGTAGTGAAAGTGAAAGGAATAAAAATTAATATCAGAGATTAAAGGAATGGTGCCCACTAGGTTGATAAAACAAATAGTAGAATTCTACGAAAACAGAAGTAAGACCAAAACTGAGCTTAAGGGGGATCTCAAAGTAGCTGGTATAACTCAGGCAGACGTTACAGATACAAAAACACTCACACAAAAGATATTTGATTGGAAAGTTGGTCAGAGGGAAAATAGAAAACGGACTGGAACACAGTGGTCTGATGAAAGAAAGGGACTTCATTCTGAAAGGGTGAAACAAATTTGGACACAAAGGAAGGCCAACCATCAAAAGCGACGTTGACTGATTATACCTCGCGTGGTCCTGTTGGGCCCATACGTGAATAATAATAAATATCACACAGCAGCGACTCTGGACACTCGTTATAATTGTCAGCCTACGGTTCGCAGTACGTCATGCTAGAAAAGAGCAAGCCGAGTTTTGCACGAGCGATGCTTGGTTGTCACCTCCATCCGAATGAGCCTAAGCGACCAGTCGTATTGGGGTGTTTTGACTGTGGCCACCATCCTCCAACTTTAAATACGAAATGTCATGGAACGACGTTGTTCCTAAAATTTTCGTCGCTTGTGTAGCTGATCCACATCATAGCACTAGGAGGAAGTGTAAACTGATTCGGGTGTACTCTCTCGCAACAAGATTTGGGGAAAGATAAGGAAGGGAATTCACCGCACCCTGTTACAGAACCGTCCCGAATGGGCAGCAAATAATTTAGGGGAACAACGGAACACGTATATTTGGATGGCAGAACGGCAATTTGAGCCGTAGTCCTCATGAACAAGAGTGCAGTGTCCTACTGCGCAACCACGCTCGCCTCATTTCTTCGGAAGTCATCTTTCCTGCTGTTTATTCTACCTGTGCTTACAGCGATGAACTATCTTTCTGCGCATGTTCATTGTAATTAAATTGAAAATATTTTACTACCTATTATTTCTAAATTCTTAGTGAGCAACAATATGATCTGCCTCTGGATGCGCAAGTGCTGGCCAATCAGAGTTCTGTTTGCATCCAGCTGTTGGATGACAGTAACATGCAGCGCAATATTCTAGTTTGGCAGCTGTTGGGCGAGTGTTTTGCTAGCTTGTTTACTTCTCTTCGAGTGTGTCTACAGGTGTGAGACAGGTGGATTTGCAATCTGTTGGTAATACTGTGGGTTGCACCGCGACGTATTAATGCAGAGCACTGTAGTAATTTATGTATGGGTTATGTCGTTTAACTTTCTTGTTTATTTATTATGCAAATGAAACAAAAAAAGCATACGAGTATATTGTTGGGATAATATTTTGGATTCTCTTTGTACAGATAAGAGACATATTTTAGAGGCAGCTGGCGGCCTTTTTGGAGAAACGTAATACAATTTTGCATTTCGTGTGAACATATTACCATTTGACACACACACACACACACACACACACACACACACACACACACACACACAAACGCACACATACGTTTTAATGATAGTTTTATTATTATGTTGACAGCCTTTTGTAACGCAGACGTTAGAAATTGAGCAATACGAAATACATCTTATCTGACAATGAGTGTGATGTGCCACGTCAACAGATATTCACTTTTATCAATCGTGGAAGATCGCTTCTGATACGTCCTATTCTAGCAATGTCAATCATAGTGAATGCCAACTTTATAAGGACAAAGTGATGGGAAGATGATGTAATTGCACATCAAAGTGCATTTAATGTCGCACTCCGATCACAGAATGTATGTCTTCGAATGGCGTGCGAACGTTTGTGTTTATTTGTGTGACTAAACACTACTATCTGATTCAAAATACTTAAAATAATTGGTAAAAAAAGAGTACCAAACAATGTACATTATTAAAAAGTACTTTTATTAACTGTTATTTCCGTTTCTTCATAGCAAAATTGTCAAATATTACACTATTGCTGACTCATATTCTTCTTGTTGTGTCTGACTTGTATGTTTCATAATTTGAAAGCTTATGTGTGAATGACTACATCATGTTTTTCTTCGTCTTCTTATGATTCTTCTGCTTCTTCTTCCCAGAGGTTGCCCATTATCGAGGTAGTCGCGGAAAGACCATTCAGAGAACCCTGCAGAAACAAGGAAACTTATTATTCTGTTGAATGGCATTCTTATCCATGATGCAATTAGCGGTATACAAATACGTATCAGAACAGAAAAAGATATATAAATTCGCTTGGACTCCCTTCTGTGCTTGTGTTCTTTATATGTAAAAATGTTAAACTCAAGATTTTCGGAATGAATGCAGCCATTGCCGCGGCCCTAACGTAGCGTTGTGAAATCAGTGTACTTAAGCTCTCTTTCGTATCTGCATGTAACAGAATCGACGTTTTATTCACAACGCCACAAAGAACATGAATTTGTGGTTCATCTAGCACACACTATCAAGTGACGCTTGTTTTGTTGTTGTCATTGTGATATTTAAGAAGCGTTACACAGTGACGATAAGCGCCCGAGAAGTCTGCTGATTTATTGTGCGACTCAGATTGTGTAGCCATTTCATTTGGTTGTGACAGGTCAGATAGCAGTAATAAGCCTGGCACTTATCATAAATAAGCAAACTTTTCGATAAGTAGGAGGACAATGGGCGTGCAGCAATAAAGAGCCACATAATGGCAAACACGTGGTGAGAGTCTACTCGAATCAGTGTGCACTTTCCCTGAGGGCAATGTCATTTGCATAACAGGCGTCTTAAAAAGTCTTAACTACATAGGTAGGATGTACTTAAAGAGACTGACGCTCCGTTTTCTGAAGGGTCTCCATATAACCGGCTTCAGGGACGTCCTGCAGAAAGTGGATCTTTTGTTACCCTCTAATAATCTCTGCCGTTGATGGGAAGTTAAGTGCTAATCTTCCTTCCGTCAGAGAAATAGATAACATGAAATATATTAAGCACTATACTACAAACTCGAAAAGAATGTAGTTTACTGCGTAATTTTGCGCTGTCATAGAAGCGTGCACAACCTGTAAGGAATTTCCAACCGTTACTTTTTAAAGTTATTTTCCTTGCTGCTAACGGAACACTACATTAGGATCATCCAGCGAAATTACGTGAGGTATATGTAGCACCGATACTTAATGACCATAGTGGCGGAGACTAATTACTTATGATTTTACATCAGCTGCACCGACCGCGGTGACAGAGCGGTTCTAGGCGCTTCAGTCCGGACCCGTGCGACTGCTACTGTCGTAGGTTCGAATCCTGCCTCGGGCGTGGATGTGTGTGAGGTCCTTAGGTTAGTTAGGTTTAAGTAGTTCTAAGTTCTACGGAACTGATGACCTCAGATGTTAAGTCCCATAGTACTCAGAGCCATTATAACCTTTTTTTTACATCACCTGAAACGCTTTACGAAAACAAATTGTGTAAATTAAATACCGTCTTTTGCAACTGTAGTGAAAGTCTTATAAAACCCACCAACAGAACCATCACATCACAGGAAGGGCACAACCCAGTAACTCAACAGACAAGTGGTACACACTCTCATACGGAAACAAACTCTCACACAGAATAGGGAACATCCTCCAGAAGCAAGAACAAAAAAAAACATTCCGCTCTACACTGTAGTATAACTCTACACAGAAATGTCTAAAAAAGGAGGATCACACTGCGTACCAAAAATCTGGCATTTACCAAGTCCATTATAACAGCTGTGATGTTCTACACTTATGGCAGACTGGCAAAACATTTGAAATAAGGTATTAGGAACAAAAAAAGCGCACGGATATACAGCACCTGTCATTGAATATTTGCAGAAAACCTACGGCGAGAAAACTACCACACTAACACAGTAAAAAGCGACGTGGAAAGAGTCAAGAAACATCTCCTAAACCCACAAGAGAACTTATAAATTAAAAAAAATAATAATAGAGAACAAATACGTAATAAATGGCGATACAAACATCAGCAGCTAGGCGTTATGTAAACTAATAAAACATATTGTAGAGAAAGATCAATCCCCCTAGACACAACAAAAAATATCACAGACTAGACAGTATCCTCACCCTAGATCAGCCACAATTGTACCATAGTAAAGCAATATTTACACACACAAAGTAAGGACATGTTAACTCCCTTTACACACACACACGCGCGCACACACACACACGCACACACACACACACACACACACACACACACACACACACACACACACACGCTCACGCGCATGCGCATACGCACTTGCACACAGTCACTGAAGATGCTTTACGTCAAAGCGAAACTCGTTTGGTCTTAATAAGACCTTCATTACAGTTGCAAAAGCAAATCGAGCGAAGTGGTGCAGTGGTTAGCACACTGGACTTGCATTCGAGAAGACGAGAGGTCAAACCTGCGTCCGGCCAGCCAGATTTAGATTTTCCGTGATCCCTAAATCGATCAGGCAAATGCCGGGATGGTTCCTTTGAAATGGCACTGCCGATTTCCTTCTCCATCCGTAATACAATCCTAGCTTGTGCTCCGTCTCTAATGACCTCGGTGTCGACGGGACGCTAAACCCAATCTTCCTTCCTTCTTCCTTTCGCAAAACCAATACAACTTGTAAATCTGTAACTATGGAAAATAGAAGCCGAAAAACAAAGAAGACCATGTACTTTACGAAATGTTTGAAAACAGAGGCTCACCATAGTCCGTTATATTGTAATCTTGAACCATAAATGAATGGACCTTCATTTGGATACAATGAGTTCGTTATTGACTGTGTTACCAGAACAGAAATTCAGACATTTACCTAGTTCCTTGAAGTAAAAGTTTACGAAATATGAGCTTATGCTAGCCTGCTAATATCTCTGTTGTGTCCCACTTATTGTTCGTGGGCTGATTCCTCTGTAATGATTCCACCGCGTATCCATAATAATAACGGGTATGCATGAACACGTAAGTATTTACTCCATTTTATTCCCGCGCCAACTTGTGTCAAGTTAACAAAGCTGTTCCTTCGCCATAGTTGCTGGAGTTTCACAGCACAAGTTTGGGAGCGTACCCCTACATACGTACGTTACCACCAGGTTATTGTAGGAGAGCGAGACCAAATGAAACGATTTAACTCTGCAGCATCAAAGAAAAGTTCTTTCATTTGTCACTTGTCACATGATAGCACACATTCTGAGGCAACAAGGAAACATTAATTTGCTAATGAAAGGAAGTGTGTGCGTGTGTGTGTATGTGGGGAGGGGGAGGGGGGTGCGGAATTGTAGAGGGAGACCAAGGGATGAATACAGTAAGCATGCTGAAACGGATTTAGGTTGCAAAAGTCATTCGGAAACGAAGAGACTTGCACAGAATAAAGTAGCACGGAGAGCAGCATCAAACCAGACTACGGACTAAAGACTGCAACAACAACAATAAAAACAGTGTGTGCTCAATTTTTTCTCCTGTTTTAATAAAAAGGGATAGGAGCCTGAAAGCGATTGTAACAATCGATAGTGTACAGCGTGGCAAACTTGAGAGGGTTTCTGTGTAGCACGGATTCCCACGCTGAATAATTTAGCGCTGCACGCCACATGATGTGCTTCTCACCGAAACAAAACGCACATTTGAGCACCACAGCTGGTGGACGAGTGTGTCAGCTCTGCGAACACAGTTGTCCAGTTGAGCAGCGAGGTGTTTGATTCTGATCCGTTGATCACCGTGAATGAGTGTGTCCGCACGTTCCAATATTGCAGGAGTCACAGCTGTATGCGGTTGGCCAACACACGAGACATAGGATAGGTTTGCGTGACTTTGTTATGATGACGACAGACGCCTAACCCTACGACACAACGTGCTTTTGAACACTGCCATGTCGCCGTAGGCATTCTGCAAGCGCCAGTGGCTATCTGCGGTGCTCTGGTTTTCAGTCGAAATAAACTCAACGACAGCTCTCTGATTGGAACATACCTCCGTTACAGACGCCATTTTGAAGCTATCGTACAGCGCGCCACTTTTCGTAACTACATTAAATTGTAGGAACTAAAGCGGGAATATTGCACGATGTCCCACAACAAATATCGTATTTTTTCAACCGAAATTTGCCGTGAAAAAATGTGTTGCATTACTTATTGAACGCCACTCGTACTTCATTTCAATGTACGAACACATCGTGAAAACTAAGTAGACCAATAAAATAAATATTCTCTCTCTCTGTTGTCGAATGCAATACAATATGGTTTAGATTTAGTACAGCTACACAAACTCAGGGTATTCCCATCATCTGTAAATTATTGAACTTTAGATAACGTCAGTTTTTACTGATCTCACTGTCAAGTTCAACCCCTAAGAGTTCAATGGCATTTAAGTCAGATAACTGACTTCGTCGTTTCACATTCTTCAGTTGCTCACATTTCTCTTTTCTATCGACATACCATCTGCAACAATCTAGAACCATGTTTGGGATCACTTTGCTGCTGAAGAACAAACCCACGACCAACAAGTCTTTTGCTAGATGAAACTTCGCAGTTGATCAGTACCCTATGATGTCCTTCCTTCTTTAATGTTCCATTAATTTTCTCTAGATCATTGACTTTATCGCACTCAAAACATCGCCATACCATGAGCGACCGTCGACCATGCTTCGGCGTTGGCCCCACCCACTGAGTCTTCGTACGTTCTCCACGAAGTCTGCGAACAAACAAAAAATGGTTCAAATGGCTCTGAGCACTATGGGACTTAACATCTATGGTCATCAGTACCCTAGAACTTAGAACTACTTAAACCTAACTAACCTAAGGACATCACACAACACCCAGTCATCACGAGGCAGAGAAAATCCCTGACCCCGCCGGGAATCGAACCCGGGAACCCGGGCGTCGGAAGCGAGAACGCTACTGCGAACAAACATTCGACGATGGCTTCCAAATACTTCATACTTAGACCCGACCGTGCATAACACCCTAGATCATTGTTGCTCGCTCCAGTTTTTATGTTGCTGCGCCCACTGCAAACGTTTCACCTTATTTTGTTTGCGTAATAAAGCTTTTTGGCCCCTATGCACCTTTTAAATCTTCTTCAGGGAGACGGCGTTGGAGTGTTGAGATAGAGATTGTTGCTGCTAGCATAGTATATAATTCCTCGATAATTTCAGGTGCGGAACGAGGCCGCTAACGTTTACTCTGTTCCCATGTGAACAGACAGCAGAAGGAATGAAGCCTATTCGACCCTAACCGTCTCTGTTAGAGCAACGTGTGTTGTTATGAATACTCATCTGCGCCTCTGTAGGCGAACAACCAGTCAAATACACAACAGAGACGCTTTGTCTGTACCTATTTATATTAGCTTCATTATCTGAATGGAGATATAACAGAATATTCAAAACGAAATCCCTGTTTCAATCACAAATCCATAGCTGTGATAGGTAATCTAAAACTTTTGACCGGTAGCCGCTTCAGGTGGTACCCCAGTGTTCGTCAATTTGGAATTGCCCCTGTTGTTGGTCAGCATCCCCCCAAGACGAAGAATTAGTCGGCAACGTCCAGTTCATTGCCCTTCCCAGGCTCCTGACATTAGTCCACTAGACTTTTTACGATGGGGACATGTGAAGTTATGACATACGCTACTCTGGTTCAAGAAACCAATGACCTGGTACAGCGTATCCATAATGCTTGTGCAGGTCATGCTTTGCTACTAATGGTGAGCTCTTTAACTATTTCCGGTGATGTGGAATCATATCGTCCTATGCCAAGTAATCAGTAACAATGATTCGAGCGACATATTCTATCTGGTTTTTATTCTAGAAATTATCACCGACTCTAGTTGCAAATGATTGGAGAACCATTATGTTTCCGTCGAAGGAAGAGGCACAAGTTTACGAATCTGATTTTCGGGAGCCTCGCGCTTAAATTCTATCCAACCACGCTGACTGGTTTCATGAAGTTCTTGTCGTTTCTTCAGGAGAACGTTGCGAAAGTTCCTTCGCTGAGCTCACAGCAGAACGCGTTTCGTCTAACTGAGCTAGCGTTTCGTCTCTAATGACTTGGTTTTCGATGGATCATTAGACGGTAACCTTGATTATTACTTCAGTATCTTTGCTTATTACATGAGTACTCGTGTAACGTGAGAGGGAGCAGCTCAATGTATTCACCATCGTGTAAGTGGTAGGACCAATAGAAGAGCACTCAAACATGTGTTATCTTGTTGTCCGAGAAACTAAGGAACAGCCATTACGGAGGGGTGGGGGAGGGGGGGGGGGGGGGAGCCAAACGACGGCAGTAAACAAAGTAAACGCGGTTTTCTGCCTGTCTCTCCAGAGATAGCTTACGGTCAAGGTGCAGAAGCCTACCAGCTGAGAGGAAAACCTGGTGGCCTGTGAGAATTTCCGTCAACAAGCTTTCAGCGTGATACCGCGAGGCACTGCAGAGAGTGGAATGCTAGATAACAAAGCACAAGAACTTAAATTAATCATGCTTGAAAGCCTGTTTGCTTAGCTGTACCTTTACGCAGAAACGATTCAACACATACTTCGTTCACACGTTAGTATGATGTCAGCGACTGACACTCCGAAAGCATGTGCGTGTTCGTGTTGATGCCGAACCAAGCACGGGAGTGGCGTTAAGTAAAATGAAGGAAGAGAAAAATTTGTAATTTCTGAAGATGAATTCTTGCGTATACGACTGGGATAAGATGTAGATTGAAGTTGACAGAATTATACTTACATGGCAAAAAGGAATTAAGGTGGATTAGAGTTTAATGTGACATGGGGTCACTGCACATGGAGCATAAATTCTGATTCGACTACAACGAAGAACCAATATCTATATATCCTAATCAGAGAAACTGTTCCGGCGTTCCTATTAAGCGATTTTGCGGAAAGTTAGAAGAGGAGCCAATACGGCACGTAATTCTGCATATCTCTTAGACGTCATGCAAGGAAATCCCAGTGTTTCGTTAGAATTTGGTGAAGAGTTAATACGTAGGGTTCGAAACTCTACTTTGATTAAAATACTCATGTTTTCTTACTTAAATTTGACTCGAAAGATGTTGTTATCTTTAATTTTTAATGTATTTTTTAACTTCCGAAAATATTGGCTGGGAGTGCAGTTAATTTTCATCATTAACTGTATGCCTCTATCAATGATAGGACCTTAAAAGTACCCTTTTATATACAATACCCCTAAATATAAGTTGGAAAAGTAATAAATAAACATTAACAGTGTAAGAGCGTTGGTTTTCGGAGCCGGAGTCGGTTTCAGTAAATTTTTTTCTGGCTGTGTGACTGCGTCATGATGTGATGAAACTAGCAGCAATTCGGCTCCTGTTGCAAACATTCTTCATCGTCCTTAGAAAAACTGCATACTGTTGTAGCAACAAGGACGCAACGACTCACCACGACTCTGTCACACAGGCAGAAGAATTTTACTAAAGTAAACACAATCCGATCATTCTTACAGTCACAACGCCTGTAATCAGCGACTGCCACGTCAATGTATCATAATATGAATTTCGAATCATTTTGAATTGCCAACTGCGTAAGTATCGTGCAGGTAACAAGTATAATGATTCTTAGTTCGATTTGAAAGCCTCCACCATAACAGCGTCGCTGCTAGTCATAAGATTTTGGCTCCCGGCTTTCTAGTGGGTTTAAGGACATAGAAAACCCTATCGTCAGCGAAGAACACACAGGGTTTGGACGTGCCGCTGTAAAGTAGATGCTATTTTCGTAGTGAAACAAATGATCGAGAAAGAGGAAATTCAGTTTGGAAGCTCATATGATCATTTTCTTCGGTGTTTAAAAGGCGTTTGACTGCGTAAACAGTACTATGCTGTGGTAAATTTTGATAAGAAAAGGTTTTGCAAATAATTTAGTAAAAGCGATCAGACGTCTATATCAACACACTAGTGTGTTTATTGACACAGCGAATCAGCTAATAGCGCCAGTAAAGTCAAAGATAGGAGTTAGAAAAATTAGCAGTCTTTCAAAAATGTTCAAATGTGTGTGAAATCTTATGGGACTTAACTGCTAAGGTCATCAGTTCCTAAGCTTACACACAACTTAACCTAAATTATCCTAAAGACAAACACACACACTCCCATGCCCGAGGGAGGACTCGAACCTCCGCCGGGGCCAGCCGCACAGTCCATGACTATAGCGCCCTAGACCGCTCAGCTAATCCCGCGCGGCTAGCACTCTTTCCAGAGCACTTTATAGTATCATTGTGGACGAGGTCATAGTTAGATGAAAACAAATTTTAGAGTGTGGTATAACGCTGTCAGCGCAGAATAGAGTAAGTAGTATTTTATATCCAGACGATGTTGTTATTGTGCAACAGAAAGAATATAGTTTACTGTCATTTCTGGGGGAAAAACACAATATGACCCAAAATTGAGAGAGTGGCAAAATAACGGAGCAGGTATCAACGTTTAACTATCTTGGACGTGAAATATAGCCAGCAATAGATCGCGACATGGAAAGAAAACATTGCAAACTTAAACATACACCTGGAACAATTCACAGAATTATGAAACAGGAGCGGCGATCAGAAAATATCCGACTGAGGGCGTTGCCGCAGCGTATATGCCACGCAGCACGATCCTCATGTAGCTACATAAGCATAGCCATGTAGGCAAGGGATTAGTGGTACATTCGTGTTCTTCCGACTTGTGTGCTGTAAATGCAGAAACGCGAACTACTGCTACGTTATTACTAAATGCATCCAAACGGGACCTCTTATAACACATCAAAAAAAGTTTTGCATCACCTCTGTTCCGAGAATTCCGGAACCTGTACAGAAAATTGGAACAGAGATCAACAGAAACATCATTTCCGCCCTCTTTATTGCTCATGAATACCACACATTACATGTTGTACCACCATACAGCGAGACCGTCAGAGGTGGTGGTATAGATTGCTGCACACACCGGTACCTTTAATACCCAGTCCTTTAGAACTGATGCAAGCCTGTATTCGTCACGTCAAACTATCCACAAGTTCATCAAGGCACTGTTGGTCCAGATTGTCCCACTCCTTAACGACGGTTCTGCGTACATCCCTCGGAGTCGTTGGTGGGTCACGTCGTTCATAAACAGCCCTTTCCAATCTATCCCACGTATGTTCAATAGGGTTCATGTCTGGAGAACATGCTGGCCACTCTAGTTGAGCGATGTCGTTATCCTGAAGGAAGTCATTCATAAGATATGCACGATGGGGGCGCGAATTGTCCATGAAGACGAATGCTTCGCCAATATGCTGCCGATATGTTTGCACTATCGGTCGGAGGATGGTATTCACGTATCGTACAGCCGTTACGGCGCCTTCCATGACCACCAGTGGCGTACGTCGGCCCCACATAATGCCATCTCAAAATATCAGGGAACCTCCAGCCTGATGCACTCGCTGGACAGTATTTCTAAGGCGTTCAGCCTGACCGGGTCGCCTCCAAAGACGTCTCCGACGATTGTCTGGTTGAAGGCATATGCGACACTCATCGGCGAAGAGAACGTGATGCCAATCCTGAGCGGTCCATTCGGCATGTTGTTGGGCCCATCTGCACCGCCCTGCATGGTGTTGTGGCTGCAAAGATGGACCTCGCCATAGGCGTCGGGAGAGAAGTTGCGCATCATGCAGCCTATTGCGCACAGTTTGAGTCGTAACACGACGTCCTATGGCTGCACAAAAAGCGCTATTCAACATGGTGGAGTTGGTGCCAGGGTTCCTCCAAGTGATAATCTGTATGCAGCGGTCATCCACTGCAACAGTAGCCCTTGGCTGGCCTGAGCGAGGCATGTCATTGACAGTTCGTGTCTCTCTGTATCTCCTCCATGTCCGAACAATATCGCTTTGGTTCATTCCGAGACGCCTGGACACCACCCTTGTTGAGAGCCCTTCCTGGTGCAAAGTAACAACGCGGACGTGATCGAACCGCGGTATTGACCATCTAGGCATGGCTGAACTACAGGCAACACGAGCTGTGTACCTCCTTCCTGGTGGAATGAATGGAACTGACCGGTTGTTGGGCCCCTCCATATAATAGGCGCTGTTCATGCATGGTTCTTTACATCTTTGGGCGGGTTTAGTGACATCTCTGAACAGTCAGAGGGACTGTGTCTGTGATATAATATCCACAGTCAACGTCTATCTTCAGGAGTTCTGAGAACCGGGGTGATGCAAAACTTTTTTTGATGTGTTTTCTTTTCTTGGTTGCCGAACGACAAACGCCGGTAGATCCTTTGGAAAATTCAGAATGTGTATGGGGCAGCATGTTTGTCGGAAACAACCGTTGTGGAATGGAGCCCCAAATTCCATGGTGGTCGCGAATCGACGCAAGACTCCGGTCAATATCGTAGCCCAGCCTCATCAATTACGGAGAACAGAAAGCAGGCATTTGTTGATGCCCTGTAGTCGTGATCTCTCTAGCCAAGCGATTATAACGCCTTCGGTCCAATAAAAATGTCGCTGAACGGTCAACAATTCCTAATGGGTGAGTATATGCAGCAAGCCGTTATGGACCTTCACGCAGTAGGACACGGTCTTTCAACAAACGATATCTTCAACCTGGCGCCGGATAGAGATCCTTATGTCAATGTTCAAAGCTATTTTGCGTGACTGCCCTACCGATTCTGGACTGTACGGCCTTCGAACGGAAACTTTCTGATCGCCACTTATACAGGGTGGTCACAAACAGGCTGAAAAGCTTGTAAGGGTGTTACAGGGAAGGTTGTGCTGACAAATAACTGTTAACAAAAAGATCCTATATATGGAGCCGCTTCCGAGTTACTTAGCTTTGAAGTAAGTCGATCAGGTCGTTACGTTCGCGAATACAGGCACTTGCACGCGCTACATGCGGTAATAAAGAGACATTTGTGGGTCTGTGATTTACCACTTGTTCAAATGCTCATTGCGAGTTAAAATGCGCCTTTTTCCGGAGAGATAAATTTAAGCTAGGTATGCAAAACTGAAGAAACTGCAAAAAGGTGGGATTTGAGGAGATGGGACCTGGACAAACTGAAAGAACCAGAGGTTGTAGAGAGCTTCAGGGAAGGAATTAGGGAACCATTGACAAGAATGGGGGAAAGAAATACAGTAGAAGAAGAATGGGTAGCTTTGAGAGATGGAATAGTGAAGGTAGCGGAGGATCAAGTAAAAGACGAGGGCTAGAAGAAATCCTTGGGTAACAGAAGAGATATTGAATTTAATTGATGAAAGGAGAAAATATAAAAATGCAGTAAATGAAGCAGGGAAAAAGGAATACAAACGTCTCAAAAATGAGATTGACAGGAAATGCAAATTGGCTAAGCAGGGATGGCTAGTGGACAAATGTAAGGATGTACAGGCGCATATCACTAGGGGTAAGGTAGATACTGCCTACAGGAAAATTAAAGAGACCTTTGCAGAAAAGAGAAGCATTTGCATGAATATCAAGAGCTCATAATGAAACCCAGTTCTAAGCAAAGAAGGGAAAGCAGAAAGGTGGAAGGAATATATAGAGGGTCTATACAAGGGCGATGTTCTTGAGGACAATATTATAGAAATGGAAGAGAATGTAGATGAAGATGAAATAGGAGATATGATACTGCGTGAAGAGTTTGATAGAGCACTGAAAGACCTGAGTACAAACAAGGCCCCGGGAGTAGACAACATTCCATTAGAACTACTGATGGCCTTGGGAGAGCAAGGCCTCACAAAACTCTACCATCTGGGGAGCAAGATGTATGAGACAGGCGAAATTTCCTCAGTCTTCAAGAAGAATATAATAATTCCTATCCCAAAAAGAGCAGGTGTTGACAGATGTGAAAATCACCGAACTATCGGTTTAATAAGTCACGGCTGCAAAATACTAACACGAATTCCTTACAGACAAATGGAAAAACTGGTAGAAGCCGACCTCGGAGAAGATCAGTTTGGATTCCGTGGAAATTTTGGAACACTTGAGGCAATACTGATCCTACGACTTATCTTAGAAAATAGATTAAGGAAAGGCAAACCTACGTTTCTAGCATTTGTGGACTTAGAGAAAGCTTTTGACAACGTTGACTGGAATACTCTCTTTCAAATTCTGAAGGTGGCAGGGGTAAAATACAGGGAACGAAACGCTATTTACAATTTGTACAGAAACCAGATGGGAGTTACAAGAGTCGAGACACATGAAAGGGAAGCAGTGGTTGGGAAGGGAGTGAGGCAGGGTCGTAGACTATCCCTGATGTTATTCAATCTGTATAATGAGCAAGCAGTGAAGGAAACAAAAGAAAAATTCGGAGTTGAAATTAAAATCCATGGAGAAGAAATAAAAACTTTGAGGTTCGCCGATGACATTGTAATTCTGTCAGAGACAGCAAAGGACCTGGAAGAGTAGCTAAACGGAATGGACAGTGTCTTGAAAGGAGGATATAAGATGAACATCAAAACAAGCAAAACGAGGATAATGGAACGTAGTCTAATTAAATCGGGTGAAGCTGCGGGAATTAGATTAGGAAATGAGGCGCTTATAGTAGTAAATGAGTTTTGCTATTTGGGGAGCAAAATAACTGATGATGGTCGAAGCAGAGAGGATATAAAATGTAGATTGGCAATGGCAAGGAAAGCGTTTCTGAAGAAGAGAAATTTGTTAACATCGAGTATAGATTTAAGTGTCAGGAAGTCGTTTCTGAAAGTATTTGTATGGAGTGTAGCCTGGTGTGGAAGTGAAACGTGGACGATAAATAGTTTAGACAAGAAGAGAATAGAAGCTTTCGAAATGTGGTGTTACAGAAGAATGCTGAAGATTAGATGGGTAGATCACATAACTAATGAGGAGGTATGCAATAGAATTGGAGAGAAGAGAAGTTTGTGGCACAACTTGACTAGAAGAAGGAATCGGTTCGTAGGGCATATTCTGAGACATCAAGGGATCAGCAATTTAGTATTGGAGGGAAGCGTGGAGGGTAAAAATCGTAGATGGAGACCAAGAGATGAATACACTTAACAGATTCAGAAGGATGTAGGTTGCAGTAAGTACTGGGAGATGAAGAAGCTTGCACAGGATAGAGTATTATGGAGAGCTGCATCAAACCAGTCTCTGGACTGAAGACCACAACAACAACATGCAAAAACTACGTTTGTTCGGTTTGAGGAAACCGAAGAAAGAACACGTTTGGCGACGCTGTCTCTGGCAGGCTGCTTGAATCTGCGCACACCCCGACCTGATTGGCTAACTCCAGTGCCAAGTAACTCGGAAAGGGCTCAATGTGTCGAAATTTTTTCTTGACAGTTATTTCCCAGCACATACTGCAATACCCTTACAACCTTTTCAGGCTGTTCTGATCACCCTGTATAAAACCAGAAAGAAACCAAACTGAAGCTTTGTAGAACAGTGATGGTACGGGTAGTATTACTGTATATGGAAGTGAGACTTGGATACTACAGAAGAAAGAGAGGCAGATAACCAGTTGAGATGAAATTTCTTAGGGCAGTCGAACGCTGAACACTGATGGACAAAATGCTAACCACAAAAAGAAGACAAGAGCTACAGATTTTTGATCTGGAAAGTAAAAAGTGTGAAGTTAGCTGGTCTACCTACTTAACAAAGAATACAGCAAGAGCGTGTACCTAGGACCGCCATGAACTACAAGCCCAGTGGATAGCAAAGTATCGGAAGTCCAAGGTTCAAAAATGGCTCTGAGCACTATGGGACTTAATATCGGAGGTCATCAGTCCCCTAGAACTTATAATTACTTACACCTAACCAACCTAAGGACATCACACACATCCATGCCCGAGGCAGGATTCGAACCTGCGACCGTAGCAGTCGCGCGGTTCCGGACTGAAGCGCCTAGAACCGCTCTGCCACCGCGGCCGGCGATGATTTACAGAACAGGCTGTACAGAATACTGCATGAAGAGCAGATGATGATCTTTTTAGGACTCAGTTGTGAGGGAAACTCGGGTACTACGGCTGGGGAATTGTTTAGTTGGTCGTGATGAGAGCGTCTGCCTCAATAAATCCTGAAACGAGGTCGTCTCCTCAGTTCTCTCCAATACGAAACCTTACAATGCCTATCGGTGCAAGTATTCAACTACATCCAGTTGTTGTCAGAAAGTTCATCCATTAATCAGTACGCTGGATAAGCCCAAAACGTTTCTCCGAAATGGGCCAACTAAGTTGTCCGTGTACAGATTCGTTTAGGGGACGTTACTGCTTTCCTCATACAGTTTCAATCACAACTGTGGTTCGCACGTCAGTAAAGACGTAACTTACGAAGTAAAACTGTCAAGTAATCAGTTGCTATGATCTGCAATATTTGTGCTGCGAACAGCGTGCGGTGTCAGAGTCGCTATAAACGCCAACTGAGTCATAAAACAGGCAGCGGTTTGTTCTAGCGAACCCTAGCTGGCCGCAGTCACTTTTTACTGCCCTCTAACGACACAGCCGGGTGATGGAGCGCCGGCTGCCCAGCGGTAGAGCTGGAATACAAGGCCGCGCGCTAGGTGCCGATTGCCGCGCCGCTAAATATTTTGTCTGCGCGCGTGCGCTATCGAAGGGCAAACAGCAGGTCTGGCTGCCGTGCGCGCCCACAGCGCTGGCACAGATAACGGGCGCTGCGACCAGAAACACGGAACACGTCGGCCGCAGCACAAAAGCGGCTGCCGCTAATTCCACGGCCGCCTACAACCGTTAGTTAACCTACTGGTCTGCCGTAATTCTCCATTGCCTTTTCCGTTGATTGCAGAAAAACCCACATCTCACTTTATTCACAATCGATAACCTGCAAACAGCACATGCGTGTAAATAGGTAGATCCCGT
Source organism: Schistocerca piceifrons (assembly GCF_021461385.2). Lineage (NCBI taxonomy): Eukaryota > Metazoa > Arthropoda > Insecta > Orthoptera > Acrididae > Schistocerca > Schistocerca piceifrons. The sequence goes on along the minus strand of NC_060139.1, from coordinate 365,333,686 downwards.
CCTCCAAGATTTCCGAAAGGCCTTCGACGCTGCATCACATCGTCGACTACTAACCAAATCACACATTGGCTTCACCAATACCTCATTGATTGAGCAGTATTTATCTAATAGAATCCAGTACGTTGTGCTGGACGGCGGATGTTCCACTGAAACGAGACGAACGACGCGTGAACCCCAGGGAAGTTTCATAATACAGCTGATGCTGTCAACTCAAATAAACAATGTACCAGATACAGTCGATGGCACCATCTCTGACAGCCGTGCGGGATTAGCCGAGAGGTCTAGGGCGCTGCAGTCGTGGACTGTACGGCTGGTCCTGGGGAAGATTCGAGTCTTCCCTTGGGCATGGGCGTGTGTGTTTGTCCTTAGGATAATTTAGGTTAAGTAGTGTGTAAGCTTAGGGAATGATGACCTTAGCAGTTAAGTCCCATAAGCTTTCACACACATTTTAACATTTTTTAAGCCATCTCTGACAACGTTGTTGAACAGAGGAAAATGGTAAGGAAATACAGAAATTTCCACTTGTCGCAATCACTCTGTCCTCTCTTTGCATGTGGAACATACAAAGGCTCGACAAAAATATGGAAATATTGAAACTACCTCTTTAATTATTTTTTTTAAAACACTGACCTTCAGAATTTTCAGTGCCAAAGACAACTCAAACTTAACCTATTTATTTATTACCCACAATATACAAGGCCAACGCAGTCTGACTGCTATACATTGACAACATGCATTCCAATAATTAACACAAAAGAATGGCCCTGAATTGCAAGAAAACCTAACAATAACACAAGTCCAAAAAACATGAAATAAAAGAAATATGAAACTACCTCCAACTCTGTTTATTGCCTAAACTCATTTCAATCACGAATCCAACCAGTGCAAATCCTACTCTTTTTCCTAAGTCACTTACCTCACAGAAAATCTTCATAACACGAACTACAGCAATTACAAATGGTTCAAATGGCTCTAAGCACTATGGGACTTAACATCTGACTTCATCAGTCCCCTAGACTTAGAACTACTTAAACCTAACGAACCTACGAACATCACACAAATCCATGCCCGAGGCAGGATTCGAACCTGCGACGCTAGCACCAGCATGGTTCCGTACTGAAGCGCCTAGAACCGCTCTACCACAGCGGCCGGCACAGCAATTACAGCAAGTAACAACTACAGCCAGCTAAATAAAAAGTTTGTTAACTACTATAAACTCTGTCTCCTAGGAGGCGTATGGGTAGCGAAAGAAAGATTTTGTTGAAGAGCAAACAATGTATTTGGAATATTGTACCTTATTCATGTGACATCCAGTTCCAAAAATTATGAAGTTGTCAATAATTCGACTGCCCGAAGATTATCAACCGAACATCAATCATCATACATTTCCTTGAGTGTTTTCTTATAAACACATGATGTCATCGCCGGCCGGGGGTGGACCAGCGGTTCTAGGCGCTACAGTCTGGAACCGCGCGACCGCTACGGTCGCAGGTTCGAATCCTGCCTCGGGTATGGATGTGTGTGATGTTCTTAGGTTAGTAAGGTTTAAGTAGTTCTAAGTTGATGACCTCAGTAGTTAAGTCCCATAGTGCTCAGAGCCAATTTGAACCATGATGTCGTCTCACTTTACAATGCGTGTCCTACCGACACAAAGTCTCCACTAAAAATATCATATCGGGAGAAATGCGAAGTTGCAGAGTACTCATGGGGTACATGGAATACCACGAAATTGCTGCCCAAATTATCACCCAATGCCCACAATGTTTCCCTCTTCGAATGTAAACTCGTCCAGAAGTTGGAAACAGTGTGAAGCAAGACTCATCCGACCAAATGACTATCTTCTATTGCTCCATGGTACAGATTTTATGGTTTCGGCACCACGTCTTCCTGTTACATGCATTTGCGTCACTGATGAGTGGTTTTGGAATTCCAGCTCACCCTGCTTTTCTTTACTTATGGAGCTCTCTTTGTGTTATTTTGCAGCTGTCGTCTTACTTTTCGTCACAGTCCTCTTCAGTGACCACCAGTCACGATCACTCAACACACTCTTCCGTCAGCGTTGTGACTTGGCGGATGATGTTTTTCTGCTTTCCCTGCTCGCGGTATAAATCTTCGATATGGTGTCTCTTGAAACACCAAACACTTCTGCTGCCTTGGTTAAGGAAGCACCCACTGTAGGATCAGTAACAATTTACCGGCGTTCGAATTCACTTAGCTCCGACACGATGCTCTCACAGCAACACAGAACACTATTGTGACTACGACTGACACATACGACATATTGAGGACGTCGCACACGTGTCGTCCGTGGTCGAATATGAGTACAACAACACAGTATGCTGGCTTGGCTGGCATCTGCATTTACTTTCACCCATGCATTCTTCGCGGTGTTTCCCTATTTATGTCCAAGCCCTGTATACAGGATGTAAGTGAAACGTCTTTAACGTCAGTATAGTAGTGGGCGTGGGTGAATATGTGTCAGAACTAGGAGAGGGATGGTGGGGGCATAGGGCCTGGAGAGAAATATCTATTGGCTTGCTTGGTATTATAAACAAATTAGCCTCTGCTGCAACGATCGTTTTCTATTTAATCACATACATTAGATTAGATGGAATAAAGTGAAGAAATTGGTGCCCTGTGAGTCCAGTAACTATTATTGTATCCTATTGCTTGCAATGCAAGAGAAGATCTACGCAGTTTCCTTTGACTGAATGATCCCCACGACTGGCTAAGTTTCACGGAAGCTCGAAATTTAGTGCAGTGCGAGATGCTTTTAATACTTTCCACAATGAAACATTGTCTCAAAATATGGTAGAAAACCCAAAGAGATTCTGGTCGTATGTAAAGTACACCAGTGGCAAAAAACAGTCAATACCGTCACTGCGCGATAGCGATGGAATTGTTACCGATGATGGTGCCACTAAATCAGAGTTACTAAATGCAGTTTGCCGTAATTCCTTCACGAAAGAAGACGAAGTAAATATTCCAGAATTCGAAACCAGAACAGCTGTTAGCGTGAGTGACATAAGAGTAGGTATCTGAGGTGTTGCGAAACAACTCAAATCACTTAAGAAAGCCAAGTCTTCCGGTCCAGGTGGTATACCAATCAGGTTCCTTTCAGAGTATGCAGACACAATAGTGCCTTCTTAGCAGTCATATCCAACCACTCATTTGACGAAAGGTCTGTTCCTAAAGACTGGAAAGTAGAACAAGCCACACCAATATTCAAGAAAGGAAACAGGAGTAATCCAATGAATTACAGATCCATATCACTGACCTCAATTTGCAATAGGATTTTGGAGCATATACTGTACTTGGATATTATGAATCACCTTGAAGGAAATTACTTATTGATACATAACCAACAAGGATTCAGAAAATATCGTTCTAGTAAAATCATCAGACGATCAATTCCAATTACAAAATGACCTAGAGAGAATTTCTGTATAGTGCGAAAAGTGGCAATTGGCACTAAACAAAGAAAAGTGCGAGGTCCTCCGCATGGGTACTAAAAGAAATCCGATAAATTTTGGGTATACGGTAGATCGCACAATTACGAGCAACTTAAATTGGGAAGACCACATAGATAATATTGTGGGGACGGCGAAACAAAGACTGCGCTTTGTTGGCAGAACACTTAGAAGATGCGACAAACCCACTATAGAGACAACCTACATTACACTTGTCCATCCTCTGCTGGAATACTGCTGCACGGTGTGGGATCCTTACCAGGTAGGATTGACGGAGGACATCGAGAAAGTGCAAAGAAGGGCAGCTCGTTTCGTGTTATCGCGCAACAGGGGTGAGAGTGTTACGCGAGTTGGGGTGGCAGTCACTGAAACAAAGGGGGTTTTCTTTGCGACGAGATCTATTTACGAAATTTCAACCACCAACGCCCTCTTCCGAATGCGAAAATATTTTGTTGACACCCACCTATGTAGGGAGAAATAATCATTATAATAAAAAAGAGAAATCAGAGCACGAACGGAAAGATTTGGGTGTTCCTTTTTCCATTCGAGAGTGGAATGGTAGAGAAGTAGTATGAAAATGGTTCGATGAACCCTCTGCCAGGCACTTTAGTGTGAATTGCAGAGTAACCATGTAGATGTAGATGTAGATGTTTCGTTCTTTTTCTGTCCATATGAGAAAGTACAAAATATTCAACTGTAAACAGCCTGCACACACTATGCGATGAACTTTGGTAAACATCCTGATCGGGTATTCCTTAAACTGTCTTACGCGTATCGTGATAAAAGAAATGTTGTTGTGGTCCTCACTCTGAAGAGTTGGTTAATTCAAATCTCCACAAAAGTCTGTCTTGTGCAAGTCTTTCCACGTCTGCATAGTTACTGCGACTTCATCTGAACCTGCTTACTGCATTGAAGTTCTGCTCTCCTTGTACAATTTTTACCTCCCACACTTTCTTCCATTACCATATTCACGAGTGCTCGCTGCTTCAGTATGTACTCAAGCATGCAATCCCTTCTGTCAGTCAAGTTGTGCCATAAATTTCTGTTCTCCCCTTACTGATTCAGTATTTCCTCAAGGGTGATCCAGTTTACTGATCTCAGCTGCAGCACTGTTCCGTAGCACCACATTTCAAAAGCTTCTATTCTCTTCCCGTCTGAACCATTTATCGTATAAATTTCGCTCCCGTACAAGTATCAGGGCTATCTCACTTTAAATGTTATAGAGAAAGTGTTTCCAATCTGTAAACATTTAGGTTTTATGACGTTGCTGTTGCGTCCTCCAAGTTCTGAGGATTCTGAAGAATCATGGGACTAAGTTGTTGTCGTTCCCGACTACCAAGACTTTTATTTGTCTGGTTAATGTTATACTTACAGTTCTTTGCTATTTAGGGTTTTATCTCTGAAAATAAAATTACCTACCGATGAAAATTTCGAGAAACCGGTAAAAAGTAAGCTATATTTACTGAGAGGGCTCAGCTGTCGTAAAAAAAAAAAAAAAAAAAGAAAAGAAACCGTCTCTCTAGATAACCACAGTGACCATGAGGGTTTTAAAACTTGTTTCAGCTATTTATTTGTCTATATGAATTCATTGTAACTGTAAATAGCAATATTTTTTAAATATACAATAATCTATTCTATTTTTGTTTCAGGTAAGTGCCTCGCTTCAACGACCTCAGCAGTACTGGATCCAGTAGACGTAAGTAGAGCGCTTTGACTATGGCTAAATGTATTTTTTTTTTTTTTGTTATTACAAGCATCTGAAATCAGAAACAGTTTACAGCTCGTATACTCGCTGTTGTTGTAGTTATTTCTGTTGTCTTATTCAGCCTAATCTGATGCAGCTATTCTTGCTCTCCTACTGGCCCGTGCGAGTCGTCTCATCTCCGAATGACTACTGCAACCTACAACCTGCTCGCTATATTCAAGCCTTGGTCTATCTCTACAGTTTTTACGCCCTACATTGCGCTCAGTTACTAAATAAGCCATTCCTTCATACCCCTGGATGTGTCCTGTCAACTGATTCATTCTTCTACTCAAGTTGTGCCCTAAATGTCTTTTACTTCCATTTCAGTTCAGTACCTCTCCAGTAATTATCCGATCTATACATTTAATCTTCAGCATTTTTCTGTAGCATCACATTTCAAAAGCTTCTACTTTTTCCCAATCTCAACTGTTTATTATCCACTCTTCACTTCCATTCGAGACAACACATCCAGACGGATAGTATCGGAAAAGACTTGTTAAGACTGAAATTTACATTCGATGTTAACAATTTTCTCCTTGTCAGAAAAGTTTTTATTGCTATTGCTATTGCAGTCTGCATTTTATATCGCCTCTAATTCGTTCTTCGTCATTTATTTTGCTTCCCAAGTAAAAAAATTCATCGACCGCTTTTGGTGTCTGAGTTCCTAATCAGTATCGGCTGATTTAATGTGAGTATATTCCATCACCCTTCCTTTACTTTTGTTGATGATCAAATTACAATCTCTTTTCAAGACATTGTCCACTCCTTTCAACTCATCTTCAATGTCCTTTGGCGTCACTGATAGAATTACGTCATCGGCAAAACTCAATTTTTTTATATCTTATCCCTGAACTTTAATTCGCTTTCCAAATTTCTCCTTGGTTCCCCATAACTGCTTGTTCACGTACAGACTGAATAACATCTGGGTTACATTACAATGCTGTCTCAAACTGTACTCAACCAATGCTGCTTCCCTTTCATGACCTACGACTATAAAATTACGGTCTGTTCTCTGTAAAAGCCATAGAAATAGAATTTCAAAGAGTGTGTTCAAGACAATACGGTCATCAGAGATAGATAAATAAGAAAGTACTAAGCAACATCTTTGTAGGAAGAAGTAAATATACCAAAGGACAGAATGTGTCAGAACGGTTTATAACCTAAATATTCACTGCTGAAATCTGTGAACGAAACGTGCTGTATGTCAGTGACCGTATATTTCAGGCTGTTGAACATGTTTGACAGTAGACTGGAGTAAAACGAGGGTGGTATATCATACACTTCTGGCCATTAAAATTGCTACACCGTGAAGAAATGCAGATGGTATACGGGTATTCATTGGACAAATATATTATACTAGAGCTGACATGTGATTACATTTTCACGCAATTTGGGTGCATAGATCCTGAGAAATCAATATCCAGAACAACCACCTCTGGCAGCAATAACGGCCTTGATACGTCTGGGCATTGAGTCAAACAGAGCTTGGATGGCGTGTACAGGTACAGCTGCCCATGCAGCTTCAACACGATACCACAGTTCATCAAGCGTAGTGACTGGCGTATTGTGACGAGCCAGTTGCTCGGCCACCACTGACCAGACGTTTTCAGTTGGTAAGAGATCTGGAGAATGTGCTGGCCAGGGCAGCAGTCGAACATTTTCTGTATCCAGAAAGGCCCGTACAAGACCTGCAATATGCGGTCGTGCATTATCCTGCTGAAATGTAGAGTTTCGCAGGGATCGAATGAAGGGTAGAGCCACGGGTCGTAACACATCTGAAATGTAACATCCACTGTTCAAAGCGCCGTCAATGCGAACAAGAGATGACCGAGACGTGTAACCAATGGCACCCCATACCATCACGCCGTTTGATACGCCAGTATGGTGATGACGAATACACGCTTCCAATGTGCGTTCACCGCGATGTCACCAAACACGAATGCGAACCTGGATTCATCCGAAAAAATGACGTTTTGCCATTCGTGCACCCAGGTTCGTCGTTGAGTACACCATCGCAGGCGCTCCTGTCTGTGATGCAGCGTCAAGGATAACCGCAGCCATGGTCTCCGAGCTGATAGTCCATTTGCTGCAAACATCGTCGAACTGTTCGTGCAGATGGTTGTCGTCTTGCAAACGTCCCCATCTGTTGACTCAGGGGTCGAGACGTGGCTGCACGACCCGTTACAGCCATGCGGATAAGATGCCTGTCATCTCGACTGCTAGTGATACGATGCCGTTGGGATGCAGCACGGCGTTCCGTATTAACCTCCTGAACTCACCGATTCCATATTCTGCTAACAGTCATTGGATATCGACCAACGCGAGCAGCAATGTCGCGATACGATAAACTGCAATCGCGATAGGCTACAATCCGACCTTTATCAAAGTCGGAAACGTGATAGTACGCTTTTATCCTCCTTACACGAGGCATCACAACAACGTTTCACCAGGTATGAGAAATCGGTTGGAAACTTTCCTCATGTCAGCACGTTGTAGGTGTCGCCACCGGCGCCAACCTAGTGTGAATGCTCTGAAAAGCTAATCATTTGCATATCACGGCATCCTCTTCCTGTCGGTTAAATTTCGCGTTTGTAGCACGTCATCCTCGTGGTGTAGCAATTTTAATGGCCAATAGTGTATGTTCGGAAATGGACGGCGTGCGCGTGGCGACAACAAATCGTTCCGGAACACAGTACAGTGTTGCATCACATCCACGTCACCATCAATGTGGCCTCCATGGGATGCAGTATCATGCAGGATACACATAATTGTACTTTGGCTTACACCATGTTGGCGTGCCATTTGCATAGAGCTTGTTCAAGAGTTTGTCTCAATTTCGTGTAGAACCCGGTCCTCCAAATCTGGTACGCACAGTTCAAATGGCTCTGAGCCCAATGGGACTTAACATCTGAGGTCATCAGTCCCCTAGAACTCAGAACTACTTAAACCTAACTAACCTAAGGACATCACACACATCCATGCCCGAGGCAGGATTCGAATCTGCGGGCGTGCGGTCGCGAGGTTCAGACTGAAGCGCCTAGATCCGCTCGGCCACAACGGCCGGCTGTACGCACAGTCAGCTGCCCCCTGAATGATCGTCTGTCTGAAAGGTCCCGTGATTTCACAAACGTCTAAAACGGCTTGAAATGTTGTGTGATGTGGCTGGTGTCTGTGATGGTGTTTAAAAATGGTTCAAATGGCTCTGAGCACTATGGGACTCAACTGCTGAGGTCATTAGTCCCCTAGAACTTAGAACTAGTTAAACCTAACTAACCTAAGGACATCACAAACATCCATGCCCCAGACAGGATTCGAACCTGCGACAGTAGCGGTCTTGCGGTTCCAGACTGCAGCGCCTGTAACCGCACGGCCACTTCGGCCGGCTGTGGTGGTGTTTATTTCATATAGCCGTCCTGCCTCTCGACCGTTTCTACTTGCCTGGCCGTAGACGAACACCATCTCAGCTCGTTTCCGACGTGAATACATGGCCATTTTTCGGCTTACAGTATGCAGCACACACGGAACACACGGCACCTGATCAGAGGAACTTTAATTCGTCAGCGCCATCTACCGTGGCAACGATGCTTTTCCAGACACATGTTCATAGGGTCTCTTTTCCTCAATTTTCAGTCAGGAATCAATCCCTGAAGTTTGTCGGTTTCATTCATGTTCACCCTGTATAAACATTAGTTATGGCGATTTTCAGCTAAAAGTAACAGACAAAAATGAAAATGCTGTCCTCCAAAAAACATTACTTGATTGACCCGTTACGATATTTCATTTGTTTGTGAGGGACAGTAATTGTGATGTCACCGCCAGACACCACACTTGCTAGGTGGTAGCCTTTAAATCGGACGCGGTCCGTTAGTATACGTCGGACCCGCGTGTCGCCACTATCAGATATTGCAGACCGAGCGCCGCCACACGGCAGGTCTAGTCTAGAGAGACTCCCTAGCACTCGCCCCAGTGGTACAGCCGATTTTGCTAGCGATGGTTCGCTGTTTACATACGTTCTCATTTGCAGAGACGACAGTTTAGCATAGCCTTCAGCTACTTCATTTGCTACGACCTAGCAAGGCGCCATATTCAGTTACTATAATTACTATCTTCAAGAATGTATTCTGAATAGATAATATTGTGAATCATGTACTGTCAAGAGCGACGTTCATCATTAATGGATTAAAGTTAAGTATCAAACTAATTACGTCTGCTTTCTGAATTATCATTCCTTGTCATGTTCCAGACCTCACGTCAGTATAGTTCTTCGCTCCTCACGCCAGCCTGCGTGAGCTAAAACGCGTGCATTTCGGACTCCACTCGTAACACGGTGTTGGCTCTTCTGCTAACAGAAAAGTAATGATCTGGTAAATGCAAATGAGCAATTTAATCTCTTTTCAAATATAAGAGATAAAAGGTTATCAGGCTTTAACCAGTTTGAAAATAAGACGGAAACTTCCAGATGACACGATCAGACAGTTAATCTAAAATTAAATGCCGAACAAACGACATATATCGTAATGAAGTGACTGTAATGTTTTTCGCAAGAATGAATTAAAGCGACAAGACCCGTCTTGGAGATATTACCTTCACCAGACCGCGAGACGAGCGGAAGCTCGAGAATTGCACAGAATGATGATTGAAGCTTTTATGTAGTTATTGGTTACCATTGTTATTCCCGACCTGTGCTCTAGAAGATATTTCAGTCCCGGCGGAGGTTCGAGTCCTCCCTCGGGCATGGGTGTGTGTTTTCGTCATTAGGATAATTTAGGTTAAGTAGTGTGTAAGCTTAGGGGCTGATGACCTTAGCAGTTAAGTCCCGTAAGATTTCACACACATTTGAACATTTTTTTTAAATTTCAGTCCATGTTCCAGTTTTTTTATTATTAAAATCCATAGTGTGTTGAAAACGCTAAGACTGATAGTTGTGATAGTACTAACAAAAGCCACTAGATCGCATATCGAGCAAAAGCTCAGACAGAACCCGAGATTCCCCGAACTGTGGCGGAAACCGTTCGAACAGTGCGAGTCGTGTTCAAACAGCCCGAGTGTGTAGTGAGTTAGTTAGTTTGTTAGTTACGTGTTCCATTGATCAACAGCACGGAAAACCGTTATGATGTGGAATGTGTCAAATGCACAAGAAATGCGCACAGGAAACAAGTTTTTTTTTTTTTACATTATAGTTTTATACCTAAATATTTCTAATATTTCTATTACCTATCCCATTGCCGTAAATGGCACAAAATGCACATATTATATCTCCAGATTTATTTACTCATATTCAAGAATTTATCTCTGGTATAGAAGGAATTGTCAAGGAGGTATGATTTCAATTTGTTTTTGAAACTGTACATGTGGCATCGGTGGCTGGACCTCCCCTTGTGGGACTTCGACCATCTGGTGCAAGACTTTTTATTTGACGCCACTTCGGTGACTTGCTCGTCGGTGATGATGAAATAGTAATATGCCCTACACACACACACACACACACACACACACACACACACACACACACACACATACACACACACACACACACACACACACATACGCACATAGTTCCGAGCGGAGAAAATCCCCGACGCGGCCGGGATTCGAACCCAGAACCCTATGAGCACGAACCGCTGACATAGCATGTATAATCTTCTAGGAAAACTGTTTTGTATGATTATAGGTTAGAAGGACTGGAAACAGACAGGCACCGCAAGGTCAGTTGTTGCTACTTTAATTCTGGTCATACTTCAGCTATCAAGGGACATCTGACGAAGGTCTGAGAAGCCTAAAAATCAGACGGTGAATTAATAAACATTGCCTCAGATGGCGGTTTCTTTTATGACCTTAATGTCATTGTCGTGGAAATCTTAAGGTTTGTATGAACATTTGACACCTGTTTTCAGCCGGTTATTGTAAACAATAGAACAACGCGCTTGAGCAGTGAGGGATGTGGGTCTAGCCAGGCTTACGTAACGGGTACAATCGATGGGCTGCGAACGAGAACTTGTGCCTCCGCCAGCTCCCTGTGGCCTCAACGCTGACAGGCGGGGACTAGGAACATGTCCTTGTACAACGATTTGGCTGCCGGCTGTGGCCTCGCCCAAGAGCTGTGGGAGACTGGCTTTAATATCTGTAGCGCCTCTGCCACAAGCCTGGTAGTCGCTCTAAACAAGCGAACATTATGTAATAAATGATTATGACAAGAAATGAAACACTGCTAGATCTTGTATCTTACTTGGATTTTTCTGTCATAAAACCAATTCTATCAGTATTCTGAGATGAACTTCTAATAGTTCGGTTCTAGCCGCTTCAGTCCGGAACCGCGCGACCGCTACGGTCGCAGGTTCGAATCCTGTCTCGGGCATGGATGTGTGTGATATCCTTAGGGCAGTTATTTTTAAGTAGTTCTAAGATCTAGGGGACTGATGACCTCAGATTTTAAGTCCCATAGTGCTCAGAGCCATTTGAACCATTTTATAATAGTTACAAGACTAGGCTTCAAACAGTAATATATGTTTAAGGATACGTCTATTCGCTACTGAGCACGATCGATTTACACTACTGGCCATTAAAATTCCTATACCACGAAGATGACATGCTACAGACGCGATATTTAACCGACAGGAAGAAGGTGCTGAGATATGCAAATGATTAGCTTTTCAGAATGTTCACGCAAGGTTGACGCCGGTGGACGACGTTTGCATCAGCGTGGACTATCAGCTCGGAGACCATGGCTGCGGTTACCCTTGACGCTGCATCACAGACAGGAGCGCCTGCAATGGTGTAGTCAACGACGAACCGGGCTGCACGAATGGCAAAACGTCATTTTTTCGCATGAATCCAGGTTCTGTTTACAGAATCATGATGGTCGCATCTGTGTTTGGCGACATCGCGGTGAACAAACATTGGAAGCGTGTATTCATTATCGCCATACTGGCAAATCACCCGGCGTGATGGTATGGGGTGCCATTGGTTACACGTCTCGGTCACCTGTTTTTCGCATTGACGGCACTTTGAACAGTGGACGTTACATTTCAGATGTGTTGCGACCCGTGGCTCTACCCTTCATTCGATCCCTGCGAAACCCTACATTTCAGCAGGATAATGCACGACCGCGTGTTGCATGTCCTGCACGGGCCTTTCTGGATACAAATAATGTTCGACTGCTGCCCTGGCCAGCACATTCTCCAGATCTCTCACTAATCGAAAACGTCTGGTCAATGGTGACCGAGCAACTGGCTCGTCACAATACGCCAGTCACTACTCTTGATGAACTGTGGTATCGTGTTGAAGCTGCATGGGCAGCTGTACCTGTACACGCCATCCAAGCTCTGTTTGACTCAATGCCCAGGCGTATCAAGCGCGTTATTACGGCCAGAGGTGGTTTTTCTGGGTACTGATTTCTCAGGATCTATGCACCCCCAAATTACGTGAAAATGTAATCGCATGTCAGTTCTAGTGTAATATATTTGTCCAATGAATACCCGTTTATCATCTGCATTTCTTCTTTGTATAGCAACTTCAATAGCCAGTAGTTTAGATTGTCTGTCTGATCGTGTCATCTGAAATTTTCCGTCTTATTTTCAAACTGGTTAAAGCCTGATAACCTTTTATCTCTTATGCCTGAAAAGAGATTAAACTGCTCTTTTGCATTTACCAGATCAACACCGTCCCTCATAAACAAATAAAATATCATAATGGGTCAATCAAGTAACTGTCTTTAGAGAACAGCATTTTCATTTTTGTCTGTTACTTTTACCTGAAAATCAGCATAAGTAATGTTTATGCAGGGTAAACATTAATGAAATCGAGAAACTTCCGGGACTGATCCCTGACTAGAAATTGAGGAAAAGAGATCCTATGAACATGTGTCTGGGAATGCATCGTTGCCACGCTAGATGGCGCTGACGAGTTAAAGTTCCTCTGATCAGGTGCCGTGTGTTCCGTGTGTGCTGCATACTGTAAGCAGTAACGATTTGAGATGGTGTTTGTGTACGGCCAGGCAAATAGAAACGGTCGAGAGGCAGCACGGCTATATCAGACAAATACCATCGCAGACACCAACCACATCACACAGCGTTTCAAGCCCTTTTTAGAAGTTTGTGTGATCGCGGGACCTTACAGACAGACGAACATTCAGGGGGCAGCTGACTGTGCGTACACCAGGTTTGGAGGACCGGGTTCTACAGGATATTGAGGCAAACCCTTGAACAAGCTCTAGGCAAATGGCCCGCCAACATGGTGTAAGCCCAAGTACAATTATGTGTATCCTGCATGATCCCATGGAGGCCACATTGATCGGCTGTGGTGACGTGGGTGTGATACAACTCTGTACTGTGTTCTGGGATGGTCTGTTGTCGTTGCGCCCGCATCTCGTGGTCGTGCGGTAGCGTTCTCGCTTCCCACGCCCGGGTTCCCGGGTTCGATTCCCGGCGGGGTCAGGGATTTTCTCTGCCTCGTGATGGCTGGGTGTTGTGTGCTGTCCTTAGGTTAGTTAGGTTTAAGTAGTTCTAAGTTCTGGGGGACTGATGACCATAGATGTTAAGTCCCATAGTGCTCAGAGCGATTTGAACCATTTGTTGTCGTTGCGCGCACGGCGTCCAGTTCCGAACACATGTTCACAGGATTCTTTTTTCCTCCACATTCAGTCAGGAATCCCTCCCTGCAGTTTGTTGGTTTTATTAATGTTCACACCGTATATCCTTGCATCCCGATACTCTATGAGAACTAGTGTTCTACATTTGTTCAAACAATAATAGGAGTCTGTATAGCGGTAAGATTTAATACTATTTTCTCCAGTGTTCCACGAAATTATTAAATGCTAAGTACAGCCATAGCTTGTTGTGGCTAGTTCGTAGTTTCTTGCGTCTCCCTTGCACTCGCACTGGGCGAGTCAAATGTCACGTGGTTGTTCCAACAAGCTTGGTATTGCATCGAACGCGGCGGCGTATAGGGAAATCTCGGGCCTGTTCGAAAGCGAGTGTCGTTTGCCCAGCCCTACTATACGTGCTGTAACCATTATCAGATACGGTGCACGGCTATACAAACACAGGACGCGACACGCCCTGGCAGTCTGCAGTATGGCGCCACATGGTTAAGACCGAGCGAACTGGCGCCGTGCTTAGCGCTTTGGACGCGAATTCGGGAGAACGATGGTTTAAATCATCGTGATTTAGGTTTTCCGTGATTTCCCTAAATCACTTCAGGTAACAGCCGGGATGGTTCCTCTGAAAGGGCGCGGCCGACTTCCTTCTCCATCCTTCCCTAATCTGATGGGATCGAGGACCTCGCAGTTTGCTCTCCTCCCCCGAATCAACCAGCCACCAACCATGGTTTATGATCAGTCACGTCGTAGATGGCGCACGTAATAGGCACTTTATATTGCTTCCGCCAAGAGACATTCTAATAGCACGAGCTGTCCGCCGATAGTTGCGTCTGAGGACACAGTGGCACTAGAATCATGCCCTGCTTCCCTCATCTGCCATATAGTTAGCAGATGAACAGTCTTCCACCGACCGCGCATTTAAGCGGCGCCGGCCGGTGTGGCCGTGCGGTTCTAGGCGCTTCAGTCTGGAACCGCGTGACCGCTACGGTCGCAGGTTCGAATCCTGCCTCGGTCATGAATGTGTGTGATGTCCTTAGGTTAGTTAGGTTTAAGTAGTTCTAAGTTCTAGGGGACTGATGACCTCAGATGTTAAGTCCCATAGTGCTCAGAGCCATTTTGAACCATTTAAGCGGCCACACCGCTTCACTGCCACGCATTTATCAACGAGCTACAGTCAGCTAACGTCGGACGTCGAAGTGTTTATCTATTAGGTGTCCGTGTACTGAACTTAAATACTCTTACCAACGGTAGACCATACAGAATTACATTTAGATTAGCTAGCCACTGTTCACTGAGTTACATTTAGACCAGTGTTCACAACTTTTACATTAGTGCCAAGTCTACCACCTGCTGTCAACAATAAGACACGGTTCTTAGACCTACAGGTAGACCGGAAAACCGACAGGAAGCTGAGTAAGGGAAGGCAGAAAGGGAAAATCCCTCCTCTAGGATAAAAGAAATAACAGAAATCCACCACCCAAAACGCAGACAGAAACAACAGAAACAAACAACATTATTTTCATTTACACACTCGTATAGCGTATTTTTCCAACCAGAGTACACTATCGTAGTGCGAAGTGAAATACAACATTTGTGAGTCAGTACTTAGGTTTCACGTTGTAAAAATTATGATGTTATTAAAGTTGTGAAAGTTTCTTCTCATTATTGTTCTTAATTTAATTGCATGATGCGTGCACTACTTCTCTCTGAATTATTAAGATCCTTGGGGCAGTCACCCATGACAAAAATAAGAACGAGACAGGTGAAGTATCTTTAGAATTTAAGATGAACGTAATAATCCCAATCTCAAAGGACGCAAGTGCCGTCAGGTGTGAATACTATCGGACCATCAGTTTAACAAATTATTGTTGCAAAATACTAACACGAATTATTTGCAGAAAAATGGAAAAACTGGTAGAAGCTGGCCTCAGGAAAGGTCAGAATGGGTTACAGCGAAATGCGAGGATATACTAGGGTTACTGACCCTAAACTTATCTATGAAGATAGAGTTAAGAAAGGCAAACTACGTTTATAGTATCAGCAGATTCAGAGAAACTTTTTGGCAACTTTGACTGCAATACGCTCTTTGAAATTCTGGAGATAGAAGGAGTGAAATTCAAGGAGAGAACGGTTATTTACAGATTGTAAAAAACCCACGTTGCAGTGACAAGAATCGAAGGAAATGAAAGAGAAGCAATATTTGAAAAGGTAGTGAGACAGGGCTGTAGCCTCTACCCGATGTTACTCCACCTGAACACTGAACAAGCAGTAAAGAAACCAAGGAGAAATTTGGAAACGAAATTAAAGTTCAAAGAGGAAAAAATAAGATATTAAATGTGTTTGTGTGCATGGCCATCTTTCACAACAGCTATTAAATATCGATTATTATCGTTTTTTCCACCTTCAACTTATTGCAGTTGAAGAGCATTTTTCACCAAACGCGTTTCGCTTTTATTTATAAAGCATCTCCTGTAGACATTCTGGAAATAAAAAAAAAAAATAAAACTCCTCGACACAGGTCTGAAGCATAACTTCGGTACACAAACACACGAAAAGTACATTGCAAAATTCATAGTTGATTCAAAAAGCATTCTCAAGCAGGTAAACAGAAACTAAAAGCAACATAAACATTTATCTAATGTAAACAGTAAACATAGAAATCAGAAACGTAATAACACATGTGAAAGGAAACACTGGAATCCAGAACGGTACAGACTCCACAACACTGGCAAAACTCAAAAAGAAACTACAAGACAGCAACACCGTCATCGTAAAGGCAGACAAAGGAACAACAGTGCTACTCATGGCTACAGAGCAGTACATTAACAAGACACACGAGTTCATCACAACAACAACAAAATACAAAACTGCAGTCAGATCCTACTGACAGGTTCGACAGCTAGTTGAGAAACACTACGGAAGACATTCAGTATACACTAGAAGACAACGAATGTAGTTTTTCAGGAGGTCCAACGACGTTCGTCAGCTGCATGACTAAGATCAGGATGCTCTACCTGCGCTTCACACGTCTTCTGCGTATGTGTGTGTTTTTGATAGGAGGCGGAGCTAGCATCAGGTGCAACAGAGAGTCAGGAGAAGACCGACAATACCAGTTAACAGCTAAATTTTGCAAGTCGATGAATACATTACTTTCCAGCTTTTATAAAGGATAGGTAATAAGATAGTATTGAATAAATTTTGTTAAATATGATGATATAAAAAGGGACGAAACGTCAAGTACCTTACGCAGATGAAGATGATGATGGTGATAAGCTTGTACAACAATACACAGAGACCAGTGAAGTTAAAAGAAAAAAGCTTAAAACTTGTAATCACACACTTCTTCAAATACAGGGTGTTACAAAAAGGTACGGCCAAACTCTCAGGAAACATTCCTCACACACAAAGAAAGAAAATATGTTATGTGGACATGTGTCCGGAAACGCTTACTTTCCATGTTAGAGCTCATTTTATTACTTCTCTTCAAAACGCATTAATCATGGAATGGAAACACACAGCAACAGAACGTACCAGCGTGACTTCAAACACTTTGTTACAGGAAATGTTCAAAATGTCCTCCGTTAGCGAGGATACCTGCATCCACCCTCCGTCGCATGGAATCCCTCATGCGCTGATGCAGCCCTGGAGAATGGCGTATTGTATCACAGCCGTCCACAATACGAACACGAAGAGTCTCTACATTTGGTACCGGGGTTGCGTAGACAAGAGCTTTCAAATGCCCCCATAAATGAAAGTCAAGAGGGTTGAGGTCAGGAGAGCGTGGAGGCCATGGAATTGGTCCGCCTCTACTAATCCTCAAGAAACTAAAATGAGCTCTAACATAGAAATTAAGCGTTTCCAAACACATGTCCACATAACATCTTTTCTTTATTTGTGTGTGAGGAATGTTTCCTGAGAGTTTGGCCGTACCTTTTTGTAACACCCTGTATATACATGTACGCATATATATCTATGATAAAAATTTGTTCTGTATCGTCCATTAGAAATCAGAAAAGAGCGATGGCCATAAGACCTTTAAATCAAATCCATTCCTGTACTAGAGCGTTAACAACTACTATCTCATATATCTATGTTTAATGCTGCATGCAGCGCCTATTTTGTCGGCATTAGCACATCAATCTTTTTTTCTTGTTGTATAATAAGAAACACGCATTTTAGCACAACTGCATGCAAAGTTGGCGTTTTACCGGATACTCTTGCAGGTGAACAAATATCACTACCAAACACTTTTCTTTTTTGACGGCGTTTGTGTTACATAAGGTATGTTTTTTAAATGACTCGTTTCACAGTAGGCCAAGACAAGCATTTCCATCTGAACAGCTACAGCTGCTGTTTTTATTCAGACTGTGCTGAGTCACATTAACGGTCGTGGAGTGTCAAAACAAATAAACTGTTCGGTATGTCCCGATGAACCTGCTACTTTAATAAAGACGCCTGTACGAGAGTTATTTAAGCAGTTGCCTGACGCCAAGCACAAACAGTGAACAATTAATGTTCTTCCACAACGCTTGATACATTTGAAACTACATTCTAATACAAATGTTATTCAACTCCCGATTCACATTTTAGAGCTCACTAACGGTAAGTGACGAAAAAGAAGACATGTAGTTTGCGATATTATGTCTCAAAAAAGTTGAGGTCTTCAGAGACGAAGCACAGGCTCGAACTAGACGCACGTGGGACGGGAAATCGATCACAGAATCTGCGGGGGACCCATGCCGGTATTCAACTGAAGTCACTTGAATAAACGTAGGAAAACCTAAACCACGAATGACAGTTAGTAATTTGAACCTCATTCACCCGTAGTAAGAGTTCAGTCTCCTATTCACAGCGCCACCTCTCTCAGTGAGTAATATAGAAAAACCTATGACCTTTCTTCTTGCCTTCCGTAGAACCTGTAATATCAGCAGAATTGTATTTGATGAGGTACGTCATCAACTTGTCCCATTAACATCAATGATGTGCACGCTCACTGATGTATAGAAAAAGTATGAAGAACCCCTCTGCGGAGTTACATTACCGTCAACAAGAAAGCTTCACACGTGTCAGCCATGATGCAACTAGAGTACAGGATTGCAAGAACAGAACAAGTTTCATCGCTAAATACTAAAAAGAAAATGAGCAATGATTCATCTCCACTTCAGCCGTAAGATGTCAACGAAGCTAGCTCATTCCTGCTTCGCTCCGGTCCATTTTATTGTTCTAATTGTAGTTTTACTGTGACTTTCTCAGAAATTCACAACTAGTCTAATTAATCAGATTGGTTTCATTTGGTTAATACGCCTATAGAATTTTTTTCCTGCAGGTTTTCCACATCCGCATAAACGTTGGTACACTTTTCAATTTCTTCATTTGTTCTTAGTCTGTTTGTTCCTTCTTTAGTATACATTGGACCTGAAATTACATGCGGCTATCAAAAGAATGAACATATTTGGGCGAAAACGACTGATACGGCATCGGCATACGTTCACCCTACTCTCCAGCCGGTCGTCAGCCTGCGGAGTGGTGTAGTCGTTAATACACTGAGTTTCCTTTTGGGAGACCCTGGGTTCCAATCCCCGTCCGGTCCTCGACATCTGACCCCATCACACAATTAAACGCCACTGATTCACTGTGTTTTCCGCGCATAACTAAGGAGCTTCTTCGACAGTTAGTAAATTGTAACCAATAAGTGCTTAACTGGTAGTATGCTTTCTTAAAGCTCGCCTAATTGTCACATCTCTGTCGTCAGTCAGTAATTTGAAAATAATTATTTAAAATCGAAACTAAATTTCAAAAAGAAAAGGCTGCCGTATTGTAGATGACATGCTGCACGGGGAAACTAATAGTTTAACAATGCTGTTATATTTTAGGGTAGAAAGGGAAAAAAGTATCACAATAAAATACATGAGCGTGTAGGCTAACTAATTAAAACAGCTATTAAAATGAACTTGATTTCACTGCGTAACAATATGCACTTAATTTTCATAGTAAAAAGCCACTCAAATGGTTCAAATGGCTCTGAGCACTATGGGACTTAACTTCTGAGGTCATCAGTCCCCTAGAACTTAGAACTACTTAAACCTAACTAACCTAAGGACGTCACAAACATCCATGCCCGAGGCAGGATTCGAACCGGCGACCTTAGCGGTCGCGCGGTTCCAGACTGTAGCGCCTAAAATGCCACTCATAATGACGAAATATCGCCTAAACTTCTTCGAGAAGGGAGGACGGAAGATGAGCGTTTGACGACCCGTCGACGACGAGATCACCAGGGACGGAGCACAAGATCCAATTGGGAAGGAAAGTGCCCGTGCCGTTTCTAGGCAACCAGCCAGGCTTTCGTAATAAGTGATGTAGAGAAGTCACGGAAAACCTAAATCTGGATGACCGCACGGGGAACATGTGTCCAGCGTCTTAACACTCCACCATCTCGCACGATAAAACTTCTTTCGGAACAACAAAAAAAGTTTTTGCATTAAAGCACACCTACAAATTCCATACCGCTGTGGCTTTTAAGTTTTCATCATATTTGTTAAATTGCTCCAGGCGAAAGATGGGAAGTTTTCTTTCGAATAATCCACGATCGACTTCCTTCCTTTCAATTTCTGTTTAAAAATAATTGAATTTAGAAAACAACGTGTAACATGAACCATAATATCGAGGTGGTGTGCTTAACTATAGGGTGTTCATGATTAAAGTTTCAATTTCAAAACGCTATAGAAAGAGGACCACTGCTCAGAATGACGTCAAATTTGAACAGCATTCTATTGACGGAGGGGAAACGTTGTGGTACAGAAAAATTTGATCGAAAATTTGACCAGAAGATGGCGATGTAAGCATCATAACATAAATAGGTCGGCTACAAATGACAGATGAATCGTAATACGAAGGCACTGGTTTGAGTTGCACAGGACACGATCCGTCTAATGTTGTTCGGCGATCAACAGTTCTAGCACTATTAGTTAGGCAAACACATCCACCACTCCAAGGTAGTACCACATGTTGGGAAAAAATCAGTTATTAATTGTCCTGAGGCTAAAAACAGCATAAAAATCAGTATGGCGTCGGTTTGTAACTGCCCTGAGGCCACAAACCGCATAAATAGCAGAATGACGTAGGTTTCCAGCTGTCGTGATACTGGTGCAAGATATGTCCAATATGATCTCCATCGTTTTCTGTCTCAAGTAGAAATCCAGAAACAGCATGCTCCACTAGAGATCGGAGTGTCTCAGAGGTCACCTTTAGAATCCGTACGCAGTGCGTGCCTTCACTTAAGCTACGTTGATTAGTGGAGCACTGAACATAACATCTTTCAGACAATCCCACAGCCAGGAGTCTCACCGGATTAAGATCGGGTGATTTGGACGACCATGCTGTAACGAAATGACAGCTGATAATTCTAATATTTCCGAAACGCCTCTGCAGCAGCCGCTTCAATGGTTGTGCAACGTGTGGCAACGAGCCATATTGCATAAAAATGATCCTACCCCCTCGTCCACGCTGTCGAAGGGATGGAATGACGTTGGTGCGCAGAAGACTATTATAGTGTTTACCAGTGAAACTAAAGGTAAAACGAGTTGCAGGACTGATCTCCTCGATAAAATACATCCCTACGATAAACGATACCGTCAACCCGCACCACACAGTCACCTTTGCAAAATGAAGTGTTGCCGGTTGATGTGTTTGACGATTTTCCGTTGTCCACATTCTGAAATTCTGCGAATTGACATGATCTTGGGGATGGAAATGCGCTTCGTCTGTCCGCAGAATTTTCCATGACCATCCATTCTCCACCTCCCTGCCAGCAAGAAATTCCAGAGCAAACGTCTGTCTTGTTTGCAGGTCAGCAGAAGCCAACTACAGGGTTATTTTTTATGGATAGAAATGCAGCTTGTTTCGTAGGATTTTATGCACCACACTCGCAGGCATATCCAACGATCGGGCAGTTACCTGTGCACTAAATATTTGCACACCACCGCTCGACCCCTCCTGCAATGTCGTGGTCACATCTTCGACGTACTTCGGATCAACTGCTTTCTTCCTTCTGCCATACTGCACTTCAAAAGAACCTGTCTTCTCGAATTTCGTAATCATTTTCTCCAGGCCTTAGCAGACAACGGACCAATGCCTTTTTTCATACACTTGAGTGTCCGGAACTTCTGCAGGACTATCAGCGCGAAGTCATCGTTCTTGTAAAAGAGTTTTACCAGCACCGCGCGATCCTTCATGAAGACACTCATGTTGGGCGTCTCGGACGTAAACTGAAGAACAGCCGTGTGCCGCCTGTCTGTTGCTGTACATATTCTGACGCTTACAGATTCATTTATATGTCATTTTTTCCTCTAATGTTTCCCTATATGTCAGTAATGCGCTGTTCAATTACACACCTCAAAAAAAGTTTTGCATCACCTCGGTTCCGAGAGTTCCGGAACCTGTACAGAAAATTGGAATAGAGATCAACAGAAACATCATTTCCGCCTTTTTTATTGCTCATGAAAACCACACATTGCATGTTGTACCACCATACAGCGAGACCTGAAGAGTTGGTGGTCCTGACTGCTTTACACACCGTTACCTCTAATACCCAGTAGCACGTCCTTTTGCATTGATGCATGCCTGTATTCGTCGTAGCATACTATCCACAAGTTCATCACAGCACTGTTGGTCTATATTGTCCCACTCCTCAACGGCGATTCGACGTAGATCCCTCAGAGTGGTTGGTGGGTCACGTCGTCCATAACAGCCCTTTTCAATCTATCCCAGGCATGTTTGATAGGGTTCATGTCTAGAGAACATGCTAGCCACTCTAGTCGAGCAATGTCGTTATCCTGAAGGAAGTCATTCATAAGATGTGCACGATGGGGGCGCGAATTGTCCATGAAGACGAATGCTTCGCCAATATGCTGCCGATATGGTTGCACTATCGGTCGGAGGATGGCATTCACGTATCGTACAGCCGTTACGGCGCCTTCCATGGCCACCAGTGGCGTACGTCGGCCCCACATAATGCCACCTCAAAACATCAGGGAACTTCCATCCTGCTGCACTCACTGGACACTGTGTCTAAGGCGTTCACCCTGACCGGATTGCCTCCAAACACGTCTCCGACGATTGTCTGGTTGAAGGCAAAAGCGACACTCATCGATCAAAGGTACGTGAAGCCATTCCTGAGCGGTGCATCCGGCGTGTTGTTGGGCCCATCTGTACCGCGCCGCATGGTGTCGTCGTTGCAAAGATGGTCCTCGCCATGGACGTCGGGAGTGAAGTTGCACATCATGCAGCCTATTGCGCACAGTTTGAGTCGTAACACGACTTCCTGTGGCTGTATGAAAAGCATTATTCAACATGGTGGCGTTGCTGCCAGTGTTCCTCCGAGCCACAATCCGTAGGTAACGGTTATCCACGGTAGTAGTAGCCCTTGGGTGGCCTGAGCGAGGCATGTCATCAACAGTTCCTGTCTCTCTGCATCTCCTCCACGTCCGAACAACATCGCTTTGGTTCAGTCCGAGACACCTGGACACTTCCCGTGTTGAGAGCCCTTCCTGGCACAAAGTAACAATGCGGACGCGATCGAACCACGATATTGACCGTCTAGGCATGGTTGAACTACAGACAACGCGAGCCGTGTACCTCTTTCCTGGTGGAACGACTGCAACTGATCGGCTGTCGGACCACCTCTGTCTAATAGGCGCTGCTCATGCATAGTTGTTTACATCTTTGGGCGGGTTTAGTGACATCTCTGAGCAGTCAAAGGAACTGTGTCTGTGATACAATATCCACAGTCAACGTCTGTCTTCAGGAGTTCTGGGAACTGGGGTGATCAAAACTTTTTTTATGTGTATATGATGTCATTCTGAGCAGTGGTTCTCTTACTACAGCGTTTGGAAACTGGAACTTGAATTATGGATACCCGGTACACACCAATGGCCAAATTCTATTAAAAACAATAGAATGCAGTTCACCATCGAATGAATGAATAGCTATCCAAATGATGCTTTTTCATTCACTGTGCTGTATAAGATTTTGTTCGGTATCCAATGATAGGAATTTGCACAGCAGTGTCCTTTGTAGAAAGACTACACATGCTCGACGAGGTTCAAATCGAATCACTCGATGGGGCAGTATAAATACGAACATCGTGTTCATTAAATCATGCCTTACTATAATTTCTTGAGAGAACTGGAGCATTGACACCTTGAAAGACAGGGGTCTTGTTAAGAAGCAATTTATATTCTGTACATTGCCTCAGGTCACGCGCACTATACGTTACTTTAGTCCGCAGTTAATAGGTCGCTACTGGCAAGTGCCACGATCATCACAGGACCTTCTCCAAACTGGCGGCAGCATTCATGACGTCGAACGTGAAAAGATACTTCGGGACCCCATCAAAAAATTAATCCAAGACTGTATTAGAAGCAGGTGGACCTTTTGAACCGTATTACTGTGAGTGGTATGAGGTCTCGTGGATGTCAGCGTAGTACTTGCCAGTGTACTACAGCACCACTTTACTGTAGACACGGATTTTAATGGCGTGCAGGTACGCCATTGAGTGGAAGTCGGTAGTCACGTCCGTGACCGCTAGCGTGCGCACCAAATCTCCTTCTTCCCCACAAACCGTCTGGGAAATTAGACAAGGTTAGCTACTCAATGATCGGTGAAGTAGAAGAAAAGATAACAATCTGTCCATTTTATTTGGACTGTTGAGCTCCGTTGCCGTTGATAATGATATTTCACTATAAAAATACAGCAACCAGCCACTTTTTAATGCGTTTTATTTATGCCAATATGCATTTCGGGTTTGCACCCATCTTCAGCTGGCAAATTACATGTATCTTCAGTTTCTACAGTGGTACAATCTCGACAGCAGTTTGGATGCTGCAGCTGGCCTGTGCAAAAGCAATGATTCCAATCATTTACTTCAATTTCACGAGTTTAGAGTTACGCACTATCAGTTGTTCATTTTACGTACATTCTCCTCTACTTGTTTTTTCTTGGCGTTTCTTCTTTTTTGCAACAACACAAACACTTTACGTCACGTATTTTACACAGGCGCACTGCGTTATCCGCCATGTTGTCGACTGACAGTTTTTGTTCACATACAAGCGGTTTATCTATGGACAGAGTTATATTTTACGAAAGTTTTGAGGTTCTAAGATAAGCTACTGTTTTCTAAACATTGACTTGGGTGATAGAAGTATTCTAAGTACGATGTATACATTTTTTTTGCAGTATTGAAGATAATAAACTAACATAACACATTTATACAAAGCAGTAATTCATATATTTACAATATAACAAAGATAGAATTAAGATTTTTCTGTTTTATATTATTACATGCATTTGTTGGGTTTGTATTAGATTATGTTATTTCTTGATTGTGTTTAGTAAGTGGTTTGATAAGTAGAGTGTGGAAGTTTTTCAGAAATATTCGGTTTAGTAGCTCTGTTTGGTCGTTCCAAGTATGTCAGAAGGGGTTGCATGTTTATGTGAATAAATTTCAATTTCTTCTAGGAGGTTCATTCTTTTTCCTTTGTTGGCTTGGTGGAGAACTTGTAAGTTATGGGATATGTCTGTTACTTGATGTTCTTCTTCTGCTACATGTTGGGCGAATGTGGATTTATTTAAGTTTTTTAAACGAAAAGCATCCATGTGTTCTCGAAACCGTATGTTGAAGTTTCTCCCTGTTTGGCCTATGTATGTTTTTGGACATGAGTTGCAGCTAAGTTTGTATATTCCTGATTTATTGTACGGTTTGGTATTATTTTTAATGTTATGGATAGCTTTTTCCTTTATTTTGTTATTTGTATAGTAGCTGATTTTGATATCTGTTCCTCGGAACAGGTTTGCTATTTTATATGACAGCTTTCCCACAAATGGCAAGCTTACATATTTTTCTTTTGGCTGTGTTGTGGTATTGTTTAATGCTGTTTTGTTATTGTATTTGGTTATCTGGGGATTTTTCTTAGAGTTTAGTTTATCTATTAATTTTGGATTGTAACCATTATTGTAAGCAATTGCTTTGATGGTGTTTAGTTCTTCTATTTGGTCAGCTGGTTCTAGTAGTATTTTGTGCATTCTGTTTAGCATTGCTCTGTATGCAGCCATCTTATGTTTATCCAGGTGGCAGGATGATATATTAATTGTGTTATCTGTGTATGTCGGTTTCCTGTATACTTGAAATTTGTGTTTGTTGTTGGAGCTACTTATGCAGAGATCCAGAAAATTTAAACCTACTTCTGTTTGGTGTTCTACAGTGAAGATAATGTTCTGATGCATTTTAATCATTTCTTTTGCAAGGTTATCAATTTCTTCTGCCATGCCATCAAATAAGATCATTATATCATTAACATACCTTTTGTAATAAATTATCTTGTTTACTATCTGGGAGTTTTCTTTAAAAAAATTACATTCTAAGTTATTGATGAAAATATCTGCAAGTAAACTGGCAAGGCAGCTACCCATAGCCAGGCCCTCTTTCTGCTGGTACATTTTGTTATTAAAAGAAAAATAGTGGTGTGATAGTACTAGTGTTAATAGATCAATGAATTCATATATTTCTGGTGATGCCAAATTTTTATGTTTAAGTAAATTGTTTTTAATTATTTCTATTGTTTCTTTGACCAGTATGTTTGTGATGTCAAGTGATGCAAACCTAGCAGTATCAGGAATCTGAATTTCCTTTAGACAATTAATAAGTTCATAACTGTTCTTTACTGAGTAAGTCTCTTCAAATTTGCTAAGGATCTCTTTCAGTTTCTTGCTGATTTTATAAGTTGGGCTGCTCTGAGAATTAACAATTAGACGTATGGGACAGTTAACTTTATGGGTCTTAGGTTGTGCTCGTAGATGTGGAGCATAAGGGTTCGTAACAGTGCATTCCTGTATATCTTTTGCATTTAAGAGGAAGTCACTTTTTTCATCATATTTTTAAGTTTATTCTGTAACTTAAGAGTGGGATCAGACTGAATTTCTACTATATTATTGTTACTGAAAAATTCAATGGTTTTGCTTACATATTCACTTTCATACATTACAACAATAGCATTGCTTTTATCTGCTTTTACTACTAAAGCTTTATTGTCACTTAGTTTCTTGTTAACACTTTTAAGTATTGTACTGTCATGGTGCTTTATACTATTATTATTATTTGCTTTCTCTATTTGCTTGGTGATAAAATTGTTAACTTTGTGGCCTATGGCAATCTGATCATTCTGAGTTAGTTTTGCAGTATCACAGGCTATTTTGGTGCCTACTATTAATTCTTTAATATTATTTTCTGTCAGAGTTGGGGTGATATTATGTTGAAGCCCTTTATTCAGCAAACTTACTTCTTTATCACTGAAAATGGTGTTAGTTGGATTTACTAGATGTTTGGAGAATTTATGCTTAGTGGAAGGTACATTGTCATTCACCTTTGGAATTTGTGACATAAGCTTTTTCAACTTATTGTTATACCTACATCTGACTTTATGCTGTTCTTTCATAGCTATTATACTGACAAAATCTAATGCATGGCTGAATTGTGTGGGAGTAAGTTGTTTACCTAGCTGTAAATGTAATCAATATAACTGGTGGTTTAAAAACTGCTTCTTTCTGTGTTGGTTTCGGATTTCAGATTGGAGCCATATAATTTCAATTCTTTCTTTAGCTATTTTCGCTGCTTTGCTTTGACTGTTGATGTTCACTTTGACATATTTTGGAGTTACATTTGCACTTAAACACTTTTTATTGAACTTGATACTAAGAATTGTTCTTTCTAACTTAATTTTGTACTTTCTGAAGGCATGTAAAGCTCTTAGTACCTGGCTAGGTAGTGTCAATAACAATTTGTCCATTTTATTTGCACTGTAGAGCTCCATGGCCATGGATAATGATATTTCACTATAAAAATACAGCAACCAGCCACTTTTTAATGCGTTTTATTTATGCCAATATGCATTTCGGGTTTGCACCCATCTTCAGCTGGCAAATTACATGTATCTTCAGTTTCTACAGTGGTACAATCTCGACAGCAGTTTGGATGCTGCAGCTGGCCTGTTCAAAAGCAACGATTCCAATGATTTACTTCAATTTCGCGAGTTTAAAGCTACGCACTATCAGTTGTTCATTTTACTTAGATTCTCCTCTCCTTGTTTTTTCTTGGCTTTTCTTCTTTTTTGCGCCCTTTCCGAGTTAATTAGCATTTAAGTTAGCCAATCAGCCCGCTGCTTGTGCAAATTCAAGCGGCTCGCCAGATACGATGTCGCCAAACGTATTTCGTTTCCTAAAGTCAAACGAGAGGACAATACAAAAACTGGACATAGGACAGTAGTTAACGATCGAACCCGAGCCAAGTCTCTTGCTCTATCATCTATGCTATGAGAACAACTAATATTACTTGTATCTGACGGTCCGCTTGAATTTGCGCGCACAACGGCCTGATTGGCTAACTTCAACACTAATTAACCCGGAAACGGCGCAATGTATCGAATTTTTGTCCTACCAATTATTGCTCAACACAACCTACCTGAAACATCCTTATAAGCTTTCCTGACTGTTTCTGACCACCCTGTGTATGTAGATGTAGATTAACGCACAAATCCAAGCGTGGTGAGCCCAGCGGCGATATCGCATTAATATGAAATGCCACACAGATCTTGTTCTGGCAATCTGGTCACCAAAATTGCACTAAGATCTAGTCTCTCGTTCCTTTTGTACTCGATTTTCAACCAGTCGCTTCATGCCGTTGCCATCATTTGCCCATTACACGCATCTTGGTGAAGATATTCTAGATTGCCGCCCAGTACGTGATGTTCACTTCGCGCATATCGCGTATGGCTCGCTTTGCGTAACATGATTGTTCGAAATACTAGTTTTTTCTGAGGTAAGGGGTGATTACACCTTCTTCAGGAATGTATATCGCCGTTCTCTGCGATGCTTAGCGTTCCCGTCACCCATGATTGCGTGCCTACGTACGAGGGTTGCCCAGAAAGCAATACACCGCTTTTTCTCAGTCGAAAGGAATGCTTCGAATGCGAAACGTTACGTATGTATTATTTGAAGTCTCCTGAGAGAATGCGCCAAGTTTCCGTCACTTCCGACAGATAGCGTAGCTGCAGGACAGTTTTAAAATGGCGTCTGTAGGTGATGTACGTACAAGCAAAGTGCCGTCATTGAATTTCTTACTGCAGAGAAAGAAACTGTCGAGAACATTCACAAACGCTTGGGCCACCAGGACAAGGATTGGTACCGACAGGGCATACACACCCTTGTTTTACGCTGGCGGAAGGCCAGAGAACGGGATGGAGATTACGTGGAAGAATATGGTGTGTAGATAAAACACCATTCTTTCGCATGTGTAATTCTGATTATCTTCGATAAAGAATTGTTGAAGGAAAAAAATGCGGTGCATTGCTTTCTTACTTTCTTGGCAACCCTCGTATATACCTTTTCAAGTTGTATACTATGCATAAATTGAAGATGGAGAGGGGAAAAAGCAAATGAAAGGGAAAGGGATGACCGATGTCAGCTGCATCGGGACATTACGTGGAATCAGCAGTGACGAGTGAAAGTGTATTCCAGAACGGGATTCGAACTTACTACTTACTAGGCAGGCACTTAAACCACTGCACCATCCGGGACACAGTATTACCGCAACTGCGCGGACTACCTCTGCACCCCTCACGGCGGATCCACACTACCACCGAGCGCCACCTGCCCACACTCCCTGTTCATTTTCTCCATGCTCGCTACTCTGAAATTCCCGCAGGAGGCCGGACATGCTCGTACTTGTGCATCCGCACTGAACATGGTAGATCCTTTGTCCATCCAGGCGAATCAATTATATTAATCTGTGGTGTCTGTTCTTTCGGATATATCCGAAAGAACAGACACCACACATTCATATAAGTTGTCTTCCCTAAAGTTGTGTATGCTGTTGTCATTGTGAACATCGTGACATTCGATACATTGGCAGGTTTTCGATGCTCTTAATCTAACGAACGGTGGTTCAATATTTTTAGAAAGGACCAGAGTTTAACACATAGTCGAAGACGAGGTCTTTGCAAGTGAAACAATCTCCATTAAGAGAATAATGGTGAAGGAAATGAGTGGTGATCTTCTTGAAGGTATCACCCTGGTTTTCACAATAACTCTTTTAGGAACGACACGGGAAACAAAATCAGGGTGCCCATATTGGGATTTCAACCCTATTCCTTCCGAATTCGAGACCAGTGTAGCAGTCACTGCCCCAACTCGCCCGCTGCCTGTTACAGTAAACTGAAAGTCTCTCCTCTGCTCCGTTCCTTAGTTAGTTCGTTAGTTAGGTTTATGTTCCGTGGACTATTTTTACGATTACTCGTAAGATGTGGAAGAAGTCGGTTTACATTATCATTAACTGTTCATTTGTAAGTATGTCTATAAGCTAACCATTTACAATTTTTTTTATACAGACATGAGTTAGTAATTCCTCTCCATCGCCTTTAGCAGGTACAAAAATAGAAATTGTTCTATGGAATAGAAGGAGATGTCGAGGAGAAACTGCTTCAGTTTGTTTTCAAATTTAGCTTCGGTATCTGTCAGACATTTCATATCACTGAGTAAGTGATCAAGCGTCCGGTTGTAGCACTGTGCTCCCATTTCTGTGCTTAAGCAAATCTTAATGTGGAGTAATGGTTATCATTTTTTCTTCTGATATCATAATTATGTGCGTAATTGTTCCTTTTGAAATGCAGTGGATTATTCACAACCAACTTCATAAAGGGAATGAATGTACTATGAAGCAGCAGTCGCCGGCCGTTGTGGCTGAGCGGTTCTAGGCGCTTCAGTCTGGAACCGCGCGACCGCTACGGTCGCAGGTTCGAATCCTGCCTCGGGCGTGGATGAGTGTGATGTCCTTAGGTTAGTTAGGTTTAAGTAGTTCTAAGTTCTAGGGGACTGATGACCTCAGATGTTAAGTCCTATAGTGCTCAGAGCCATTTGAACCATTTGAACCAAGCAGCAGTCAGAATGCCTAACTTCTTAAACAGATGTCTACAAGATGATCGTGGGTGAACGTCACATATAATCCTTACAACACGTTTTGAGCAAGACTTTCTTTCTTAAAGGTGAGTCACCCCAGAACACTAATCCATAAGATATTGTTGAATGAAAATACGCAAAATATATCACCTTAATGATTTGTCTCTCCCCGAAATTTGCAATGATTCGAAGCGCAAATGAGGCTGAACAAAACTGTTTCGGAGTTCTAAGACGTGTTTTTCCATTATAAATTCTCACCATTGTGAACATATACAAATTCTGAAGTTTTCACCCTAATTATTATTCCCTTACCATGTGTTACACGAATCAATGATGTAGTACATGTAGATGTACAGAACTCAATGTACTGTGTCTTTTTGAAATTGAGAGTGAGATCATTCGCAGAAAACCACTCAATAATACTTTTAGGAGCGTTATTTACCATTTTCTCTGTTGCTGTGTATATGTTTGAATTGGCTAAAATACTAGTGTCATTCACAAAAAGATCTGAGTCTGCTTGCTTTATATTAGACGATAGATCTTTTACATATATGAGAAACAATAGTGGCCCTAAGAGAGGGCCTTGTGGAAACCCTATGAGCTTTCTCCCAATCCAGAACAATCTCGCCTGCTCACTTTAGTTGAATTATTAAGTACAACTTTATGCATCCTTTTGGTCAGATGTGACATTATCAAGTCGCCTATTATGTCGCAGGCAACGGCCTTGCCGCAGTGGGTACACCGGTTCCCGTGAGATCACCGAAGTTAAGCGCTGTCGGGCGTGGCCGGCGCTTGGATGGGTAACCATCCAGCCGCCATGCGCTGTTGCCATTTTTTGGGGTGCACTCAGCCTCGTGATGCCAATTGAGGAGCTACTCGACCGAATAGTAGCGGCTCCGGTCAAAGAAAACCATCATAACGACCGGGAGAGCGGTGTGCTGACCACACACCCCTCCTATCCGCATCCTCATCTGAGCATGACCCGGCGGTCGGATGGTCCCGATGGGCCACTTGTGGCCTGAAGACGGAGTGCTATTATGTCGCACTGTTCTAACCATCAGCTATTATTTAAGTGAATCACCATTTGTAGCATAAAGAGCTGGTAGAAGACTCAAGTCGCTGGTGGGTCTGCACTTTCCGAGCTTGCCCACAGGTGTTCTGTGGTACGTGGAAGAAGATTCACACAGTAAACACGATAATCGAAAATCTTCCACAGTGCCAAGTTACTTCTCAAGCCATTATCG
This sequence comes from Schistocerca piceifrons, assembly GCF_021461385.2. NCBI lineage: Eukaryota > Metazoa > Arthropoda > Insecta > Orthoptera > Acrididae > Schistocerca > Schistocerca piceifrons. The sequence goes on along the minus strand of NC_060139.1, from coordinate 365,301,631 downwards.
TTCTCTTCCAGCCGTCTAAAAGACACTGGAAATGCATTGCTTTGCTGAAAAAGTTATCAGGGAAATTTGAGCGTAAGGTGCCACAGTAATGGAGGTTATTCTTGCTTCTTTCATAAGTTGTAGGCCTGATTTATCCATCTGATCTTCAGCAGTCTCCTGTGGACTACCTTTTGAAGATTTATAATCGTTTTATTTCCGTCTTCCGCGCTGTCCACGTTTCACATCCATGATTTACAGAGCTTTGCTCCAGGCATATGGTTTTAATCTTTTTCTGAAGATTTATGTTTTGCGGTGTTGTCAGTTGTCTCTTTGTATAGAAACCCCATATACTTCTTTCAGTCCCCATTGTCGCTTCCTTATTCACCTGTTCTACCCTCAAGGCTACAAAAATCGTCCTCTTCTTCAAGATTCTCCTGTCCCAGTTTAGCATTAACGGTATTGCATGTCCACCTACTACACCATTACCTAGTTTTCTTTTACGATCATATTATCGCCAGCACCCAGCACACATTCTAGAGTGTAAATCTAGCTTGCGTCCGCAGTAAAGTACTGGACGTGCACCCTGGGTAACGTTAAATGAACTACAACGTCTTGGTAGACAGGTCTTTATTGATCTTCCTGGGTACAAGCGCGCACACTAACTTATCAACCAAACACTAGCAAAGGCTCACAGGACCAAGTGATTAAAATCTGGGATCTTCAGTCCTTGTTTGCTAACTAAATATAGAAGAAATTATCTGAGCTAAAAGTGATAACTTACCAGATTTTTTTAATTAATGACACTGACGTAGTTTTAATCAACGAACCCGTGCATCAAACGAATAAGATCTTCGTCAAAGAGGAAGGATAAAAGGCTATAAGCAACTTACCACAACGTCATGGTGACGCAACTTACCACAACGTTCATGGTGTTCCTACTTACGTGAGAGCTAACATTGATCATGCACACCTACAACTGATGAAAATCATAATATTTCACTACCCATAATATCTACAAACCACCTAATATAGAGTGGCCGTAAATTTCCTATCTATTACTGGCCATCCGTCAATGTATGCTGGCGATTTTAACAGCCACCACGAGCAGTGGATGTTTGCATGGAGCTTTTGTTGACTGGGTTGAAAATAACAACCTTTATACGTAGTTTTAGACGCCAAGAATTTGGATACATTTAGATCAGCTGCATGGCAGAAAGGCCATAACCCAGATCTCTGTTTTGTCTGCCATGATCGTAAAGTCTTGTTAACTTTTCCGTGTAGCCAACTCAGACCTGTTATTCTCAATATTGGCTTATCCATCCCACTAGCTAAGTCAGTTCCACGACCTAGATGGAATTTTAGAAGGGCAAACTGGCAGCGTTTCTCGGACCACCTGGACAAATATATTTGTTTCATTTCACCAGAACCCCAGTACTACAGTCGTTCTGTTGGAGCTGTTCTTGCGTCTGCTAAGAATCGTATATCTCGTGGATACAGGAGAGAATATGTCCCAGGGTTAGATGAGGAATGTGAACACCTATACGAACAATTTGACAGAAGTGGCATTTTAGATGAACTTTTTCGTGGTCTTGATAACGCAAGGAAAGTGCGCTGGTCTGAGACGATAGAAAATTGAATTTCAAACATTTAGGTAGGAAGGCTTGGTCATTGTTCCGTAAATTGGGTGACTTCTTTAATAAAGAAGCCTGGTATTTCAGCTAATCATATTGATAACCATATAGTAAAAGTGTCCATATCGTCCAGGGATAAACAGCACACCTTCAGGATCAGAAAAGAGCTAACAAATCTAACAGCCTAGTCTCCAAGCGATTCAGAATCCTCTCTCCCATTCCCCCCAGATGAAACAGAGGTCACTTTAGCAGAGGTTACAAGTAGTAAGGCTCCAGGGTCTGATGATACACGTCCAGAATTTTTATCCCATCTCAGGAAAAGCACTGGCTGACTTGTCTCTTCCCTATCGTTTTGAACACAGATACACTCCCCAAGGCATTGAAAAATACAAAGATTGTGGCAGTCTTAGAACCTGACAAATCATCGGATCTCCCCCAGGACTTTCGGCCAGTTCCCGTGCTTAGCTGCACGTATAACTCTTGGAGAAACTTATTTGCAATAGAATTATTGGGTTTCATTCAAAACACATTTTAATAGAAAAACCGCGATTTAGGCAACACCGAAGCTGCAACGACCAGGAACTACCTCCGATAACTTTCATAGCGGCCGGTTACCAGGAGAAACTAGAAACATCTGTGGCTTTCATCGACCTTACAGCAGCATAAGACACCGCCTGGAGGGAAGGGATGACTTATAAATTACTGAAAATATTCAAATGTCAAACAGCAGCATCTCTTATTAATAACATGAGAAATAATCGAGACTCTCAGCTTTGCTTGGGTGAAAATAGAATCTCAACGGAAACTAAATTATAGTCTGCCACAAGGTATAGGACTCGCACCTCTCCTGTTCAGCTTTTATATTTGTGACCTTCCAAAGACATCCTCAAGGAAACTCTCCTATGCGGCCGATATCATTCTGGCTCGCCAATCAAAAGAGTTTGGTCAGTCAGACAGAATACTAACAGAGGACTTAGCGGCCCCTTAACCCACACTTTAAAAAAATGGAAACTGAAGATCAATACCAGTAAGAACGAGGTTTGTGTGTTTTACCTTAACAGCAAACAAGCAAGCATTGAGCTCAAGGTGCAATTCAATAGCAATATTGTACGTTACAGCCAGTACCCCAAGTATCTTGACATCACACTCGATCGCACTCGACCCTTTAAAAACGTCTCACAGACACGTCAACCTAGATAAAAACCCGCAATAACATGGGGACACAACATGGGGGGCTTCAATGGAGACTTTGCGTACATTGGCTCTTGCTCCATTTTTTTCAGCCACAGGGTATAGTGCTTCATTGTGGTGTAATAGCTGTCATACCAGCCTCGTCGATTGGCAGCTCAACAACACGATGCGCATGGTTACTGGTCTTGTCAGACCAACTCCTGTCGACTGGCTTTCCCTGCTAAGCAATATCTACCCACCACCGATTTGCAGAACAGAGACCCTGCTTAGGGAATATGGTAGTACCTATTTATCACGACATACCTGTCTTACGGAGAAATAGGCTCCGTTCGAGACACACGCCACTAGTGTACGCTGAACAGTAACACTAAAGTAAGAGAGTTCTGGGGCAAGAACTGCCAATCCATCGGAAAGTAACAAGAACGGTAATGGTTCGAGGAACGTAACTGTGATATCGTGGGTGTCGAACTTCACAGGAAACGTGGGTCAAATTAAACAGAATCCGCACTGGATGTGGTCGGTGCTCTGACTCAATCTATAAATGGGATATTGTGGAGTCTCCGAGTTGTGACTGTAGTTCACTGAAACACCCTATCATACATAAAGAGAGGAGTGGTTCCTACAATGCTATAAGGGCACGTGTAATGATTTTATGAATGCTAATGCCATAGCGGTGGAATGGATTAGAAACCTAAATTTTAATATTTAGTCGATTTATGTTTAAAGCAGCGGCACTCATTACATATTATAGATGTATTAGATGTGTGTGTCATACGTAAGCTGATGATGAAGCACACATTCCATTTCATTAAGTACCCGACTCCACGTCTTTTCATTCACTTTCGGCAATCACTACTTTGTCGACAACCCTATCTCGTTGATTTTCTGCACTTGACAAACATTTCTCCCACTGTAGTACTATGTCACTAATGAAAGTGAGCAATCCTGTATTGCTCCTTTTCTCATTTTTACTGGGCTCGTATTCCGAAGGAGTCATTTAGATGCACTGTTGTTTACCTGGACCATAAGGCTACAGCCAATCCCCTTCGACATGACCCCAATAAAACTACCGGCTCACGTATAACAATTTCGATGTTGTCAACGCTTTGAATTCCAACTATCCTTACTTCTCGTGGTAAGATAGAAATCACATGCAAGTGAGAGTGGATTTGTAAGCAAATCCCTTAAGAGCACCTTCCGAATGGATGAAAACCATACAGGATTCCGCGAAGCACATAGCGCAGGCCTCATCCGATAGGAGTTGATTCTGTGACTTTTATCGACGATCGTACCGAAATCCACCCGTATAAACTGCTTCCTTCACCCAGGAAAGAAGTGCGCCAAATGCTTACAGGTGACTTCTCTCTGCCTTTGTAGCATTACTTCTCCGTAGTAGATGGTGTGGTGAACGCCGGTCGCGGTGGCCGAGCGGTTCTAGGCTCTTCAGTCTGGAACCGCGTAACCGCTACGGTCGCAGGTTCGAATCCTGCCACAGGTATGGATGTGTGTGATGTCTTTAGGTTATTTAGGTTTAAGTAGTTCTACGTTCTAGGGGACTGATGACCTCAGATGTTAAGTCCCATAGTGCTCAGAGCCATGTGACCATTTTTTGGTGTGGTGAACGTTATGAGCTGTATGTACATGGTCGAAAGGGTAATTAGATCGCTTTATGTAACAATTTATGCTTGCTGAACAACAACAGTGACAAAAATGGACATCAATATAACAGTCTGTTGCAGAGAAAGCGATCTAAAGCAAATATTTTGTAAAAGAGAACTTTATCAGTCATAGGTTGCGTAATTATAGCGTTTATTTGCGGTGCTATTTGCCAGTTTCGGTTAACAAGTCATTATTAAACCATACATACAGTAACATTATGCACAATATCGTACGACGTGTGGCATGCAATTCAAGTTATTAATCCACATGTAAAGCCACACGTGAATAACAGCATTCTCTGTATGGAACACGGCCGAAAGGACAGTACATTGTGTAAAAGATCCATGTACAGTATAACTTGAGGATCAATATACCGTCCATTCGCTACAAAACCACATCATAACATGTGCGAACCACAACTAATACACTCGTAACTATGTATTATTTTACGAAATATCTGCAGTTCGTAGATCCACATATGAACAAGATTACCAAAGAAAATGAACAGGTGAATTTCTGTTTGTTGAATTCACCATTAGAAATCAAACGCTTTCTAACAAAAAAAAGATTACTAAGTTCACTAAAAGTTTCATTCCAGAGTAACATGATCAAAATGCATGTACACAGGAATATAGCGCTCTGTGTTTAAAACCCGGCGACAATCACGAACCATAGTATTTATCTGTGCATGAATTTTGAGCACGTTAGTACGAAATGTAATCGCTATTGCTATTTAAAGTGGGCATTATGGGCTGAAATTAGTGTTCATTTGAAAAAGAGGTATGACGATAAAATAAACAAAAAACTGCAAATCGTGACGCAATAGTAAATATAGTCTTCCAGTGTTCTCTTCCAGCCATCTGGAAACACTGGTAATGCATTGCCTCGCGGAAAGAGTCACCAGGGAAATGAGGGGGCGTTTTGTCACAGTAGCAAACGTTATTGTAGTTTCTTTCATTGATTCTAAGCTTGGTTTAGCCATTTGATCTTCAACAGGCTGCTATGCACTACGCTTCAAAGACTTCTAACAGTTTAATTACCGTCTTCACCATTGTCCATGTTTCGCGCCCATAATCTGCAGAACTCTGCTCCACACGTATCTTGTCTTGAATCTGTCGCTGAAGGTTTGTATTTTGCGATGTTATAAGCTGTTTCTTTTTACATAAAACCGTTTTTGCTTTGTGCTGTCCTCATTGTCACTTCCCTCCTTACCTCTTCTTCTTCCACCGCTTCAGAATTCACCTACCTCTTCGAGATTCTGTACTGAATTTATATTTATAGTTTTTACTTTCGTAGCTAGCAGTCCAGAGACGAACACAAAGATCGTATGGGGCAAACAAATTCTTTCAACAGAGTATGAACTTTTATCTTTTATTGTTACGTATACTTCAACTTAAATATCTGTGTATAACTGTTACAAATAAATTCTTGTATTCTCTCTAAAGGAAAGACATACCTGCTAGATCTGAAAGAGTGAAACAAGGACAAGAGAAGACACAGTGTGAAGATATACTTTTATTCACATCACACTTTAAAGTATCTACCTGCATTCATTCATATCGTTTCATCTTATATTTTTACATTATTTAAAGAAAACATGCGTTTGAAAAGAGAAGTATGGAGGAAGAAAGAGATAAGGAAGATATATTGACTACTAGTATCAGAATTAAGTGTACAGATAATGTTTAACTGTCTCTAGACCAACACTGTCTCTGATGTTCATCTATATGTTTCAATTTGTTTTGTCTGTTCGCTCTGACTTTTAAGTCTCTTACTAACCCTGTCAGCAAAAGATAACTACAAGCTCTTTGTTAAAACTACAAAGGAGGGTTTTTTTTCGTATGTAGATTGCGAACACTCAGTCGCCTATAGCGATGACGCAGTGATTAAGCCACTGTACCATGGTTCGGAAGGACAGGGGTTCCAATCCTCATTCGAGTATAACATTAAGGATTTCAATAGGTTACTTAAATTTCTTAAAGAAATTTGAAAAAGACCTGGTCACTTCATCCCACATCCCTGTCGATTGTGAGCCAGTGGACCATTTCTACAGTAGGATATTAAATCTTAATCTTCCTGAGTGCTTCCACAATCACTCTCAGAATCTTTTAACTACCGTAGTTCCCCCACAGTCGTACGTTGCGTGTTTATCAGTACATATAACACCGCACTGGCACTAATTTGTTTCAGTTTAAATCTGCGTCGGTATGCAAGTTGAAGCAGCTGCGCAGTTAGGAAGTGAATCATTTCTTGTGTCGCTCAGAAGTGCTTCGAGGAATCTGGAGAAAGCGGGTAGCGGACAGACTTACAAGATGCGCTACAGCGTTTCTGCTGCTCCGTTGCAGTCGCAGTTAGCAGCGTGTCGTCACGTCCAGCTGCGAGGATCTCCGTCTGGCCAGTCAGTTTTATGTTTCACAAAATGGGCTGGACGAAGATCGGGACGATTTGATTGAAAACGGCTTACAGTCCCCTCTTCGACAGGACGTTAAGCCTTAATCTTCCTCCCTTTCCTGTTGTGGGCAGTAGTAGGAATTCTTCCGGTGCCACATCGGATAAGATTAGGCGTGCAGCAAGATCTACCTAAGTTTGTGTTGTAGCATTATGGTCGATTCACCATCATTAGATACTCAGATCCACAATTCCCGTAAATATACTTATCTTTGTTGATGTATTTTCGTCCAAGGTTAGAGATCTATCATTTCACCTGATGCCAGAAATGTTACTGAGGACTGAATAAGAAATAAGAACTTTGTGGAATGTTTGTTTATAATCATCGTTCAGCACTAAGAAAAACATGTATCTGATGCACTGAAATATGGCTACCAGCAGTGTTACCACCATTTGAGTACTCAAAAATGAAAATACAGTGCCATCTGAGGTGATATAAACCAACAACTACTTCTCACTCCCTTCGCTGTGCTGATACTCTACCAGCAATAGCGCAGCATCACCTGAGGCAGCTTAGTTGTGACGTCATTCTTACTGCATCAACCAAGCAATTCATCAGAATTTCGGACAGTCTTTTGAATGGAATTATCTTTTACACAATTTCATATTACAATGGGAGCCAGTTTTATGGGAAATGCAATGCATAAAAATACAAAACACAGTGCCTCACATATTTGCAATTCTGTTCGTATGCAAATCGTGTTTGTAATATGTTAATTGAACCGGGCTGACATGGGGATAAAAGTGCTAACAACATTCAATAATAAAAATCACATAAAAATATCAAAATAAAAACTGAACAGAATTTTGTTGGTATGAGTATCAAATGATTGCTTTTGATTGACTGAATACAAATCTGAAATAGAGTTTTGTCAAAGCAAAGTATTGCAAGAGATAACGATGCATTTCTACCGATGGTATAATTAATGAATATTAATTAAAACATCCGCTTTTAGTTTAAGTTAGTTACCTGAACCAAGATATTTTGAGCTCTTACGTTGACTGTGGTACCTCGCTTGCTTCGGAATGCTTTCTGTAGAAGGATGAAATAATAAACGGAGCTTTTCTCTCGTAACATGCATCGTGGGATAAGTTCATGGGAGCTACACCTCACAAAATCTATTATGTCACTGCGAAAATAAGGTAGTTCTGACTTTCAATAAATGTTAGTGATATTGAGCACAATTCCTAAAAACGAAACCGAAAGAGAAAAAAATAAAACTACACAACGAGGGTTGATAGAGTACATCCACATCTGTACTCCGCAAACCACCACGGTATATAGCAGAGGGTACTTTGTGCACGAGTGTGACTTTTCCATTTCCTGTTCCAGTCGCGTACGGTTCGCAGGAGGAACGATTGTTCATCCTTCGTGTCTCCTCGAATCTCTATGATTTTATCTTCATGGTCTTTCTACGAGATATAGGTAGGAGAAAGCAACTTATTAGTTGACTCTTCTAGGAACGCACGCTCTGGAAACCTTAACAGCAAAAAACACCACGATGCAGGAAGCTTCTCATGCAGCGTCTGCCACTAGATTTGGCTGAGCATCTCGGTGGCGCTTTCGCACGTACTCAATGAAATCAAGGCTGGTTTTCTTTGGATCTTCTCTATTTACTCTTTGAACCCTACCTGGTGCGTGTCGCAGATCATTGAGCAACATTTAAGTACCGGTCTAACTTGTGCTTTGTGAACTACTTCCTTTTGTTCATCGACCACGTTTCCTGAGGATTTTTCCAATGAATCTGGCTGGCACTGGCGTCTGCCTTGCCCCACCATTAATTTTTTATGGTCATTCCTCTTCAAATCTCTCCGTACGCACACTCCTAGACGTTTTATGGAAGTAACTGTTTCCAGCTATTGTTCTGAAATTGTGTAATCGTAAAATAAAGGGTCTTCCTGTCTATGTATTCGCAATACGTTAGATTTGTTTATGTGAGGGTTAAGTGCTAAGCCCTGCACCAAGCGTCAATTCTCTGCAGGTTTTCGTGCATTTCGCTATTTCTCTGTATACAACAGTATCATCTGCGAAAAGCTTCATGGAACTTCCGACTATATCAACTAGGTCATTTATGTATGTTAAGAAAAGTAATGGTCATATAACACTCCCTAGAGGCACGCCCGAAGTTATCTTTTCATAAGAAGATTTCTCTCAGTTTATGGTTCAAATGGCTCTGAGCACTATGGGACTTAACTTCTAAGGTCATCAGTCCCCTAGAACTTAGAACTACTTAAACCTAACTAACCTAAGGACATCACACACATCCATGCCCGAGGCAGGATTCGAACCTGCGACCGTAGCGGTCGCTCGGTTCCAGACTGTAGCGCCTAGAACCGCACGGCCACTCCGGCCGGCGGTACACTGGTCCTAGAAGAGTGAGCTCGTTGGCATTCTCTATGTAGAATCGTATTAGTATCCCGTCACGTCCAGATGCTTGTCCTCTGCAGTGCTTTTTCTGTCCGCCCCCGGTAGCTGAGTGGTGCCGGCACGGTAGCTCAGCGTGTTCGGTCAGAGGGTTAGCTGCCCTCTGTAATAAAAAAACTCAGTTAATGGATCACCGACGAACTCAAACGGGTGTCTTACGACCTCCGCCCCGAGCAGATGCAACGAACGAAACCGAACAAAATGAGATTAAAAAAAAAAAAAAAAAAAAATGGTTAGCGCGACAGAATGTCAATCCTAAGGGCCCGGGTTCGATTCCCCGTTGGGTCGGAGATTTTCTCCGCTCAGGGACAGGTTGCTGTGTTGTGCTAATCATCATCATTTCATCCCCATCGACACGCAAGTCGCCGAAGCGGCGTCAAATAGAAAGACTTGCACTCGGTGAACGGTCTACCCGTTGGGAGGCCCTAGTCACACGACAGCGCTTTTCTGTAGTTTGGTCACTTATTTCGATATCTGTCATTTTGTCATTCGTCCGACGATTTAAGGGAGGAAGTACAGTGCGACCATCCTGTGTGAAACAGTTTCGGAAAAAATATGTTTAATATTTCGTCCTTCTCTGTATCATCCTCTGCTTTAATGCCGTTATGGCCACAGAGTGTCTGCTCAGATCGCTTCGATCTCTTTACTGTTTTAACGTAAGATCAAATATTCTTAGCATATTCTGTCAAGAGAGTAGACAGAACTTTACTTTCGCATTCGTTGATTCAAGCTGTAAGTAGGCTGTTCAGGATTTTATGTTGGTAACGCCACGTGGTGTTCTGTACGAAAATCACTGACTGTGCTGTGTGCAGTCTGTGGCTGGTTGGCATTGTTGGAATATTCGCTATTGTAGTGTTGGGCAGTTGGATGTGAACAGCGCGTACCATTGTGCAGTTGGAGGTGAGCTGCCAGCAGTGGTGGATGTGGAGAGAGAGGTGCCAGAGTTTTGAGAGATTGCTATAAGCGGACGTGTGTCCGCCAGAAAAAGGAAATTTTTTAAAGACTCGATGTCATAAACTGGTGTGTCTATATATATATATGATGAATGTTGAACACTATTAAGGTAAATACATTGATTGTTCTCAATCAAAATCTTTCATTTGCTAACTATGCCTACCAGTAGTTACTGCCTTCAGTAGTTAGAATCTTAGTTAGTCTTAGTGCATTACTAGTCGTAAATTAAAAACATTTAAGAATTCCTGCAACGCCATTCATCCACAAGCATGGCTTCATCAATTCTCTCATTGTTCTCCTGCCAACTGGTCATTAGAGCACAGATTAGAATTTATGTGTGGCTACTCAGAGAATGAACTAGCTGTAGGAATGCGATCGGTCATTCAGGGAAGGAGGATTTTATCATGCCTTCCTCTCAGCATATTGGTCTCAAGCTACTCAAGACCGCGTAAGACATAGCATCATAATGATGAAACATTTCGAACAATCTGAATTTTCCACAATCGTCAAATATTTTGAAGACATGTTGCACAAGAATCAGTGTCTGTCCAACCCATACGGCCCCTGAGAACTTATTGGCATTTGCTTAATCAAATTGCCTAAATATTTGAGACACATTATGTTGGCAGGACGTTGCGAAGACGACATCGAAGGTTTTCAGGGGCTTTTACAAGAATTAGAAATTGACACAGACAGTCGCGAGATGCGAAAACAGGAAAAGAATCGTTTAGTGCCTTCAGTAGTTAGATTCTTTTATTTAGCTGGCAGTATTGGCGCTCGCTGTATTGCAGTAGTTCGAGTAACGAAAATTTTTGTGAGGTAAGTGATTCATGAAAGGTGTAGGTTATTGTTACTCAGGGCCATTCTTTTGTAGGGATTATTGAAAGTCAGATTGCGATGCGCTAAAAACATTGTGTGTCAGTTTAGTGATGATCAGAATAAGTAAAGAGAGAAATGTCTGAGTACGTTCAGTTTTGCTCAGCTGTTTGAAAATCAAATAACGTAAGAGGTTTAGCAGCACAGTCATTCATAGTTTTTCTAAGGGGACGTTTCAAAGCGTAGCCCTCTTTACACTAATTTTGGCATCGTTTAGTTTCTGTTTGTCTGTGATGCTTTGTCTAGCTTAAATTTGAAGTGAAGCTCTGTAAATAAAACTAAAGAATTTCATGTGATAAGAGTCGTATAATTTCAACCTGAAAATTTAAGTTACGATTAACATTGAGCCTTTCGTCTGAAGCAAACCAATTAATGTAAATCGATTTTATATTGACAAAAAAAGGGGAAAACACGATAGTACGTATCACTAGGCGAATCTCGGATGTTCTGCAGTTGTGGTGATTATTTACACTCCGGTTTCCAAGGAGACTCGAATTTAGATTGGTAACAGTCTGGCGATCGAGAGTGGAGTCTAATTCAGCAGACTGCGAGCGGTAACAGTGCTACGTCAAGACTTGCTACCTGCGGATGCGATCGTTTTATCAGCGGCTGAATAAGAGTGGAGTCGCGACCCAGTGGAGAAGGGCACGCACTGTCCCAGGCTGGACGAGGCGGCCGGCGCTGGCTGCCTTATCGTGCGGGCGACACAGCGCGCTGCGCCGTCGCTAATGATGCTAACAGCGACGCCGCGCGCCGCGCCTTGCCGTGCCACGCCGCCGTGTCTTGCACAACGCGGCCTTCAGCTCGCGCCAGGCGAAAACAGCGAGCGCTGCCGTCTGCTGCCCCACACGTGAGAGCGCTCGAGCCATGCGACCGAGCCGGAGCGAAACACACTCGTTTTAATGGAGCCGTCGCTGGCCACGTCCTTACATCCGCGTTCTACATCTACATCTACATCCATACTCCTCAAGCCACCTGACGGTGTGTGGCGGAGGGTACCTTGAGTACCTCTACCGGTTCTACCTTCTATTCCAGTCTCGTATTGTTCGTGGAAAGAAAGATTGTCGGTATGCCTCTGTGTGGGCTCCAATCTCTCCGATTTTGTCCTCGTGGTCTCTCCGCAAGATATACGTAGGAGGGAGCAATATACTGCTTGACTCCTCGGTGAAGGTATGTTCTCGAAACTTCAACAAAAGCCCGTACCGAGCTACTGAGCGTCTCTCCTGCAGAGTCTTCCACTGGAGTTTATCTATCATCTCCGTAACGCTTTCGCGATTACTAAATGATCCTGTAACGAAGCGCGCTGCTCTCCGTTGGATCTTCTCTATCTCTTCTATCCACCCGATCTGGTACGGATCTCACACTGGTGAGCAATATTCAAGCAGTGGGCGAACAAGTGTATTGTAACCTACTTCCTTTGTTTTCGGATTGCATTTCCTTAAGATTCTTCCAATGAATCTCAGTCTGGCATCTGCTTTACCAACGATCAACTTTGTATGATAATTAAATTTTAAATCACTCCTGCCGGCCGTGGTGGCCGAGCGGTTCTAGGCGCTACAGTCTGGAACCGCGCGACCGCTACGGTCGCAGGTTCGAATCCTGCCTCGGGCATGGATGTGTGTGATGTCCTTAGGTTAGTTAGGTTTAAGTAGGGGACTGATAACCTTAGAAGTTAAGTCCCACAGTGCTCAGAGCCATTTGAACCTTTTTCTTTTTTTTTTTTTTTTTTTTTGCTGACCTGCTATATTGTAGCTAAATGATAAGGGATCTTTCTTTCTATGTATTCGCAGCACATTACACTTGTCTACATTGACATTCAGTGGCCATTCCCTGCACCATGCGTCAATTCGTTGCAGATACTCCTGCATTTCAGAACAATTTTCCATTGTTACAACCTCTCTATATACCACAGCATCATCCGCAAAAAGCCTCAGTGACTTCTGATGTTATCCGCAAGGTCATTTACGTATATTGTGAATAGCAACGCTCCTACGACACTCCCCTGCGGCACACCTGAAATCACTCTTACTTCGGAAGACTTCTCTCCATTGAGAATGACATGCTGCATTCCGTTATCTAGGAACTCTTCAATCCAATCACACAATTGGTCTGATAGTCCATATGCTCTTACTTTGTTCATTAAACGACTGTGGGGAACTGTATCGAACGCCTTGCAGAAGTCAAGAAACACAGCATCTACCTGTTAACCCATGTCTATGGCCCTCTGAGTCTTGTGGACGAATAGCGCGAGCTGGGTTTCACACGATCGTCTTTTTCGAAACCCATGCTGATTCCTACAGAGTAGATTTCTAGTCTCCAGAAAAGTCATTATACTCGAACATAATACGTGTTCCAAAATTCTACAACTGATCGACGTTAGAGATATAGGTCTATAGTTCTGCACATCTGTTCGACGTCCCTTCTTGAAAACGGGGATGACCTGTGCCCTTTTCCAATCCTTTGGAACGCTACGCTCTTCTAGAGACATACGGTACACCGCTGCAACAAGGGGGGCAAGTTCCTTTGCGTACTCTGTGTAAAATCGAACTGGTATCCCATCAAGCGAATCCTCTTTTGAGCGATTTTATTTGTTTCTCTATTCCTCTGTCGTCTATTTCGATATCTACCATTTTGTCATCTGTGCGACAATCTAGAGAGGGAGCTACAGTGCAGTCCTCCTCTGTGAAACAGCTTTGGAGAAAGATATTTAATATTTCGGCCTTTAGTCTGTCATCCTCTGTTTCAGTACCATTTTGGTCAGAGAGTGTCTGGACATTTTGTTTTGATCCACCTATCGCTTTGAAAAAATTTTTTCAAATGACTCTGAGCACTATGCGACTTAACTTCTGAGGTCATCAGTCGCCTAGAACTTAGAACTAATTAAACCTAACTAACCTAAGGACAACGCACACATCCATGCCCGAGGCAGGATTCGAAACTGCGACCGTAGCGGTCACTCGGTTCCACACTGTAGCGCCTAGAACCGCACGGCCACTCCGTCCGGCTTACCGCTTTGACATAAGACCAAAATTTCTTAGGATTTTCTGCCAAGTCAGTAGACAGAACTTTACTTTCGAATTCATTGAACACCTCTCGCATAGCCTTCCTCACACTACATTTCACTTCGTGTAATTTTTGTTTGTCTGCAAGGCTTTGGCTATGTTTATGTTTTCTGTGAAGTTCCCTTTGATTCCGCAGCAGTTTTGTCGAGACTGCACTAGAGTTTAAGGCTTTTTACTTACGCGTATCGGGCGTGGGCCGTCATTATACGCTGAGGTGACAAAAGTCGTGGGTCACCGCCAAATATCGCGTTGGACCTACTTTTGCCCGCCTAGTGCAGCAGCTCAACTTGGCACAGACTCAGCAAATCGTTGGAATGCTGCTCTAAGCCAGCCATAATTGCGAGAGTGTTCCCGGTGCAGGATGTTGTGCACGAACTGCACTCCTGATTATGTTACATAAATGTTCAATGGCATTCATGTCGGGCGATCTGTGATGCCAAATAATTCGTTCAAACTGTCCAGAATGTTCTCAAAAGCAGTAGCAAACAAATGTGGCCAGACTGCGCACACCATCGTTGTTGGGAAACATGAAGTCCCTGCATGGCTGCAAACGGTCTCCAAATAGCTGAACATCCAGCGGACCCAGTTCGTTCCGTGTAAACACAGCCTATACCATTATCGAGCCACCACCAGCTTGCACAGTGCCTTGTTGACACTTGAGCCCATGACTTCGTGGGCTCTGCTCCACACTCGAACTCTGCCATCAGTCCTTCCCAACTGCAGTCGGGACTCATCTCACCAGGCCGCGGTTTTCCAGTCATCTAGGGTCCAACCGATACGGTCATAACCCGAGAAGAGGCGCTACAAGCGATGTCGTGCTGTTAACAAAGGCACTCGCGTTGATCGTCTGCTGCCATAGCCCATTAACGCCATATTTCGCCGCACTGTCCTATCGTATACATTCGTTGTACGTCCCACATTGGTTTTTGCGTTTATTTCACGCAGCGTTACTTTTCTGTTAGCACCGACAACTCCGCGCGAACGTCGCAGCTCTCGATCGTTAAGTGAAGGCCGTCGGCAACTGCGTTGTCCGTGGTGAGAGGCCTGAAATTTGGTATTCTCGGCACACTCTTGGGACTGCAGATCTTGAAATGTTGAAATCCCAAACGATTTTCGAAACTGGATCTCATGCGTCCAGCTCCAACTACCATTCCGCGATCAAAGTCTGTTAATTCCCGTCGACCGACAAAAATCACATCAGAAACCTTTTCACGTGAATCGCTTGAGGACAAATGACAGCTTCGCCAATGAACGGCCATTTTATATCTTGTGTACGCGATAATAACGCAGTCTCTATATATGATACCACTATCCCATGACTTTTGTCACTTCAGTATAATATCTGTCAAAAGTACTTCAGTTCATTAACAAACAAGTTTACATACAGTGAAAAGAGTTTTATATCCTCTCAAGTGATACCTGTATAACATTGGCGTTCATCTAACCCCCTGCACATGTATTCAGCCCCACATGAGAGCGGCCGCTGTGGCCGAGCGGTTCTAGGAACTTCGGTTTGGAACCCCGCTGCTGCTACGGTCGCAGGTTCG
Organism: Schistocerca piceifrons; assembly: GCF_021461385.2. Classification (NCBI taxonomy): domain Eukaryota; kingdom Metazoa; phylum Arthropoda; class Insecta; order Orthoptera; family Acrididae; genus Schistocerca; species Schistocerca piceifrons. The sequence continues at coordinate 365,285,859 of NC_060139.1, read as the reverse complement.
AATCCTGCCTCGGACATGGATGTGTGCGATGTCCTTAGGTTAGTTAGGTTTAAGTAGTTCTAAGTCTAGGGGACTGATGACCTCAGTCCCATAGTGCTTAGAACCATTTGAAGCAACCCAACACGAGATTGTTTTAAATGTTAGCATTCTTTTCATGACATTTATAATTCATGTCATTTCCCCGTGTTTATCTAGTTTGGAACAGGAGCTCTCTCATAATGCCTGTTAAACATCACTGCTATTCGTCATTGCTTCTATAATTTTTATCAATTTTTGAGATGATTTATTATACAGAGACTTTGCTAATGCAATGGCACTGTAAGTCAATAGTTATTTAGACTTTCCATCGCAGAGGAGGAAGGGGGGTAAGACTGTAGCCATGTCATCATCTGCATTTAAAATAAATTAGACTCTGACTGCAAGAAGGATTTTTTTTGTTTTTTAATGCATAATCGATATCAGGGTAGTCAGCCTCATCTGCCTTATTCAGATGCCCCTGTATACATAGCAAAATGTTTGAAAAATTTTTGAAAAATTAGCTTACATCAGTCCGCATACAACGTAACAGCATTAGTCGTGTACTGTATGATGCAAGTTGTCAAATCTACATGTCATAAAATCAGACTGAAGGTCGTGTCCTTTAGTGAGGTTATACAAGAAACTATAATTACTCATAGTCATAGACCAAACATTAAGCCAATAACATTTTCTACCGCCGGCCGGTGTGGCCGTGCGGTTCTAAGCGCGTCAGTTTGGAACCGCGTGACCGCTACGGTCGCAGGTTCGAATCCTGCCTCGGGCATGGATGTGTGTGATGTCCTTAGGTTAGTTAGGTTTAAGTAGTTCTAAGTTCTAGGGGACTGATGCCCTCAGTAGTTAAGTCCCATAGTGCTCAGAGCCATTTGAACCATTTTTGAACATTTTCTGTCTTCCCTGTGATTTGTCACTGTATACTGTTGGCATCCAGTTTGCTTACGAACTGAGACAATTTCACAGTGGGAGTGTATACACCAGCCTCTATATGCATCACCCATTTACGGCGTTAAAAACAAACCTCTATGGAAACGAGTGATGATGATGATGATGATGATGATGATGTTTGGTTTGTGGGGCGCTGAACTGTGCGGTCATCAGTGCCCTTAGAAGCCCCAATTTTTACACAATCCCATCTAGCCACTGTCACGAATGATTATGTTTGTGATGAAATTATGAGTACGACACAAACACCCAGTCCCCGGGCAGAGAATATCCCCAGCCCGGCCGGGCCGGGAATCGAACCCGAGACCCCGTGATCCAAAGGCAGCAACGCTAGCCACTAGACCACGAGCTGTGGACATTATAACGAGTGAATATTATTCTGAAAGGGCACTGAGATGTAATAAAATAGTATTTTATGCCCCATGGGCTACATAATCAGAGGTTAAAATTAGATGAATGTTCATATGCGAGAACGTAACACGATAATATAATAATTGCTAAAATCTGTAGAGAATATTTTGTTTAATCCAAGGTGCGATTACTCATGATCATACATGAAATATTAATGCAATAATATTTTTTACCGTGTGATCATGTAATGTTGGCCACAAGATTTCATTACAATTAAGGACCATTTACAGAGACAGCGTGTATAACACTTTTTATAAACATAAACCATTTATAGAGTTAAACCGTTATGATTAAACAGAGTGGCCGAGCGGTTCTAGGCGCTACAATCTGGATCCGAGCGACCGCTACGGTCGCAGGTTCGAATCCTGCCACGGGCATGGATGTGTGTGATGTCCTTAGGTTAGTTAGGTTTAAGTAGTTCTAAGTTCTAGGGGACTGATGACCTCAGATGTTAAGTCCCATAGTGCTCAGAGCCATTTGATTAAACAGAGTGAATATTATTCTGGTAAAACACCAGGACATGGTAAAATACTATTCTGCTCCCTGTGGGTTGCGTAGTCAGTGTTAAAAAACAAGTAATTATAAGGAAGTAATAGGGCAGAATAATAGTTACTGCAGCCACTATGAACCGCTTTGTTTTACACACGGTATAGTTGTCTTCCTTTGGCATTTATTCATTCTAGTCTATCGTAGATGTTTCAACTGTAAACCACCTTTGCTGCAGAGGCTGTTTTCTTTATAATTACAAACAAGTCAGCAGATACTTCTGTCTATGCCCGATATACCCACCCTGCCTCTCCCCGTTCTAGTGCGTATTCTCCCATGCCCATCTTATCGTGACATTGAACAAATTTCGCTTTCATCCTGTATACAGGCGCTGGACATAAATATGGAAACACAGCGAGAGATGCATGCGTGAACATAAATGCAGAAGCCAGCCAAGCATTCAGGTTGTGGTGTTGTACTCTTACCTGACCACGAACGACACTTATGCAGTATCCTCAGTACGTTGCAAGTGGGATTCGTTGTCAGAATAGGGTTCAGTGTAGCTGTGAGTGAATCCTGTCGAAACTAGTAAATCGGAACTCGGGTAAATCGTTGGTGACCGTATGATGGATGCTTATGTAACCAAGATTGCCGAAGTGATTGGTGTTTCAAGAGACACCGTATCAAAGCTTTATACCGCATACAGGAAAAGCGGAAAAACATCATCAACGAAGTTACGACGCTGACGGAAGTGCGTGTTGAGTGATCGTGAGGGAGGATCATTGAAGAGGACTGTAATGAAATATAAGAAACGACAACTGCAGAAGACACTGCAGAATTGAATGCGCGCTCACGAACCCTGTCACCAGCAAAACAACACAAAAGGGAGATTCATAAACGAGAAACTGTTATGCGAACTGGAATTCCAAAACCATTCATCAGTGATGCAAATAGTCTTATCAGAAAAACTTGGTGCCAAAGCCATAAAACTTGGACTATGGAGCAGTAGAAGAAAGTCATTTGATCGGTTCTGTTGCCGGCCGAAGTGGCCGTGCGGTTCTAGGCCCTGCAGTCTGGAACCGCAAGACCGCTACGGTCGCAGGTTCGAATCCTGCCTCGGGCATGGATGTGTGTCGTGTCCTTAGGTTAGTTAGGTTTAACTAGTTCTAAGTTCTAGGGGACTAATGACCTCAGAAGTTGAGTCCCATAGTGCTCAGAGCCATTTGAGCCATCGGATCTGTCTTGTATTACATTGTTTTCAACATATGGCCGAGTTTACTCCCAAGAGTGAAACACGACGCCGGCCACCGTGGCCGAGTGGTTCTAGGCGCTTCAGTCCGGAACCGCGCTGCTGCTACGGTCGCTGGTTCGAATCCTGCCTCGGGCATGGATGTGTGTGATGTCCTTAGGTTAGTTAGTTTTTAAGTAGTTGTAAGTCCACGGGACTGATGACCTCAGATGTTAAGTCCCATAGCGCTCAGAGCCATTTGAACAAACTGCACGAAGCACATCAAGGCGGTACTCGATTTCTTGCAACATTCGCAGTAGCAGGCACACGTCAGCGTTGGAAATCCCATCAGTAGCTTCTGCTCGAGTTTAGTGACGTACTGTACCCTGTAACGGGATATCCTCCTCTAGCATTACTTTACGGTAGTTGTCAACACCAGTATTATTTTTCGCATTTTGGACAGGTCAGTATTATCTCAGCTGATTTTCTGAATACTGTTATATAATTTTATACACAGTATATTATATTTCAAGCTAAAATTTATGAAAAGGAATTACATTATTTTGTATGTTATAATCGATAAATACTAGTTCTGAATGTACAGTTTAAATAACTTTTTTAGATATATTTGAAATTACGAATTATTTGGCACACTTAAAGTTTCTGTTATTAATTACGTAATCTAGTTCTGTTTACTATGTTTATTTCTGGATTAATTTATGAAATAATTAATGAAACTAACAGAAATTTATTTGTCAAGAAAAAATGTAAACCTTTGGAATACTGTTATTGCAGCTGAGGGACACAATAGTAAGCATGCCTCTGATGTGATCGGACGTATTTCTTTACTTTGTGCGAACAATGTAATTTCGGCTTTATTAATGTAAAAAATCGAAAGATATACTAAAATGTGACAAAATATATTAACGCAACAACAAAAATTCTTTAACAACAATCTTCAGATTTATTAAGATCATTTCACCCATGAAGACCTAAAATGTTAGAAATTCAACTTCAAGAATCAGACCACTTGACAGGAAGAACTGGAGCCAACTCTACGTGAAAAGACAAGTAAACTAGAAAGTTTATTGTAATCTTCGCTCCTCTCAAATCTTCATAAAAGACTAACGTGGACAATAGCTGCACGTAGGAAGGAGGGGTTACGTTACAACCCGTCTTCGACACGTGTCTTACCATAGCCCCGTAGAAGTAAGTCGAATGAAGTGACAACTGGCGAACCCAGTGGCCAGTTAATTGGACCAAGATTTCACTCTACTGGTGAAAAGATATCATTTAGGAAGTGACGAACAAGCAGTCCATAACGTAGTGTAGACCATGTTGCTGGAAAATTATGGTTGGTTGAAGATCGTATAGTTATGGTGCTATGTATTCCATCGTAAGGTTAACGTGAACATTTGCAAGTCTTAATGTCTCGCCGAAAAAACTGAACAGTCTTGCGAATACACATCATTCCAGAAGGTTTCAGAATGCTCCGACCGATTCTTTGCATGATGATGTAGGCCCCCGGAATCCGAATGCCTACTTTTCATTTCCTTTAGAATGGGAGATTGGGGGCTCCTTGGTTCAAAATAAAATCTCCTACAAATTGCATCTCCATTGTTAATTGCTTGTTGAGTTAGGAAAACAAGTGCCCTAAAGATACTACTGAGGGCTGTTAGCTCTGAGGAACATGTTTCCAGCCGAACCTCTGGTGAAGAGACGCTTGTTGGAAGTCAGACGCGCATTGTGGATCTTTTTCTTGTGTTGCGTCTTCCGCTAGTGCCTTCGTTCCAAGATCCATTCTTTCCGTCTTCACTACCGCTGAAGCCTTCACTGTAGCCCTATCATATAGTCCTCACAGGGTGCTGTCACCCGAGCCAGGTGAGTCCTATCTTTTTTACGAGGTTGTTATTCCTCCCCCTCCTCCTTCCCCATCATTTCCCGATGTGGCCCCGGGCTTTGAATCGGCATAGTGGAGCTATAACACACTTTTAATCTACTGAAATAATCAGTAGGCCTACTTTCAGAATTATTCTATCACGTTATTCTATTAGGCGTTTTTTAACTGCACCGGAAGCAAACAGCACAATCTCATCAGCCATGTTCCGTTCAGGTCTACTAGTTTTCTATTTCCCAGCTTACGGATACGAAGATTTTGCCTAAGCCTTACAGCACTACGAGAATATTGTCTCTTATTTGCCTACTTCTCATTGATTCTATCTTAATCGATTTCAGATGAATATTGCGTGTTATGGAAGCACTAAACTTGAGTTTCAATAACTTGTATGCCAAAAAATCCAAAACAATCGATTACAACATCTGAGAAAGCATGTCGTTGCAACTTACTACCACCACGTCCTCTATTACCTGCCCACCAATCCCTCAAGAGCTTGCCGCCCGTAAAGATAACCTCGTTAACACAGGGTTCAAAACTACGTCTACATCTACACCTTCATCTACACTCTCCAAATCTATGTGAAATCCGTAGATGAGAGTACGTCCCAATGTAGCACTTATTAGTTCCATCACGTATAGAGCGCGGAAAGAATGATTTTTTAAATGCCTCAGTGCGCGCTATAACAAATCTAATCTTGTCACCACGATCTCTACGTGAGCGATATGTAGGGCTTGTAGTACATTTCGAGAGTCATCATTTAAAGCCGGTTCTTGAAACTGTGCAAGTAGGTTTTCTCAGAATAGCTTACGTCTGTCTTAAAGAGTCTGACAGTCCACTTCCTTCAGCATCTCTGTGACACTCTCCCACCTATCAAAGAACCCTATGACCATTCGTGAGGTCCTTGTCTGTATACGTTCAGTGACCCCTGTTAGTCCTATTTGGTACAGGCGCACACTTGAGCAGTATTCCAGGATGGGTCACATGAGTGATTTGCAAGCAATATCGTTTGTAGACTGATTGCATTTTCACAATATTCCACCAATAAAGCGAAGTCTACCACCTCCTTTACTCACGACCGAGCCTATGTGATCATTCTCACTCAACTAAAGTTCTGAGTTTCATGTCTATAGCTAGATAAATTGGAGCCGAATTTTGGCACTCACTAAGCGTTATTCTTTCCTTATTTGTTCATTTGCTTTCTACCAACTCAGTTTTCCTCGTCGAGATGTGGCATTAAATTTGAAATGATTACCATTTTCCTTCTGTTCTCGTTCCGTATCCTTGTCGCTGTTTCTCCAAACAAATAGATCATAAACGTATTAGCCACTTCTATGCCGACTGAAACAGAGTTTGCCGGCCGGGGTGGCCGAGCGGTTCTAGGCGCTGGAACCGCTTGACCGCTACGGCCGCAGGCTCGAATCCTGCCACGGGCATGGATGTGTGTGATGTCCTTAGGTTAGTTAGGTGTAAGTAGTTCTAAGTTCTAGGGGACTGATGACCTTAGAAGTTAAGTCCCATAGTGCTCAGAGCCATTTGAAACAGAGTTTACTTATTGAAATTGGCTGTTCTCCCCGTCTCACCCTCTGCTTGTCTTTTAAGTACAGAAGATGTTTAAGCAAGGAAGGCTCAAGGAACGGTCTCCAAGCGGAGGTGCACGCTTAAGAACCAAAATATATAAGCTACTACAGTGATAGGCTGCTACATCTATGGGATGGTTCCGAACCAAGTCAAAAAGAACCTTTCGTTACCCAGAGAAAAGCCAAGAGTTTTCCTACACATACCACTAACCATGTAGGAGCTTGTAACCTGTGGTTGCATGTATGACGGAATAAATGGTTCAAATGGCTCTGAGCACTATTGCACTTAACATCTGAGGTCATCAGTCCGCTAGAACTTAGAACTACTTAAACCTAACTAACCTAAAGACATCACACACATCCATGCCCGAGGCAGGATTCGAACCTGCGACCGTAGCGGTCGCGCGGTTCCAGACTGAAGCGCCTAGAAGTGACGGAATAGGTAGCATATCCTTAGTGTCCATAGAAACCATATACAGCAACAGTGGAAATGCTGAACACAAAACTTTTTCGGTAAAATTTACTTTCAAGGCTACTCGAGACAGATAACGGCGAACGAAGTTGAGCAAAGCAATTAGGACGATCGTTTCCCACGGGTAAAAAAGTTTGTTGCCAAACGTAGAGCCGACGTTTTTTGCTGAAAGTCTTTGGGCCTTAAAGAATACAGAGATTTGGCACCGATAAAGTTCTGCCGCAAGAAGGCCGCACGAACAGTTCGCAAGCGGAGGTGCTGATGGGGCAACAGGCTGTGAGAACGCTGTTTATTGTGAAAGTGAAACAATCGCAAATAATGACACAGCGCACCAAATCACTGAAGACATTACTCAACTCATCTGAGAGCGTCTTAGCTTGGCTCGCGTTCCAAGGCTGGCATCTTCGCCTTTCTGTTAGTTGAAACCCCTCAGGCATTATTCACTTGTAAAGTCAACAGGTTTTCTTACGGCTGTAGCAATATTCGCAATTCTACGAAGGCGTGCTGAAAAGTAATGCCTCTGATTTTTTATGTAGAAACTTTTTACGCTTTCAAATTAAAAAAGTTATTAACATTCCACATCTTTATTCTTGACGCCTTCATGTCACCCTGACGACGAACGCATTTTTCCCAACTGGAGACCAGATTGTTAACACTGTCATTGTAGAACGTTTGATTTTCTTGACGAGGCCACAACCTCACATCTGCTAGTGCGTTTTCATCTGTCTAAGAGAATTCCTCAAGAGTGTTCTTCAAGTATTTGGAAACAGATAAAAATCGCATGGGACGAAATCTGGACTGTATCGGGTGTGATCGACGACAGTGAATCCAAGGCGTCTGATTGTTGCAGAAGTCGCAGCGTCGTGTGTGATCTGGCATGGTCATGCAGAAGGAGAGGATGCCCCCGTGCAGACGAATTTTTCGAATTCGAAATTCGATTCTAGTGTTCATCGATATACACTACTGGCCATTGAAATTGCTACACCACGAAGGTGACGTGCTACAGACGCGAAATTTAACCGACAGCAAGAAGATGCTGTGATATGCAAATGATTAGCTATTCAGAGCATTCACACAAGGTTGGCGCCGGTGGCGCGACACCTACAACGTGCTGACATGAGGAAAGTTTCCAACCGATATCTCATACACAAACAGCAGTTGAACGGCGTTGCCTGGTGAAACGTTGTTGTGATGCCTCGTGCAAGGAGGAGAAATGCGTACCATCACGTTTCCGACTTTGATAAAGGTCGGATTGTAGCCTATCGCGATTGCGGCTTATCATATCGCGACATTGCTGCTCGCGTTGATCGAGATCCAATGACTGTTAGCAGAATATGGAATCAGTGCGTTCAGGAGGGTAATACGCAACGCCGTGCTAGATCCCAACGGCCTCGTATCACTACCAGTGGGGATGACAGGCATTTTATCCGCCTGGCTGTAACGGATCGTGCAGCCACGTCTCGATCCCTGAGTCAACAGATGGGGACGTTTGCAAGACAACAACCATCTGCACGAACAGTTCGACGACGTTTGCAGCAGCATGCACCATCAGCTCGGAGACCATGGCTGCGGTTACCCTTGACGCTGCATCACAGACAGGAGCACCTGCGATGATCTACGCAAAGACGAACCTGGGTGCACGAATGGCAAAACGTCATTTTTGGATGAATCCAGGTTTTGTTTACAGCATCATGATGGTCGCATCCGTGTTTGGCGACATCGCGGTGAACGCACATGGGAAGCGTGTATTCGTCGTCGTCATACTGGCGTATCACCCGGCGTGATGATATGGAGTGCCATTGGTTACACGTCTCGGTCACCTCTTGTTCGCATTGACGGCACTTTGAACAGTGGACGTTTCATTTCGGATGTGTTATGACCCGTGGCTCTACCCTTCATTCGATCCTTGCGAAACCCTACATTTCAGCTGGATAATGCACGTCCGCATGTTGCACGTCTTGTACGAGCCTTTCTGGATACAGATAATGTTCGACCGCTGCCCTGGCCAGGACATTCCCCAGATCTCTCACCAATTGAAAACGTCTGGTCAATGGTGACCGAGCAACTGGCTTGACACAATACGCCAGTCACTAATTTTGATGAACTGTGGTATCGTGTTGAAGCTGCATGGGCAGCTGTACATGTACGCGCCATCCAAGCTCTGTTTGGTTCAAATGGCTCTGAGCACTATGGGACTTATTACTGCCAGAAGTGGTTGTTTTGGGTACTGATTTCTCACGATCTATGGGCCCAAATTGCGTGAAAATGTAATCACATGCCGGCCGAGGTGGCCGAGCGGTTGTAGGTACTACAGTCTGGAACCGCGCGACCACTACGGTCAGAGGTTCGAATCCTGCCTCGGGCATGGATGTGTGTGATGTCCTTAGGTTATTTAGGTTTAAGTAGTTCTAAGTTCTAGGGGACTGATGACCTTAGAAGTTGAGTCCCATAGAGCTCAGCGCCATTTGAACCATTTGTAATTACATGTCAGTTCTAGTACAATATATTTGTCCAATGAATACCCGTCTATCATCTGCATTTCTTCTTGGTCTAGCAATTTTAATGGCCAGTAGTGTAAACAAACGCTCCTCGTTGTTACGTTCCTTCAATCTCAATAACAGATATCATGATAGCTGTAGCCGAATCGACATACTAAATAAACACATGTATTAAGCTATCTACATCTACATCTTCATCTACATGGTTACTCTGCAATTCACACTTGAGTGCGCCGCAGTGGGTTTATCGAACTATTTTCATACTACTTCTCTACCATTCCACTCTCGAATGGCACGTGGGAAAAAGGAACACCTAAATCTTTCCGTTCGAGCTCTGATTTCTCTACATCTACATCTACATGGTTACTATGCAATTCACACTTGAGTGCGTGGCAGTGGGTTTATCGAACTATTTTCATACTACTTCTCTACCATTCCACTCTCGAATGGCACGTGGGAAAAAGGAACACCTAAATCTTTCCGTTCGAGCTCTGATTTCTCTTATTTTATTATGATGATCATTTCTCCCTACGTAGGTGGGGGTCAACAAAGTATTTTCGCATTCGGAAGAGAATTTGGTGACTGAAATTTCGTAAATAGTAAGGTCCCATAAAACTTCCCTGCGGAAACCCGTAGTTACTCTTGCTTCTGAACTTCTGAAGAACTCTTCAGAAACGCCCCTACTATCGATACACATGCGCTTGACGTGAATGTTCTGTGGGTATGCGCCCATTTCTAATCCCAAAAATAATATTATGATTTGTGTTAATTTTTATGTATATTAAAAGAAAAAATTAACGTAATTACTAAGAGATAATGGTTCAGGACGAGTTTCAGGTAGTTTCTGGTAGCTAGCAGTTCACGAACACTCTCTTTCCTATTTTACCTTTAAGGAACGCTACATTACCATCAGATTGCAGCTGCAGCACTGTTGTGGTCAAAAAGATTGTTCTTAAGGCCAGGCCCGATTTGAGATCCTCCCAGGTGGCAAGTCCCTCGTGAGGCGAAGGTAGGACTATTACTACAGTTCTTTGAATTTCCTACCACGAATATCAGTTCAGTATTTTAAAACTGTGTCGCAAGTGAGGCGTAAATCCCGAAGTAATAAACTGCCCTTGTTAGCTTTTACCATCATACCGGATACCTAGGTACTGGTAAACAGCATTTCGTCAACGAGTGTATCGGTCGAGGCTCACTAGTACCATGGACCCGCGGTCCCCACAAGTAAACCCTTTGGATTTTTTGTGAGAAGGGGTATTTGAAAGGCTTAGTGTTCGTCTTCAAGTGCATTTCTGCAGTTTGGATCCTAGGGGACTCTGTTATATGGTGCTGATATACTAAATAGTAACATTTCGCATTGGGGAAACCATTGATTCTGGACTTATTATTTGTTAGGATTATTTGTTGTTTCACTATTCTCTGTACGTCCTACGCCACCACACCTAAACTGACTGACATGGTGCTGGTATTCCAAGTGGCATAAATGAAAAGAGCTTACTTACCCCAGCTAGCGGAGGAGAGAAATATTAATAGGTCTTCGGGATCTCAGATTAATAACCGATCCAATATTAGACTCTGGGGAGGCACTGACTACGTCCATACTTGCAGGAAGCTACTGATTTGTTTGGATACTGGGGATAGGTGGTAGAAATCGCAACACTAATAAGTTAAAGATTTAGAAAATATAACGACAGAGATGTAATCTGAACACAGAACAGAAGACAGATGAATGTATTCTGAGCCAATAAAACGAAGTCTTTGGTTAGCCTTCCCCACAACATTTTCTACGTGTTTCTTCCAATGAAAGTTGTTCGTAATTGTAATTCCTAGGTATTTAGTTGAATTTACGGTCTTTAGGTTACACTGATTTATCGTGTAACCGAGGTTTAATGGATTCCTTTTAGCGCTCATGAGGATGGCCTCACACTTTTCGTTATTTATGGTCAACTTACAATTCCCGCACCATTCAGATATCTTTACTAAAACGTTTTGCAATTTATTTTGACTTTCTGATGAGGTTATTAGACAGTAAACGACATCACCTGCAAACCACCTAAGACAGTTGCTAAGATTGTCTCCTAAATCGTTTATATAGATAATGAACAGCCGAGGGCCTGCAACACAACCTTGGGGGACGCCAGAAATCACTTCTGCTTTACTCGATGACTTTCTGTTAATTACTACAAGCTGTCACATCTCAGACAGAAAATCAGGAACCCAGTCACATAACTGATACGATATTCCATAAGCACGCAATTTCACTTCAAGCCGCTTATGTCGTACAATGTCAAAAGCCTATTGTAAATCTAGAAATACGGAATGAATTTGAAATCCCTTGTCAACATAACTCCACATTTCGTGTGTGTAAAGAGCTAGTTGTGTTTCACAAGAACGATGCTTTCTAAATCCGTGTTGACTGTGTGTCAATAGATTGTTATGTTCGAACATAATATGTGTTCGAAAATCCTGCTGCATATCGACGTTAATGATATGGGTTTGTAATTTAGTGGATTACTCCTACTACCTTTCTTGAATATTGGTGTGACCTGTGCAACTTCCCAGTCTTTGGGTACGGATATTTCGTCGAGCGAGCGGTTGTATTTGATTGTTAAATATGGAGCTACTGCACCAGCATACTCTGAAAGGAACCTAACTGGTATGCAGTCTGAACTAGAAGACTTGCTTTTGTTAAGTGATTTAAGTTGCTTCGCTACTCGAAGGACATCTACTTCTAAGTTACACAGGTTGGCAAAATTTCTTCTTTCGAATTCTGTAATATTTACTTCGTCTTCTTTGGTGAAGGAATTTCGATAGGTTGTGTTTAGTAACTCTGCATTCACAGCACCGTCATCGATAGTATTTCCATGGCTATCGCGCAGAGAAAGCATTGACTGTGTCTTGCCGCTACCTTACTTTATATACGACCAGAATGTCTTTGGATTTTCTGCCAGGTTTCGAGATAAAGCTTCGTTGTGAGAACTATTATAAGCATCTGTAAAAGATCGCCGATCTCGGAGATTTTGCGTTCGTTTAAATTTGGCATGCTTTTTTCACAACAGTGTTTGACCCGTATTGTATATACATGGGGGATCAGCTCCGTCATTTGTAAATTTATTTGGTATAATTCTCCCAAAGGGTGGCCGAGCGGTTGTAGGCGCTACAGTCTGGAACCGCGCGACCGCTACGGTCGCAGGTTCGAATCCTGCCTCGGGCATGGATGTGTGTGATGTCCTTAGGTTAGTTAGGTTTAAGTAGTTCTAAGTTCTAGGGGACTGATGACCTCAGAAGTTGAGTCCCATAGTGCTCAGAGCCAAACTGGTACACCTGTCTAATATCGTGTAGAGCCCCGGCGAGCACGCTAAAGTGCCGCAACAAGACGTGAATAATATCTGAAGTAGTGCTGGAGGGAACTGACACCATGAATCCTGCAGGGCTGTCCACGCAAACCGTATGAGTACGAGAGAGTGGAGATCTACTTTGAACAGCACATTGCGAGGCAGCCCAGATATGCTGATGCGGAAGTACACTCCTGGAAATTGAAATAAGAACACCGTGAATTCATTGTCCCAGGAAGGGGAAACTTTATTGACACATTCCTGGGGTCAGATACATCACATGATCACACTGACAGAACCACAGGCACATAGACACAGGCAACAGAGCATGCACAATGTCGGCTCTAGTACAGTGTATATCCACCTTTCGCAGCAATGCAGGCTGCTATTCTCCCATGGAGACGATCGTAGAGATGCTGGATGTAGTCCTGTGGAACGGCTTGCCATGCCATTTCCACCTGGCGCCTCAGTTGGACCAGCGTTCGTGCTGGACGTGCAGACCGCGTGAGACGACGCTTCATCCAGTCCCAAACATGCTCAATGGGGGACAGATTCGGAGAGCTTGCTGGCCAGGGTAGTTGACTTACACCTTCTAGAGCACGTTGGGTGGCACGGGATACATGCGGACGTGCATTGTCCTGTTGGAACAGCAAGTTCCCTTGCCGGTCTAGGAATGGTAGAACGATGGGTTCGATGACGGTTTGGATGTACCGTGCACTATTCAGTGTCCCCTCGACGATCACCAATGGTGTACGGCCAGTGTAGGAGATCGCTCCCCACACCATGATGCCGGGTGTTGGCCCTGTGTGCCTCGGTCGTATGCAGTCCTGATTGTGGCGCTCACCTGCACGGCCCCAAACACGCATACGACCATCATTGGCACCAAGGCAGAAGCGACTCTCATCGCTGAAGACGACACGTCTCCATTCGTCCCTCCATTCACGCCTGTCGCGACACCACTGGAGGCGGGCTGCACGATGTTGGGGCGTGAGCGGAAGATGGCCTAACGGTGTGCAGGACCGTAGCCCAGCTTCATGGAGACGGTTGCGAATGGTCCTCGCCGATACCCCAGGAGCAACAGTGTCCCTAATTTGCTGGGAAGTGGCGGTGCGGTCCCCTACGGCACTGCGTAGGATCCTACGGTCTTGGCGTGCATCCGTGCGTCGCTGCGGTCCGGTCCCAGGTCGACGGGCACGTGCACCTTCCGCCGACCACTGGCGACAACATCGATATACTGTGGAGACCTCACGCCCCACGTGTTGAGCAATTCGGCGGTACGTCCACCCGGCCTCCTGCATGCCCACTATACGCCCTCGCTCAAAGTCCGTCAACTGCACATACGGTTCACGTCCACGCTGTCGCGGCATGTTACCAGTGTTAAAGACTGCGATGGAGCTCCGTATGCCACGGCAAACTGGCTGACACTGACGGCGGCGGTGCCCAAATGCTGCGCAGCTAGCGCCATTCGACGGCCAACACCGCGGTTCCTGGTGTGTCCGCTGTGCCGTGCGTGTGATCATTGCTTGTACAGCCCTCTCGCAGTGTCCGGAGCAAGTATGGTGGGTCTGACACACCGGTGTCAATGTGTTCTTTTTTCCATTTCTAGGAGTGTATTTAAACAGAATAGTGTACCTGGAGCCACTCTGTAGCAGTTCTGGACGTGTGGTGTGTCAAATTGTGACCTTGCGAGTGGCGGGATGGGTCTCTCGCGAAATTGCCACGTAAGTTTTTATGTGTTGCATCAGTTGTGAACATTATTACACCTGTAGACGAGGTTCTGGACGTAAACGCCAGCATCGTCGTACTGTAAGGGCAGCAGTGGCAGCAGCGTCCAGCCATCACAGCACAGATAAGAGAGCTCGTGAGCCCAGGTGTGTCAGCAAGAGCTGTTGCGAACCGGACTACGAGCTCGGACACACCTAGCCCGTCTTACTTCTGGTGAGCGTTGTCTCGTGGAGTGATTTCGTCCAAGTCACACTGGCCCCAACCCAGGTTCAAATGGCTCTAAGCACTATGGGACTTAACATCTGAGGTCATCAGTCCCCTAGAACTTAGAACTGCTTAAACCTAACTAACCTAAGGACATCACACACACCCATGCCCGAGGCAGGATTCGAACCTGCGACCGTGGCAGCAGCGCGGTTCCGGACTGAAACGTCTAGAACCTCTCTTCCACAGCGGCCGGCTCCAAACCCAGGTCTCATGGTCCGGGATGCGATAAACTACAAACACTCGTTTCTGGAGGGTACGCTAATCGGCACTCGTTACGTGCACAATGTTGTTAGAACCGTTCTTTTGCCGTTCTTGCAACATGAAAGTGACATGTTGTTCCCATAAGATAATGCTCGTCCACACGCTGGCCGTGAAAATCAACGTACTCTGCAATATGTGCAGTGACTTCCCCGGCCAGTACGATCTCCGGACTTGTATACAATCGAGCACGTTTGGGACGAGATACTATGCGACTCGTCGAGCAAGAACTCTTACACAACTACGAGAGCAGATCGAGCAGACGTGGCATAACTTATCTCAGAACAATATTCACGATCAGTGCGAACGACTGGATGCCAGAACCAACCACTGCATTGCCGCCCGTGGAGGCTACGCCACGCACTTATAATGGTGCTTCACCAAGGGTCGACACCCGGTACCTCAGAACCGCTTGTGCAATTGATCTGAAAATGTAATCACCTCATGTACTCCATATGCACTGTTGCAATAATAAGTCTTGAGTGTATTGAAAACCTCTAAAAGAGTTCAAATGTTCAAATGTGTGTGAAATCTTATGGGACTTAACTGCTAAGATCATCAGTCCCTAAGCTTACACACTACTTAACCTAAATATACTAAGGACAAACACACACACCCATGCCCGAGGGACGACTCGAACCTCCGCCGGGACCAGCGACATCTAGAAGAGTGTTCTAATTTTTCCGGCAGTGCATTTAGGAGTACGTGTTAGTTGATTGGTTGGTTTGCGGGAGGAGACCGAAGACCGAGATTATCGATCCCTTCGGATTAGGGAAGGATGGGAAAGAAAGTCGGGCGTGCCCTTTCAAAGGAACCATCCCGGCATTTGCCCAAAGGGATTCAGAGAAATCACGGAAAAGCTAAATCACGATGGCCAGACGCGGTATTGAACCGACGTCCTCCCGAATATGAGTCCAGTGTACCAACCACTGCGCCACGTCGCTCGGTAAGAGGGCGTCCGGAGCGAGTTCTATAATGGAACGACTACATAAAATTAATCGCGTGTAAAGCAGATGCTATACGGAGATTCATTCGGAAAGTCCTCAGGAAGTGCAGTCCATCAACGAAGGAAGAAGCTTACCGTTCAACCAATACTTGAATATTGCTCATGAGTCTGAGACCCGTACCAGATATGACGGATAGAAGTAGTAAAACAGATATAAAGCAGAGCAGCGCGTTTCTTTGCGGGTTTATTTAGTGCGTGTGGAAGCGCCACGGAGATGCTGTCAACTCGTGTGGTAGGCGCTGCGAGACAGGAGTTCTACATCACGGCATGGTCTGCCGTTAAAATTTCGAAACCGTACGTTCCTAAAAGAGTCAACCAACATACTGCTTCCCACCACGTATATCTCGAGGAGAGGCCGTGAAGATAAAATCAGAGAGATTCCAGCCAATACCGAGGCTTACCAGCAAACGTTCTTCCCCCGGACCATTCGTGAGGTAAACAGGGAAACGAGGAAGCCACCGTAAGGTGGCTAGCGGGATACAGATGTAGTAACGGGCGCATTCCTACGGAAGCCTCCTGCCAAGGTTGTCTTTAGGCCAGACAGCGGCGTCTCTGCAGCGTTCTTCGCTGTTTTATCTTAAATGGGAAACACTGGGAGTTCTCGCCGTACTCGCGGCAGCGCCTTCAGACCAGTCATCCCTGGTGGTTATCTGCAGCGCAGATAAAGGCTTATCAGCAAGGCAGCCCAAGGCCGCGTTCCTCGCTGCTCCCAGGCGTCTCAAGGACTCCTCAATATTTTACGTTCCGCACTGGGAAAGAGTCATTTTGAAATATACAAAAGTACACATTCTCACGGTACTTTTTTGTCCAGTAGTTAATGCCTGCCATTCGCTGTAGCTCCCCATTGTATAACTCGTGTAAAAGGTTTGTGTCGATATGCTGTAGACATCGCAACGATATGATACAGCTGGGGTGGGGGGGGGGGGAGAGGGAGGAGGGCTGTCGTTGGGGAGGGGGGAGGAGGAGGGAACTCGAGAAGAATTTAAAGCAGCATTGCGACGTGAAAATATGTGGCTTTGTTTCTTGTTCACTAGAGGAAAATTTATGTTGTCACCGTTCAGTTGCCTTACTACTGAAAAGATGAGTAATAGAAACATCAACGCTAGAATTTTTTAAAAGCAGTTGAAATAATCAAAATTACTCGACTCCTTAACAAACGTCGCTAAGGCACGCATGGCCGGTAGCATTTGACTCAGAGGTAGCCGGTTCGAATACTGCTGATGGAAGAAATTTTCACCATCTCTGTTTGGTCGGCAAGGGAAAGAGAAGCAATTGCTTATGGTTCACGATCACCACACTTTGCGCCAATGTCCGGGAATAAATTCCTGATTCTTCAGCAGTGTCTCATGGAGTGAAGACATGTGACACTGCTGATAATGATTCGTTCGTCGAATAGGGACGTTCAGCCCGTGGCCCATTGGTGCCGTTCGATAGGCGTAGAATATTTCCAACACTGGGTTTCAGCCTCTCCCTACTCTCATCATCGTACAACAGAAACATGACGTCACATAATGCATACATGCATTTCAGCCATCTATACTCAACACACACACACTAAAGATACAACTTTCTCGCACCGTAAGGAAGAAGCCAAAGGATTTCCGATTAGGCGATTCAACCTACCTTCCATGATCTCCCAGCCAACAGTACCATACGATGCTTCCTATCTAATCGCCAGCACTCAGTAATTCCAGTATGCTCGAAAGAGCCCATGCCAGGTACGTTCTTGAAACATACGAATATTGACTTCCAGCTTACATGTTCTTTAGTAATCAAAATTCACGAGTGTCTATTAACATGGTAATGTAACAATTATTCATCTTGATACATCAGGACATACGAAGATCTAAAGAACTGACGTACTGTGACATCTATTACACACGTAAATGAAAACAAAATTATTAATCCAAAATATGATTCTTGAATCTATTACCTGCTTGAAACTGTTATAGAAATACAATTTTAGTGGTAGACATGCGAGGTGATTTCAGAAAGTAACTATAATTGAATGCTGCAGTACACTACAAACTGACACAGATACAAGACACTATTTTTAAGCATAGTAACCAAAGCCTCTCTAAACGACAGTCAGAACATTATACCAATACTTCATTTCCTCGATGATAGAAAATCGCTTCTTGGTCAAGGAGCCATTCGAGAGCCTCTGTGCGAAAGTCCTGATGTCAATGTAAAATCTCTTTACCCAAATGTTCCTTCAGGTTAACGAAAAGATGGAAATCGATCGCATGGCGCAACTTCTGGACTGTATGGCGGATACTTACAGACGTCACATCGAAACCGCTAAAGCAAAGCTTACGCTGTGCCCACTGTGTGGAGCGTTGTACTGTCGTGCAGGAGAACAATGCCTTTGCTTAATCCTCCACGCCTCTTGTCCTTTGTGGCGTTGCGCAGCGATATTAGCGTTGCACAGTACCAGTCGGCATTAACGGTTGTGCCCTTTGCCACAAACCCTGTCTACATAACTCCCTCACAGTCGAAGAAATCGGTGACATGACCAACCCTGCTGATGACGCAACTTCGCATTTCTTCCGGAGTGGCGAGGAGGTGTGTCTCCGTTCCACAGACTCTCTCTTTGTTGCAGGTGTGAACTCATCGGCCGTAATGACGCTGCTTAGGAAATTATTGCCTTCCACGGCGTAACACACGAGGAAGACCAGAGACAGCACGCAATTAACCTCGCGCCTTTTATGTGCAGGTAATAGAGATCACGGAAACCATTGTGAACACAATTTCCAGTACTGCAAGCGATATAGGAAGAGATGCGTATTGAGACGTGCATCAGCTGAGCAATGTACGCTATAGTCTTCCTGCGACTGCTAAGAATCTGTTTCTCGATTACCTGGACATTGTCGTCGATGTGAATGATATTCCTTCCCAATA
The DNA here is from genome assembly GCF_021461385.2 of Schistocerca piceifrons. Classification (NCBI taxonomy): domain Eukaryota; kingdom Metazoa; phylum Arthropoda; class Insecta; order Orthoptera; family Acrididae; genus Schistocerca; species Schistocerca piceifrons. The sequence continues at coordinate 365,266,820 of NC_060139.1, read as the reverse complement.
AGTATCACCGACGTCTTTGCGGCCCTGGTCAGACTTGTGGCACCATTTCATATACATCTACACAGATACTCCGCAAGCCACCATCCGGTGCGTAGCGGAGGGTACCTTCTACCATTAATAGTCATTTTCTTTCCTGTTCCACTCACAAATAGACGAGGGCTGTCTATGTGCCTCCGTATGAGCTCTAATTTCTTGTATCTTATCTCCATGGTCCGTACGGACAATGTATGTTGGTAGCAATAGAATCGTTTGGCAAACAGCTTCAAATACCTGTTCTCTAAATTTTCTCAATAGTGGTCCTCGAAAACAACGTCGCCTTCTCTCCAGGGATTCCCATTTGTGTTCCCGAAGCATCTCCGTTAACACTTAGTTGTTCGAACCTACCGGTAACAAATCTAGCAGCTCGCCTCTGAATTGCTTCGATGTCCTCCTTCAATCCGACCTGGTTCGGATCCCAAACACTCGAGCAGTACATAAGAATAGGTCGCACCACCGTCCTATATGCGGTCTCCTTTACAGATGAACCACACTTTCCCAAAATTCTGCCAAGAAACTGAAGTCGTCCATTCGCCTTCCGTACCACAATCCTCACATGCTCATTCCATTTCGTATTGCTTTACGACGTTACGCCCATATATTTAAACGACGTGACTGTGTCAAGCAGGACAATACTAATGCTACATCCGAACATTACATTGTTCGTTTTTTGTACTCATCTGCATTAACTTAGGTTATTCTACGTTTAGAACTAGCTGCCATTCATCACACCAACTAGAAATTTTGTCTAAGTCGTCTTGTACCTTCCCACCGTCACTCAACTTCGACACCTTACCGTACACCACAGCATCGTCAGCAAAACAACCCCAGATTGCTGCCCACTCTGACCGTCAAATCATCTATGTATATACAGAACAACAGCGGTCTTATTACAGTTCCCTGGGGTAGTCTGATGATACCCTTGTCTCTGATGAACACTTGCCGTCGAAGACAACATACTGGGTTCTAGTATTTAAGAAGTCTTCGAGCCACTCACATATCTGTGAACTTATTCCATACGCTCGTACCTTGGTTAACAGCCTGCAATGGGGCACCATGTCAAATGCTTTCCGGAAATCTAAAAGTATGAAATCTGCCTATTAGCCTTCATCCATAGTTCACAGTATATTGTGTGAGGAAAGGGCAACCTGAGTTTCGCATGAGCTATGCTTTCTAAAACGATGCTGATTCGTGGACGTAAGCTTCTCAGTCTCAAGAAAGTTTAATATATTGGAGCTGAGAATATGTTCAAGGATTCTGCAGCATACGAAGATTATGGTTATTGGTCTGTAACTTTGCGTGTCCTATCTTTTACCCTTCTTATACACTGGAGTCCCATGCGCTTTTTTCTAGTCGCATGGTACTTTGTGCTGGACAAGAGATTCACGATAAATGCAGGCTAGGTAAGCGGCCGATGCCGCAGAGTACTTTTTCTAAAATGGAATTGGGATTCCATCCGGAGCTGGTGATTTATTTGCTTTGATATCTTTCAGTTGTTTCTCTATGCCAGGGGTGCTCATTACTATGTCGTCCGCACTGGAGTGTCGCTATGTTTGAACGATTCCCCTGCGTGAACGATTTCTTGAAAGCCAAATTTAAAACTTCGGCTTTCGTTGTGCTATCTTCAGCTGCCACACCAGACTGCTCAACAAGGGAATTAATGTAATCCTTAGAACCACTTAGCGATTTTACACAGACTCAGAATTTTCTCGGGTTCTCTGCCAGATCTTTTGCAAAGGTGTGACTGTGGTAACATTTGGTTTTCACGGTGTATCTTTTTCCAACTTAGATGTTTTGCCAAAAAGGAATCGCACTATCGCACTTACTTTAACTTTGGGATTCGTTTCCAGTTGCCGCACGCCGTGATGCACCTGATATCCACACCGCAGCAGAACTGTCCCTCCAGGAAACCCACAGTATGTAATTATTCTGACAATACGCCGCTTTGTTGTGCAATGTTCTTAGCGGAGCGGAGGCTACATACCTGATTTACTTTCCGGAGACCCCACGTAAACTGGTACCGAACCAACGTTTCATGCTGTCTTTCGGTAACTTTAACACTCATAACTCATCTTTCCTTTTAGATTTTTATGTCTTTGTTTGATATGAGAGTGGCTGTGGAGTCATATGCAGTGCTCGTTGCTATACCGGTAGATTATAATTAAAGTTTAACTTTCAAACCGCTGTACAAACAACACCACTGGTCAGACTGACGTCAAATTGCAACGGATTATTATCGGAGAAGGAGGAAAACATACGGCAGAAGAAAAATAAATAGTCACAAAATGTAGAAATAGATGGCGCTGTGAGCATCATAATTCAGTAGTGGTCGACTACAAATGACGAATGAATCATACAACAATGGCTAAGGTGTACGTTTGACGTTAAATAAACTGTACCACTCAGGGTGCATGGGTGTACAGGTGTGATACTGTTAGTTATGTAAGCCTATCCATCGCCGCAAGGTCATATCACATCGGATGGAAAAAATCGGTTTTTAATTGTCCGGAGGCCACAAACCGCATAAAAATCATCAATCGCATCGGTTTTTAATTTTCCTGAGGCCAAGAATGGCATAAAAAGCATCAATCAAAATCGAATCGGATAATTAATTTGCAACAAGTTGAAATCGAGAAACAGCATGTTCCACAACTGATCGAAGTGTGTCTGGGATCACGTTCAGAATGTGTTGCGCAATGCAAGCCTTCGATGCAGCTAAGTTTGCAATCGGAGCACTGAATCTAACATCTTTCAGATAGCTCCACATCCAGAAGTAATACGGGTTAAGATTAGGTGATCGAGACGGCCAGACTGTAGGGAAATGGCGGCTGATAATTCTAGCATTTCAGAAATGGCGCTTCAGCAGCTGCTTATCTGGATCTACAATGTGAAGACGTGCGCCATCTTGCATAAAAATGGTCCCATCCACACATCCACCCTGTTGGAGAGCTGGAATGACGTGGTTGGGTAAAAGACACTCACAGCGCTTATCAGTGACGGTACAGGTAACAGGATCGAATAAATATGGCCCTATGATAAATGATGCCGTAAACCCGCACCACACGGTGACCTTTTCAGGATGAAATGGTACTGGTTGATTTGTGTGTAGATTTTCCGTTGCCCATATTCAACAATACTGTCTATTGACATATCCTGTCAGATGGAAGTGAGCTTCGTCTGTCCACAAAATCTTCCAAGGCCAATCATTGTCCACCTCCATGCGAGCAAGAAATTCTGAAGCAAAGGTCTCTCTTGCTGGCAGGTCAACAGAAAGCAACTTGTGCATATGGGTAATTTTGAATGGATAGCAAAGATGGATGTTTCCTAGGATTTTACGCACCGTGCTCACGAGTACCTCCAATGTTCGAGCAATTTTCAGTGTACTACACGTCCGCAGGCCACCACTCGTCTCCTTCTGCATTGCTGGGGCCACTGCTTCCACTGACGTCGAATTAATTCGTTTCCTGACTCTATCCGGTTGCACACCAAAAGAACCCGTCTTTTCGAATTTCCGAATCATTTTCTCCATACCCACGGCAGGCATCGGACCAATGCCTTTTTTCAAACTCTTCAGTGTCCGGAAGTTCTACAGAGCGACGTACGCACAGTCATTATTCTTGTAATACAGCTTTGCAAGCAGAGCACGATCCTGCATTGAGACAGTCATGGCGGACATCGCATACGCGAAAGGAGGAAAAGCCGTAAACCCGGCGTGTTTATACTTCAATGGGTCGTGAGCGTGACAGGTGTTTTCATTTACGTATTCCGACACATACAGTGCCATTATTGATCAATTTTCTCACTATTTTTTTCTGCCGTACGATTTCCCCCTTCTCCGATAATATTCCGCTGCAATTTGACGTCATTCTGACCAGTGCTGTTATTCCTACAGCGTTTTGAAAGTTTATCTTTAATTACAATCACGCTGTATATATATATATATATATATATATATATATATATATATATATATATATATATATATATATATATATATATATATATATATATATATATACCCAGTAGTTATAATTAAACTTTTCCTATTTAACCCGTTCCAACACGGAAACTAGTTACCGTGCGAGTACCTAACTTGATAGCATGAATGTCCTGAGTATGGGGTGCATGATTTCCATGAGTCACAGCGCCACCGTCCAGTTCCAACTCTGGCCACCAGGTGCCGTGATCAGTCATCTTGATGCTGCGCAGGGTATCCGCGCGATGTAAGGCGTCTTGTCATGGTCCGCTCGGCTCCATCCGTTGGAGGTTCTAGTCCTCCCTCGGGCATTCGTGTGTGTGTCGTCCTTAGCGTAAGTTACTTTATGTTAGGTTAAGTAGTGTGTAAGCTTAGGGACCGATGACCTCAGCAGTTTGTTCCCGTAAGACCTTACCACAAAATTCCAGTTTTCCAGTCATCTTGATTCGAAGTCTCACACACCTGACCAGTCGCAGTGCACTTGTTGATGAGTCAACATGATTGTGGACAAAAGGAGCAGGGCATTAATAGTGAAGCTCTTTTATCAGAATAACAGTAATGTTGCACCTGCACTTCGAGAATATAGCCGGCTGAAAGGATTACGAAAGAGTCCTCTTTCTCCACGTGCCGTGCAGAGTATGATGAAGAAATTCGAATCAACTGGAAAACTGGACGTCGTCCCGGGAAGAGGCCGACGACCGGTTACACCATAGGTGGTTGATGAAATCGCTGTTGCTATGGCAGACAACGCTGCGTGCAATTCCCGATTGTCAGGCAGTGCGCGTGCTGTGTCACGACAGTTGAAAATCCCGAGGCCCATTTTACGGAAGGTGCTTCGAGCCATTCTCAAATAGTATCCGTACAACATCTATATCGTAAAACAGCTTGCACCACACGACGCACAACGACGTGTTCACTAATCTCTCCACTTTCTCCCAAAGTGGATGTTGACGACAGCTGACCCCGGACCATCCGATGGACAGACGCACCTCTTTTCTCTCTGATGGGTGAGGTGAATACACAGAATTGCCGAGTGTGGGGATCTTCTCCTCCAGTCACTGTGCATGAAGTTCCTCTGATTGGTGAACGTGTCACCGTACGGTGTGGCTTCACAGCTACTTTCATCATTGGACCATTCTTTTCTGAACATGTTGGCGCTCAAGGACCAATGACATGCAGTGTAACTGTCCAGCGTTACTGCAATATGCTTCGCTAGCGTGTCATTCCCGCCCTAAAGGAGAGAGGCATTGAACTCAACGCTTTTCATACAATATGAGGCACCACCACGCGTCGCTCGTCAAGTTCACCTTTGTCTCCACAATACATTTGGAAACGATCGAATTATCAGCCAATCGTTTCTAAATGCTTGGCCGGCACGATTATCTGATCTCACTCCTTGAGATTTCTGATTGTGGGGCTACCTGAAGGACAGTTTTTACAAGGAGAACGTTGACCCATGTGCTGATCTGAAGCGCAGCATATCAAGAGAAGTAGCCAGCATACCTACGGACATGCTTCGTTCTGCTGTGCAGAATGCAATCCTGCACTTTCAAACTGTTCTGAACACTGATGGGCGCCATATTGAGCCCCTTTTATTGCAGTAATGGTACCGGTAAGTAATGATGTGACGTACCGTAGTAACACGTTAAAACTGTTTCAATTGAATTGATTCTGCATTATTTCTCTTCCCCATGTCCTCAACATTAATGCTACCAAGTTTTGTAGTCGTACAGTAATTAGTTTCCGTGTTATGACGTATTAAATAGGGAAAAGTTTGGAAATTTGTGGTACGTTCTATGGGACCAACTACTGAGGTCATCGGTCCCTAGGCTTACACACTACTTAATCTAACTCAAACTAACTTACACTAAGGGCAACACACACACCCATGCCCAACTGAGGACTCGAACCTCCGACAGAGGAAGCCGCCGGAACAATGGCAAGGCGCCCCAGACCGCACGGCTGCCCCGCGCGGCGTTTAAATAGAGAAGTTTAATAATAACCACCCAATATAGCTATAGTGGAAATGGGTTGACAGTGACTAAGATTCTATCAACTGATTGTCGTAGACTACAGTTTACCGCCGATTCCACGGTTCCATGGGCAGAGACTGTTCCCAGCGATTTAAAAAAAGGTACACAGCACACCCTTAAAAAAATGAAAGGAGAAGAACTTAGCTTGAAAACTAACGTTCCCTGTCCCTCATCTCCACTTACGCAAATTAGGCTTCACCATGGGAACCAGTGTGAATTCCGAGAACAGGGATAATGGAAACTCAGTTCACACTTTTTGAAGACCTGATGGACAGTAGTTATGGAATAGACTCAGTGTTCTAAAAACATTCGATTCAGTATCACTCGTTTATGCCAAATCGGCAGCAACTCAGACGGCCCCAGGAACATATCTAAGCGTGCTTCAGATAGCGTTGGCTAAAATAAACACCAGCAACGCACGTACCGTAGGCCTATCCCTTGGTCATCACCATCACATGGAGTCACCGGCACATTCGCAGGCAGTCATTACGTCCTTCTCCACATTTAAAAAACCTTGATCCATCCCATCCTCTGTTATTCCAACGTAACTTGGATATCTGCTCCACCAATGTTCTGTCACTCACTCCAGACCATTGAACGCCACCGACTCCTCCTTGCTTTCTGCAAACTTTTGCCCTATTCTACGAGAGTGTTTACAATCTCATCACTTTTCCCTCCCTTCTTGCACACATTGACGGGCCATTACGTAACTCAATCTTGAATTCAATTTAATCATTCCTTATGAATATAAATCAATTCTCTGTCGTATAAAAATTTCAAAACACACATTTTTTTCTAATACTGCGTGGCATTGAATCTAACGCGAAACAATCTTTCGCTCGAGCCCACCTGTGGTTCACTGCAGCCAGACTCACACTGCCCTTTGTTTTCCGATCCTATTACTAAGCACTGTTGACGTCAGAACTTATATTACATTCAAACATGTAAGGTTTCTCTTATTTCCGTTGGTGGTATGCTGGCACACCTACATCAAGACATACCACCAGGCTTACATATTCTCTCCCTACACCATTTAGAAGCATCCTTGTCCCAAAAATGAAATCCACCATTATAGTTACCGCTTCCAACAGTACTAATTCACTCCCATCCCTCCCCAGCATCAGTGCACTCTCTCTTCACTTGCCAACCTCTCTTCCTTTTTCCTCCTCATAACCGTGGCCTGGCCGCCATCCTATCTACACCTATCCCACTCCATGTTTTCCTACAATCACTCCTGCCTCATTCACCCATACCCGAATACAACGCTTCTGCTCCACTGATTCCCCACACCTTGCAGCATACAACCTCTGCTCTCCCAAATTATCCCCTCCCAGCACATGTGCAAATGCACCATCAATTTCATCAGTATGACATTTAAAAGCTCATCGGTATGAAATCATCACTTCAATAGTTTAAAAATCATCTAGTCAATTTATCTTTTCAATATTTTTAAAGTAACTTGTGTTACAATAAATGTTCATGACTGAAGATCGGCATGGTTCAAATGGTTCAAATGGCTCTGAGCACCATGGGACTTAACATCTAAGGTCATCAGTCCCCTAGAACTTAGAACTACATAAACCTAACAAACCTAAGGACATCACACACATCCATGCCCCAGGCAGGATTCGAACCTGCGACCGTAGCGGTCACGCGGTTCCAGACTGAAGCGCCTAGAACTGCACGGCCACACCGGCCGGCAGATCGGTATGTTGCATGTTGCAACATCTCGCCCGCGAGGGGCGAGAGAATAAAAGAACAGTAAATGGAACAAAAGTGATAGCAGACATTTCATACAGACCCCTATTACTAAATGACCGCCTTCTTGCTAACTGGAACAACACAATTTGGTTCTCTGGAATACGTGGCGTGTTATCTTGTTGTTATTCGTTCGACTCACTATGAAATTCATGGCAAACAATATTCCAAATTGCGTTTTATTTTCAGATATCTCCTCGGCCCATTCACGGACAGAGTATTGGTTGGTTGGTTGGTTGCTTTGGAGAAGGGGACCAAACAGCGAGGTCATCAGCCCCTTCGGACTAGGGAAGGATGGGGAAGGAAGTCGGCCGTGCCCTTTCATAGGTACCATCCTAGCATTTTCCTGAAGCTATTTTGGGAAACCACGGTAAACCTAAATCAGGATGACTGGACGCAGGTTTCAACCGATGTCCTCTAGAATGCGAATCTAGTGTGCCAACCACTGGGCCAAATCGGTCGGTAGGAATAGAGTGTGCGAGGAATTGCTGTGTACAGTCTTCCATAAATATCGTTATTTATCTATTGTTATCGTCACTGTCTCTACGGCACCTTTCTGTAGAGGAATTCTGAAAAATCCATAGCCTTCACCCCGAGAATCTGTTCTTGCGATAAACAAGCATGTTTTTGTTTGCACATCTCATGTTTGTACGTGTTTCATTTCTCCTGTTAGCCCAAACTGTGTCTTATCCCAAAATTTTAAACAGTGTTCTAATGTAACCCTACAAATGTTTTTTATGAAGTCCCTTCTTAATGCAAGCTGCAGTTTCCCAGTATTCTAAGTCAAATTAAACTTGTAGTTGGTTTACATACCAGTTAAATTTATAAAACATTTCGGCTGATGAATTTGAAATTTTTTTTGTTGCGCCAATAACGGGTATGTCAGATGAAGTTGCCATGCTTCTAGTTAAAGTAACGAAGATATTCGTAGAATAATTTAATACTGAGAGAATATAGTGCTTGCATTGACATTTTCTTGAAATAGTTTTTTCAACAGTTGAGAGAAAAAAGCTAAAATGTAATCAAAGCACCTCTCGGTGGAGCTGCTAGTATATCTGTGTTATTTAAGTCGTCAATACAACAATCTAACGTAACGGTGTAAGTGCGTAGAAACAAAGAAAAGCGTGACTAGCGATGATCGCAAATTTTGTCTTGAATAATACACCATTCAGCCAACTTACTTCCAGCAGAAAAGCATCGACAAACGAAAATCGCTCATTGCCCCTTTTCCGCTAATGACGTTGCTAAGTAACGACTGTGCGCAAAACTGAGATGACGTGTTTGTGAACGGATGGAAAACTGTTGATAAAGCTGATGTTTTAGAGTACGAACCTACTGAAGCAAGTTACATTATTTGAAATGTAGCAGCATTAGAGGACAAATGGTCAGGTAAAGTACTAATAATCTGTCTGATACAGCCGGATATTAAACTTATTGTATTTTATTGGTGTAGTAAAAAGATTGCTTTAGACTGTGCTTAAACTCATTGTTTGTCTAGTAATTTTCAAGAAGCATTGCCTACCGAACGCGCAAGCTCCGATCGACACATATCGACCGCGTGACTCTCGTGGTGGCAATTATGGATTAGAGAAGGACAAACTTTTTCTATGTTAACATTAATGACAAAGAAACTAGTAATTTCAGTTACTTTACTCGTCAGCCTCGTCTTCTTAGACTATTCCGCGGCATTGCCTACGCCGCTGGAAGTAATTCTTGTTCCCCGTAAACCTGGTGCACTTTAGATATATCTCTGAGGAATATCGGAAGAGTCTCACAAAGTTGAATTTTCCAGCGCAACAGCCAGTTGTGGAAGTAAAGGTGCTGGAAGAGGTACAGTTCGTCCCTGTCTCCCGGTCGGCCGTCGCTGTTAATCGACGATTTGACGGATTTCCACAAGCGCTCTCTATTCGGTGTGTGGACAGATGAATCGTCCAAAGAGACAAATTCCACAGAATGATTTAGAAATTCGTGTTGGAAACATTCTTTCTTCAAGGTATTGTAGGACTTAAAGCCGTCTTTTGTAACTTTGGTCCCTAACAAGGTGAAATGTTTTATGAGAGAGACCAAAGTTTTCTTGCTCCTCAAATACACTCGAACTAAGTAGTCGAATTAAACCGGGTGATGCTGAGGGAGTTAGATTATGAAATGAGACACTCAAAGTAATAAATGAGTTTTGTTATCTGGGGAGCAAAATAAGTGATGATGGTCGAAGTAGAGAGGATATAAAATGTAGACTGGCAATGGCAAGAAAAGCGTTTCTGAAGAAGATAAATTTGTTAACATCGAGTATAGAATTAAGCATCAGGAATTCGTTTCTGAAAGTATTTGTATGGAGTAGCGGTCGCGCGGTTCCAGACTGTAGCGCCTAGAACCGCCCGGCCACCCCAGCCGGCTGTATGGAGTGTCGCCATGTATGTAAGTGAAACGTGGACGATAAATAGTTTAGACAAGAAGAGAATAGAAGCTGTCGAAATGTGGTGCTACAGAAGAATGCTGAAGATTAGATAGGTAGATCACATAACTAATGAGAAGGTACTGAATAGAATTGGGGAGAAGAGAAATTTGTGGCTCATCTTGACTAGAAGAAGGGATCGGTTGGTAGGACATATTCTGAGGCATCAAGGGATCACCAATTTAGTACTGGAGGGCAGCGTGGAGGGTAAAAATCGTAGAGGGAGACCAAGAGTTGAATACAAGAAGCAGATTCAGAAGGATGTAGGTTGCAGGAGGTACTGGGAGATGAAAAAGCTTGGACAGTATAGCGTAGCATGCGGAGCTGCATCAAACCAGTCTCTGGACTGAAGATCACAACAACAACCTGAAGCACTTCCGGGATTCCCCTCAATGCCTCCGAAGATCCATACGTGTTCAATTTCGCTTTTAGTGGTCATCTTTTCTTGTATTTCCGAGAGGATATATGCGATTTGTCTATTTCAACTGTCTTATTTTGTTCACCGATGGGAACATTGTCATTCGTGACTGTCACATACCAGACTATTCGACAAAACCCGTAGCAATCACATACGGTGTTTGTTGATAATCCGCTTCGGAAGCGGTCGTTTGTAGCCAACACGGGACTAAAATAATGCTCTTTTCCAGCATCAGCTAACAACTGTCGTATCATGCATTTTTCCTTATCGACAACCGTTTCTGACCCCTGCGCAGTACAACTAAAATGGGTATAGGGTATTTGATTGCTTTGTAGAAATGGTCTTAAATGATTAATTATGTCATTTTACGCTCCTAATATACTTCCTTTCCCTCTTGAATTTCAGTATTCTTTTAAAAAAACGGAAATGAAATTCAAATAATTTGAAAGCCAGCTAAAACGCTCCATTCGAGTTATATGATGGCTGTGACGTCACTCGATAGCTCGCTGCTCCTACTTTCATCATGATAATTGACACTGATATCTTGTTTTGGAATTTACGTTTCAGAAAATGGGTTACAAATGCTCTGTGGTACCATACTGCACAAATACTTCTATAAAAACTCCTGAAAGTTGTTTTGAAGTATTCCAGAGAACGAGAATATGCGTAAAATGTGGTTGCACCGAACGCCAAATTGCCATCACGTCAACGCACAAGTTCACCAACTGAATTAAAAATGTGTTGCACTGTGAAGTAAACATTAACTTGCCTCCGAGATATGCTCTCCCACTGTTACAGCGAAGGATAGTGTCATTCAGTGAAATTGAACTCCTAGTGAACATTGTCGTTTTACCCAACTACACCCGAAGTACTGGGTAGCTCAGTTGTTACAATGGTAAACCGTCGAATTTTATAAAATAATGTCCGCGGATCGGTGGTTCGAATCCAACGCGAAAGAACATTTACCTTATTTGTAAAACGACTCGACAATCCTGTCATATGAAACCCAAATCACAATTACAAAACTTCACCACACCGATCAGAAACAAATTATTGTTGCTTTCCTTGCTATTTACATGCGCTTACATTTGCAATCGCTGTTCACCCACGTCACGCCCAGAAAGTTATTTTCACTTTTTACTCTGTTAGAAACATTGTTTTATCTTCGTACTGTCCAGCTTGCATCCTTCTTGTTTAAACTTCTGCAGCTTCGTCATCTTACGTGAAGATGAGTACATAAAGATGAAGTACTCTCCGTATAATCTCATTTCGTACACCTCGTTGTGCCTCGGGCGCGTGGTGATATCTTCACTACTACCAGTGCTTTCCAAAAAAGCGAATTGTTTGTTCGCAAAGTAAACGCATTTATCCTCTGTCGTCTATTTCTCAAAGATTAAGACTAATGTGAAGCCACATATAAGACATCACATCAAAACAACTGCTGCAAACAATTCTTGTTAATGCTATTTTCGTATTTCGCGTAAAACTTTTAACAGATGTGTGATCCTTACAGGATTCGAACATGCGACCTTTTAGTCTGCACTTTTTTTATCTCATTTTGTTCCATATTGTTCGTTGAATTTGAATGGGGCGGACGTCCGACGACACGCGTTCAGGTTGTTCGCCGATCCGTTTACTCAGTTTTTTTTATTACGCCGAGCTACCGTGCCGTCGCACTCTGGTGCTCTACCCGTTGCGCCACTAAAACCCTGTTGCCTGCAGTACCTCTACTGAGTGTTTTCTGCTAAGGAAATCAGCACTAAGTTTTACCAAGAACAGTCTTATTGTGTTTTGGTCGGAGCTCAAGACTGATAGTCGACAATCTGGCTACAATACACACACACATTTGCAAAAGTTCAGTTACTTAGTTTTGAGCGAGTTTAACGATGTTTCAGGGAGCAGAGAAATGAATGTCCGTCGTTGCACATATCGCTGCTCTAAATATGTGGACCAAAAACACTTCAGCTTTCGCAAGCCTTCCACTATCACCTTTCATAAAATTTCTTGCTATTTTTACTTAAAATTTGTAATTGCGTTTTCCATCACTAAATAGCGAAACTGTTTGCAGAAAAGTACGTAAAAACACAGACTCCTAGTTTATTTTATTTTTTTATTTAGAGGTCAAGTTCCGTAGGACCAAATTGAGGAGCAAATCTCCAAGGTCATGGAACGTGTCAGTACATGAAATTACAGCATAAAAGTAATAGCAGATAAAAATGTTCATGAACCCGAAAAAAGTCAGTCCATAAGTTTAAGTAAACGCAATCAACAATACAGTAAGAATGAGCTTAATTTGTCAAGGAACTCCTCGGCAGAATAGAAGGAGTGACTCATGAGGAAACTCTTCAGTTTCGATTTGAAAGCACTTGGATTACTGCTAAGGTTTTTGAATTCGAGTGGTAGCTTTTTGAAAATAGATGCAGCAGTATACTGCACACCTTTTTGCACAAGAGTTAAGGAAGTCCGATCCAAATGCAGGTTTGATTTCTGCCGAGTATTAACCGAGTGAAAGCTGCTTATTCTTTGGAATAAGCTAATATTGTTAACAAGAAATGACAGTAAGGGATACATATATTGAGAGGCCAATGTCAAAATACCCACACTTGTGAACAGGGTTCGACAAGAGGTTCGTGAACTTACACCACTTATTGCCCGAACCGCCCGTTTCTGAGTCAAAAATATCCTTTTAGAATGGGAAGAGTTACCCCAAAATATAGTACCATACACCATAAGCGAATGAAAATAAGCAAAGCAGACAAATTTTCGTGTCGAACGATCACTCACTTCTGATACCGTTCGAATAGTATGGCAGTGTTAAGTCTTTGAACAAGATCCTGAACGTTGGCTTTCCACGACAGCTTACTATCTGTCTGAACACCTAGAAATTTTAAGGTGTTCAGTTTCACTAATCATATGCCCGTTCTGTAAAATTAAAACGTCGGGTTTTGTTGATCTGTGTGTCAGAAACTGTAAAAACTGAGTCTTACCGTGATTTAGTGTTAGTTTATTTTCTACAAGCCATGAACTTAAATCATGTACTGCACTATTTGAAACCGAACCAATGTTGCACACAACATCCTTTACTACCAAGCTAGTGTCATCAGCAGACAGAAATATTTTAGAGTTACTCGTAATACTAGAGGGCATACTGTGACGTCAACAGAGCATCAGCCAATAATAAACCGTTTTAGACCAGGTGACCAGAACTTTATATTTAATGATTCTGAAGCTTTAATTGCATGTAAATAGCAGATATTTTGTGACAATATTGGCCGTAGGTGCTATTCAAATGTTACAATCAATCACAATAACAACAATCCGAACCGTATTTTTAACATAGGAAAATAATCTTTTCAGCATTGGCGTTTTTCTTAAGAAGTTTCACTTATCTGTCACTGTGACAGTTCGCACAATTCCTCAAATCGTCGTTTGGCAGCAGTCCACATTCCCAACAGAAAACGAAACAAGATTGCACACTACACAGTCGAGGAATTAAGTTGCACCATGTAAGAGTATCGGGATTCGAGAATACAACGGTTTCACACACTCCTCTTCACAACGCTAAACGTTACGCGATGGTTCCTTGACAACGCACTAACACTTTTGGTATGTCCCTCCACGACAGCCGTGCGTTCGATGTATTTCGTCGTTCGATATGTCGTCCGGAGCCTGCGCGTACGATACGCAACCGTTCTCGGAAATCACCAGGTTACCTCTTTGCGATTTATTTTAGTAGAGACACTTGTAACCGGTTCAGTACCGATAAATATAATCCCTCGATGAGTTGTAAACTAAAAGTACTGTGTAATATATAGGCGATAAAAATTTGTATGATATTTAGTGAAAATCTTATACAGTGACACCTCTGTGCATGCACGCTAAAAATTGTAAAATTTGGAACAAAGCTCAAATGAGCTACGGAGCAAACACGAGTAAGAATCATGTATCTCTCTTGCCACATTCTATTTGCTTGTTCTCTGGTTAGTTGTCGTGTGGCCTGCAAGGAGCTATCTGAAAATGTAGTCAGCTTAGTGACTTACGACCACAATCACTGCAAAATTCAGTTATGATCAACTGTTAAAAATTTAATTTGCGATTTCCGTTATAAGGTGGTTACAATGTCTGCAGAAATGTATTCATTTGTTTCAGAGTACAGCTGAAAATTAATAACTAGTAAGCTTTATAAGTGCTAATATTGTACTGGGTGTTTTCACCCCTCTAACCTGAAAGATTTTGGTTCCTTCCCACTCGCTAGCAGCATTCCTTCATACAGTGAGAATGTTGTGTCTTAGGCGTAACCGTTGAGTGCAGGTGACGACGTGCTAGGTAAATGTGGATTGTAGTTCTGTGTTTATAAAGAGGGAAGAGAGCGGAACTCAGAGACAGCACATAGTCTACTAGACTTCGTGGCGACAAGCGGAATCGAGCTTATGATTCCGGAAATAATTAATAGCGTCATGTACACTTGAAATGATTTCTCTATTGGTTGTGTGCGAGCTCGATGTGCTGGAGCTCAGCAATGGAGTGTGCGATCTTGTATGTTTTCAAACCAGGAACGTTACACAAGATAGTGCACGACTTGTACAACATTAAACCAAAAGATTGATAATTACAGTAATTGATATTCTCTGTGACTCAGTGCTGTGGTAAGTACGAACGGGAGCCATTCTTAATAATCATTTGTAATGTAAATGAAGTACATTTCCTACCGTATAAATAATTATGTTCCAAGTGGGGCTGCCTGCTTTTACAATGGAACGCCGCTGTAGCGAGGGCACAATTCAGTTATGCAAAATAAATTGGTCGGCTGATCAGCTGACCTGGACTGTTCTAGGACAAAAAAAAAAAGAAAACAAGAATAAAATCCGAAACTTTAGTTTTTGGTTCATTTTCTGAAATTTGTATCACATCACAGTTAAATGATTGGCAATTAGTTGTTTGAACAAAAAGTGAATATCTATTTACGTATTTATATCTAAATGACTGCCTGCTTGAAGTATAAAGAAAATTATAAGACCTCAAAATGGGTTTACCAAATTTAGTTTCACAGCGGAATATTGGTTTATGTCAACAAAAGTACAATAAACGACTGCTTGAGTGAAGCTCATGCCAGAAGTAAACGTATTGTAAATCAATTGGCTGATACCATATGGAAGACTGCTACAGACTTGTGACTCGCTTTCCAAATCTATGAAGTTCGCAAACGCAAATTTAAAGAATATGGAATATCTAAATAAGTGAAACCAGTGAAGAAGCAACTCAAGTTGCGGAATTTTACGTCAAACCATCCAATGCAAGATAAGAAGGCATTTTTCAATTTTGCTATCAGTCGGGTACTCCAAATTAATAAGGCACATCGCAGAAGTGAATAACTATCCACATGACTTTGTAGGTAATATATACTATAAGAAAGTAGTTAATAAATACAAAAATAAGATGATCCATTACAATAACATGGCTTCTAAAAAAAATATTAAGTTTGTTAGTTTACGTTACTATGAAAAAATGAGCACAAGGATTGCAACTGTCTTTAGACAGTACACTGTGACAATGTCTGTTGAAACCAGAATAACCTAGGATGTATTTTGAAACATACTGTAGATACAAAGAACCTATTTTATGTTTCTGGAGTTTATAAAATTGATTCGCCAGACTTTGGGGCCTTTCACATTGGCCAAACGGAAAAGAGGCTGGAAACTAGGTTGGACAGAATAGATGCCACGGAGAAATCGAGTATGGCAGCTCATTTACTTAGAACAAAACCTAAGTTGCCGACTTTGACATCTAATGTGAGGTTTATGCATAAGTGTGGGAAGGGGAGGTTCTTTGACCTACTAGAAGAGCTGGAGATCTTCTGCCATCACGAAGATGTTAGCTGCAACCTGATCATTTGCACAATTGTGGGAACTGTTTGAAAACTGATTGATAGGAAGCAGTGTAGGATATGGACGAGGAGATACGATATAGCTCCTGCGTCATGCCAATATGCAGCAGCCATTAACATAATAGTGTACGAGTACGATGGTTATAATACTGAAGCTACGGAAGTTTTTCCATGTTACCTTGGTTTAGATGCATGTACATTGTTAATAACATCAATTCAGTGTATTGGTTTTATTGAACTTATGATGTTTGAAGTGGCACAGAGATTAGTACTCTCTACATCCGTAACGTAATGGCAAGTCACACCAACTATCAATTTTGCTGACATTTGGCGCCATCTATGAACTATTCAGTAAATAAGAAGGACAACATACAGGATGACAATTATTGAGCTATATGAGAAAAAAACGTCAATTAGTTACAAACTACGGTGGGCACACACTTTATTCAAAATGTAAACGTCACTGCAGGTATTCGGATTTAGGTTATGGCATGTGCGATATGTCTGTCATTATTGACAATGGTGTGCTGAAGAAGAATAGCGAAATTCTGCATGACCCGCTAGAGTATCGGAACATTGATGCTGCCGATGACCACGTTAATGGCTGTTCTCGGCTCAGCAGTGGTTTTGGGATTATTGCTGTATACTTTGTCTTTAATATAGCCCCACAAAAAGGAGTCGCATGTGTTCAGATCCGGAGAATATGGTGGCCAATCGATGCCCATACCAGTGGCCTCTGGGTACCCCAGAGCCAGAATGCGGTCCCCAAAGTGCTGCTCCAGGACATCAAACACTCTCCTGCTTCGATGGTGTCGAGCTCTGTCTTCCATGAACCACATTTTGTTGAAATCAAGATCACTTTGGATATGGGGGATGAATTCATCTTCCAAAACTTCCACGTAGCTTTCGGTAGTCACTGTGCCATCAAGGAATATCGCACCGATTATTCCGGAACTGGACATTGCACACCACACAGTCACCCATTGAGGGTGAAGAGACTTTTCGATGGCGGAATGCGGATTCTCAGTACCCCAAATGCGCCAGTTTTGCTCATGACGAATTCATCCAAATGAAAGTGGGCTTCGTCTCTAAGCCAAACCATATTCACATCAAAGCCCTGTTCGTCAATTCTGTGGACAATAGTGGTCGCGAAACACAACCGCTGTTCCATTGCCCGGGGGCTTAATGGCTGATGGGTTTGAATTTTGTTTGAGAAAAGAAGCAAGTCTTCAACAACAATTTCTCGCAGTGCCTCCCTGTTAATTCCTACCTATTGCACAGCTCGTCTTATCGATTTCCTGGGGCTGGCTTGAAACACAGCGCGTGTCTTCTCGCTGTTTTCAGGCGTCTTCACCCTTTTTGGGGGACCGACATGCCAACACTATCATCACGAGCACGACCCGTTCTCCCAAGCTTGCGAATCAAATTCTTGATTGTTAGCACACACTTCAATCGGTTGTCTTCAGCTTGAACTCGGTCGCAAACTTCCTTTGAGCAGCAGTTGAGCTGTTATTGCTCGCATAGTAGGCTTTCACAAGCGCTGTACGCTCTGGCACGCTGTACCGTGACATTTTCACGTGCAAATGGCCGACAACAACAAGTCGCGTGCACATGTGCATACTATGTCCCATCATGCCCCGCAGCCAACCGTGCAGTTTGAAAGTCCTAAAGCAAACCGTCCTGAAGTCATGACGATTTTATTTCATATAGTTCAACAGTTGTCACTCTGTACCTCGTCGCGAAAGTAAGTAAAGAGAAAAATATTACAAAAGATAAAATATTTAAATCAAATCAGTTCTAATAGTCACAGCATACATCCCGTGCCTCCTAGTGTTTTGTAATTTAAATTAAATATTTACCAATCTGACGATGTGTTTTAAACAATAACAGAACAACTGGCTCACAAGCAGTGAACCTGGCTTTTTTTACGCCTTCTATGTTTACTGTAAAACGTGGCAGTAAGTCAGACAACAACGTAAATAATTTTACTTGTATTTATTTTGTGATATTCCTATGCACATCTGAAGTTTTTAGTAGAGACCGTAACTGCATTTCTATGAATGTTACGTATTACGTAGTTTATATAGAGGGCGTCATACAACCAACCGATGGGCTCCGCAAAGCCTGCCTCTATTAGGCAATAGTGTTGAACGAATTGTGACAGAAGTCCGAACAATAGGGTCTGAGGTACCAGGAAATGTACTGAAACTATGAAATAGTGGTATGTAATCTAATGTATAAGCGAGATCAGTTATGACACTATCGTCTGACTATGTAATTCTTGTATTTTTAGCACTGATAATGGCTAGGCACTAGCCGAAATATAGATTTGCTTTAATAAAGCCTGAAAGGAAAGGACGACTGGTTGCTGTGCTCCATCATTTTGAAAGACTTACTCAGCAAAATTGCAAAAGGCTGCAACCAGGCATCTGTGTTTCGATGTGACCTTTCGCCCACTTGTCTGCACACCGTCTCCCGTCTTCTGAGAGTTCGTCTTCTGTCCCAGAAACCGACGGCTTCGAGGGGAGGATTCACAGCTTTCGCCACAGTGACAAACGAGCAAGAATTTCTATGAATACGCCAAAATGCAAGGGGAAGCCTGCTAAAACCTCTCCACCATCGCTGCATCTATGTCCATTAACTGACCAGAGGTTGGTACACTGCATTTGCTGTGTTGCCACATTCACCTGATTGGCCAACAAAATCTGGAATATAAGATTCTGAATTTTCCTACACTGGAGACAGTAAAATGGCGGTTTCACGTGTTTGCACCTGTCTACAGGATACCCAGATCTTCATTCCAGAAATACTCAGGCGACCTGCGGTTGCTACGCTGTAATTTCAAAGGCCGATGCCGACTTGTGAGCAACGGAAACTGCCCAATTTGCGGGCGAGCAGTTCTGCGAGCCAGTAGCTCGTTAGGGAGTTGTGAACTGTCGCTTATTGGAAGCGCCAAGACCACACAAGCTTTGGACAACACATCCGCTCGCCTGCCTCGGGGAAGAGAAACTCGAGAATCTTACTCCAGAAGCCACTAGCTATGCTCTTCCCTCCGGCAAAGTTAAGAAAATACAGCTACGAAATTTGCTTAATGCCTCAAGGCGATATGTGACTGTCTGTCACACATTCTGTTCTTGAGACTCTCTCGAGGAGTTTCGCATATAGTCCAAAACAATGGCACAAAGTCTCCTGACGAGAAACTTCAAACGATATCTTGCTCCCTTGCGGACCGAACGCTGGTGATGAGCTTTTTACGCGGCACTAGTATTCGAACCAGCAATCTTAGGGTCGGGCAGAACCGTGTTAGTGTACATTAAGCATCATACACTGATGATCCAGTAAGCTATGGCCACCCGCTGTGTAGCCTATTGGTACACCTTTGGTAAGCAATAAAACAGCGCTTCTACGTGGAATGGATTCGACATATCGTCAGTAGGTTCCTGGAGGTATGCTGCACAAGATTGCTACGCAGTGGTGCGCAGTTGGTGTAAGTTTGAAAAGGTTTCCAGATACCACTACCAATCACAAAATTTGTTGACTAAGAAGTTATTTATTTAGCAACACGTTTCGAGGAGACAGCTCATCTGGCTATATTGGCATACAAAAACCTTTAACGTAAGTGTATGCAGATACTTAAGTTCATTCACATGACTATTGTGAACATCCTGTATAGAGAGAGAGAAGGATAACCTAGTATGGGGCGATGTCACTTTGTATATTGTGCTGCTGTTCACTCGAAAATATTTATAAAACAATCACTCACTTTGTTCTTGTGTTGTGGCATTTTTCGTGTGATGTGCTGAGGTATCGCTATTTCCATGGCTCTCTTGCATTTCTTCACCATCGTCCGCAAACTTCACAATGGTGGTTTTATAACACGTTAACACAAAACAAATCAGCAATGTGCAGAAAACAAGATGGCGATCAAAACAAGGCTAGTTTCGATTTGATTATAGATATGTCGATACTGGTGTTGTCAGTATCGATGTCTTCTGCATGGTATAATATTATCCATACCGGCCTGCTTCGGTGGTGTGATGCATGTTTCTAGCAGCCGTTCCACCAGAATGACAGCGAATCAGCACACGACCGTCTATATGGTGTAACAAGAAGTGTCATTCATCCGACCAGCCTATACATTTCCATCGATCGATAGCGATAACAACGCCATTTAGCGCCCGTGAACCAGACCATACCATTGCCATTGTTGCACAGTGGCATCAACATGGGAAGACGCAGCGGCCGTGTGCTGAGCAGCTCCATGTTCAGCAATGTGCCCTGAACGATGTGCTCCGGAACACTTGCGCCTCTTTGAGCACTGTATTCTATCGTCAGATCTGCCACATATCGCTAGCTGTCCTACTTTACAGAGTGGTCAAGCTCTCTACCTCCACAATTTAGGGGCCGGCCGGTGTGGCCGAGCGGTTCTAGGCGCTTCAGTCTGGAACCGTGTGACCGCTACGGTCGCAGGTTCGAATCCTGCCTCGGGCATGGATGTGTGTGATGTCCTTAGGTTAGTTATGTTTAAGTAGTTCTAAGTTCTAGGGGACTGATGACCACAGATGTTAAGTCCCATAGTGCTCAGAGCCATTTGAACCATTTGCGTCTTGTACCGGCATGTCTCGGGAACAACTGTGCTCAGTATCAGCTCTGTAGATAACCAGTACGGTTTTATTCTGTGCTTTCAAAGTGTTGAAGACTATCAACTCGCCCGCCGCGTGTGAGATTCGCTCAGTGATACGGTTTTTGTCAGCAAGGAACCTGTATGCTGCAGAAATTCACGATAGATTTGCGAAGTGCATGGTGATACAGTTGTGAGTGAAGGCAAAGTGCGTAAGTGGCTACGAGAATTCAAAGATGACCGTGACAGCGTCCATGACGAGGACCATTCAGATCACCCTTCTTTGATTACAGACGATATGGTGGCTTCAGTTGAAGCGAAGTAGGCGCTTCAGTCTGGAACAGCGCGACCGCTACGGTCGCAGGTTCGATTCCTGCCTCGGGTGTGGATGTGTGTGATGTCCTTAGCTTAGTTAGGCTTAAGTAGTTCTAAGTCCTAGGGCACTGATGACCTCAGATGTTAAGTCCCATAGCGTTCAGAGCCATATGAACCATTTTTTGAAGCGAAGATTCGTGAGAACAGGCGCTTCACAATAACAGGTCTCTCCAACGAGTTTCCTGACGTGTCTAGATCAATGCTTTACAACATCGTTTCTGAACACCTACAGTGTAGGAAACTGTGCTCCGGCTGGGTCCCGAAACTACTAACAGACTACCACAAAAACCAAAGATTTGAGTGTGCGATGAAGTTCTTGACTCGTTATCACGAAGAAGGGGACTGCTTCTTGAGTCAGATCGTAACTGGAGACGAAACATGGGTATCGCATATCAACCCCGAATCGAAGGAACAGAGCATCGAATTAAGACACACACATTCGCCTGTAAAGGTGAAGGCCAAACAGACTCTGTCCCAGCGCAAAATCATGGTGTCGGTGTTTTGGGATAGGCATGGTGTTTTGTTGGTCGACTTCATGCAACGAGAAATCAGTATCAATGCGGAAGCATGCCGCCAAACCCTGAGAAAGCTACGCCGAGCGATTCAAAACAAAAGACGCGGAATGCTGACAAAGGGAATTATCCTTCTCCATGACAATGCAAGACCTCACACTGCAGGCACAACCCGTGATTTATTGCACAGTTTCGGCTGAGAAGTTTTAGACCACCCACCCTACAGTCCTGATCTTGCGCCAAGCGATTACCATCTGTCCCTCCACCTCAAACAACACCTCAGTGGCAACCGTTATAATGATGACGACGACGTGAAAACGGCCGTAAACTCTTGGTTATCGGAGCAGGCGGCAAGTTTTTATGAAGAGGGTATTTTAAAATTGGTTGAGAGGTATGATACGTGTTTGAACAAACTTGGCGACTATGTCGAAAAATAGAGTGAAGTATGTACTTTCCGAAAATAAATTTACTTTTTTGATATAACCTTTCGTTGTGTACTTGTGTTCAAACGGACCTTACTTAAAAAACACGCCTCCTATAATCAAAAGATGTGAACATTTGAGTCACATTTTTTGATGGTCGCAAACTCATTAATCTATAGATGAACTATTTATATACGTTATTATGTCTGTACGGAACCCGCAGAGAGCAAACCCTACTCGCACTTGTCCAGCTTCTTTTCTTTCTTTCTTTATTTTTTTGTGTAATTAGGCGTGGACGTCGAACACATAGTCGCCTGCTCATGGCAGGTGTCGACACATGAGGAAACAAGACCAGAGCTCAGATGCTCATATGAGGTGTGAGATGGGTTAATGGTGTCACAATATTTTGCCAACGCCATCATGGGCGTGTCGCACGATGGGAAGGTCGTCTCACCCACATTTCACCCCTTATTTTGACGCCTCTGCACGAGGGAGGTTAGAACCGCAATGCCCAGCGTACATATCATGCGTCTTCCGTATGGCTGGGCGCAGAAATCAATTCAGATACACAGCCGCTCAGTATCGCCTCGGGGGGGGTGACGTGAAGAGCGTCAATGAAAACACCCCTTCTTTTGCGTGGTTGGTTCCCACACATTTCGCGGTCGAAAACGACAGTTCGCAGTGCCATGGGCAACAGAACCACATTCTTGGCAACAATTCACACTGCTGAAACCCCACGGACCATTGAACCTTTCTCTAACGACATCGTGGGCCTGCAGTCTCACTGAATGTTATCGCACCATTTTAAAGTGTAGCACGACCGCAGTTTCTGTTCTGGTATACTGGCTGGAACTGCTAGGAACAGTTCAGTACCATTCGACGAAAACTGAAGCTACGATGCCACGGCGTAGGTGCAGGTTCTTAGGTTGGCACTACGACACTGACACCGACGACAGCGCCCTCTAGCGCTGTGCGCCTCTACGAGCGCTGCTCCATATTCTGCCCATTAGATTCCGAGCCGACGACCAAGCAACTTAGTTTCTACTTCTTAGGGGGCTAGCCATTACAGACTTTGTTACTTCAGTTGCTTCAATGATAGTTTGTCCAACTACTAGTAGCTGTTAGCGTTGGTGCCTGTGCGGCTTCGCACCTACGTGCTCATCTCAGCCAAAGTTAAGTAATATTATTTTTACATGTTCATACACCAGTAAAAGAGTTTTAACTTAGACACAGTACTTCACCTTTTCCTGCTCCTATTCGCTTCCTACATTCGGCCTACCCTTCAGCTTACAGGAGCAGACCCATGCGCCGCCTACTAGGCGGGATACAAAAAATACTTTGTCAGCTTTTCTGTTTCGCGACTTCGTGCGGTGTGATCATGGGAAAGGGGGAGGAGCGGTTTAGTGGCACATGCGTGTATAAAACGGCAAAAGGACTCTCGGAAACCCCCAGTTCGGCAACATCCTTGGTGCCTGCTACGCATCTTTGCTGAGCACTTAAAGAGGCAGTCAGTCACTGATTACTAGACGCCGGTTTGACGGGCATTCCTTTCGACACTCCTGACTTTGAGTGACGCTATGTCGCTGAAGTAGCGCCTGCTATCCGCACGCCAAATCTAGTGGATGTCGAAAGGGATGCCTGTCACACTGGCATCTAGTAATCAGTGACTGACTGTCTCTGTACAGATACGTTTTTAAAATGCTCAAGAAAGATGCATGGGTGGCATCAAGGCCGACCCTGGCGGGGGGGCCCAAGGGAGGGGGAAGGGGGGGGGGGACTGGAAACAAGATGGCTGAAAAGCAGAAACAGCCTTTGCTGCATCAGATCACGTTCAAATTTCATCGAATGGCTTTGAACGGTTCCTTGTGGGTCAACCGAGAATACTAGAGCAAAAATTACTTTCGCGTTACACTCCAAAGGTGTTTGATGACGTTCAGTGAGGTTGCAGGATCATGATGTCCTTAGAGAAGGGTTGAATCGTCCGGGGTGTCAAAGGTTGTCAAGAACGTCGTCCTGCTGCTCATCATACTACGACCTGCCGTTTTTGACCGTGAAATGTGATCGGACGAACGTCCTCAGACAAGGGGTGTTTCCATTGATGTTATTGATGCACCCCTTAAGGCCATTTCGTGTCAATACTGAGCGGCGGTGTGTCAGAAATGTCTTACTCGGCTACCCACAAGAAAACCGCGCGATTTCAACGCTGGTCGTCGCATTTCTGAAGTATGGGTAAGAGGAGGTGTGATGAACTTCTCATCGTGTGACACGTCCAGAATAGCGTTGTGGAGAACTGTAGTGAAATTTGGTGCCAATGTGACATCATTGACCCACCTTACACCTCACATGTACTTCTGAGTTTTGGCCATTTTTCGCATGTTTCGACACCTCGACAAACCCTAGGATAACGTCGCAGGGGGCCATGCGTTTGCACCATTACAGAGGAATGTCTGATTTGACATTCAGACGACTAAAAGGAGTTTGATTTAACTCCTTTTAGTCGTCTAAATTTCCAAACTGATATTTTATTGGGTTACCAGTTTCGACGATATATTATTCCATCTTCAGACCCCCTGACCGATCCGATATCGGTTCCGGTCAAAATAGAGACCAGCATTCAAAGACTGGTACCTGTAGATGTTTGAGACAGCGATCACTTCAAACATCACCAGCCGACACGGGAGGCGTCGAGACAGAACCGGGTGGTGGGGGCTGGAAACAGGATGGCTGAAAAGCAGAAACAGCCCTTGCTGCATCAGATCTTGCAACCCCACTGAACGTGTTCACACACCTTTAGAGTGTAACGCGAAGGTAATTTTTGGTCTAGTATTCTGGGTCGGCCCACTGGGGACCGTTCAAAACCATTCGATGTTTGAAATGAACGCCGTCTCAAAAATCTGCAGATGAATGCTGGTCCCTATTTTGACCGGAACCGAGGTTGGAATCTTCCTACACGTCGTCAGAGGGACTGAAGATGGCGTAATATGTTGCCGAAACTGGTAGCTCAGTGAAATAACAATTTTTAAATTTATATGGCTGAAAGGTGTTTCATTTGACATTCTGTACTGAACAGCCGAGGCCCGAACCATATCTGAGAAGATGGACATACAGCGATTACAGAGGAAGGTTGTAGGCACCTTTGAACCAGATATCCAATTTCTACTTCTCAGTGGGTTACAGTTACGGGTTTTCGGAAAAGTAGTTCTTTAATTGTGTTGCGCAGTGTAGATGCCGCCTGTAAGCAGTTAGTTTATCTCTGGTATGCAGTAGCACCAATTCGCAGAACGGTGTAGCATTCACCGATATCAGTCTCCGCGCGGCATGTGCAGTTGCAGTTGCTCTTTGAACCACGCTGATGCGTTCATCTCATCTGACGATAAGCCAGCACAGTACAAACACGATGTGCTTAGTGGAAGGTATTTGCGCTCTGAGAAGACACTATTCGCTCATTTACGTCTACAGGAGACACCTTTGAGTACAAAATTCACAGAGTAAATTACTTGAGGTATTGCTTTAGTAGTCATGGACAGTGCGGCTGATCCCGGCGGAGGTTCGAGTCCTCCCTCGGGCATGGGTGTGTGTGTGTGTTTGTCCTTAGAATAATTTAGGTAGACTAGTGTGTAACCTCAGGGACTGAGGACCTTAGCAGTTAAGTCTCATAAGATTTCACACACATTTGAACATTTTATTGCTTTAGTAAATAACCAATAACCGAACTCCCATGTCCGAGGGTTTTTCAATAATTAAAAAGACAAATTTGTCTGGAGAAAAAAGCGTTTATTTTTACAAAACAATACTTTTTCTACCTTCCAACAAAGCCCCCTTGAACATTTATGCACTTGTTCCAACGAGCTATAAGCTTTTTTATTCCGGCTGCAAAGAACTTTTTATTTTGATGTTTGTCCCAATTTCCCACAAACTTTTTCACGTCCTCTTTCTGCTGGAACCTCTTCCCACATAGTGACTCCTTCAGTGCACAAAACAAATGGAAATCACTAGGTGCTAAATCAGGAATGTAAGGGGGGATGAGGCAATACATCCCAGTCCATTTTATCGATGGTTTCACGGTTTAGTTGAACAATGTGAGGACGTGCGTTGTATTGCTTGAGAATCACACTTCTCCTCTGAGATCCACGACGTATCTCTCTCATGGCTGCCTTCACCTTGTTTAAAAGCAAATCTGAGTAGTATCGGCTGTTTATCGTATGCTGCTCTTCGATATAATCACAAAAAATGGACCTTCAGCGTCCCAAAACACCGCCAACATGACTTTTGCTGCTGATGTTTGGGTTTTGATTTTTTTCTTGATAGGTGAGTTGGTGTGCTTGCATTCCATACTTTGTCTTTTTGATTCTTGCTCATAATAGTGAACCCAAGTTTCACCACAAGTTAAAATTTTTATTGAGGAACTACTCACTTTCTCTTTCATTAGTAGCGGCTTCGGTCAAAAAATACCATCGTAAAGTCCGGGAGAGCGGCGTGCTGACCACACGCCCCTCCTATCCGCATCCTCCACCGAGGATGACACGGCGGTCGGATGGTCCCGGTAGGCAACTTGTGGCCTGAAGACGGAGTGAGGAGTGTTTTTTTTTGTTGTTTGTTTTTTAACTTTGCAGTGGTTAACGCTTTAGACTCGCATTCGGAAGGAGCCGATCAGGTTTGGATTTTCCTTCATTTTCTTAAACCTGCTAACCGAGTTCCTCCCTTTCAGGACTGCCACCTCTCCCTCACAGCAGCTATACAGGGCTTGAACAAAAAATTGGGAACACCGTGAGAAATACATGCATATATATAAATGCAGAATCCAACCAAGCCTGCAGGCTGCATGTTGAATTTTACCACGAACGGCACCTGTGCAGTGTGCTCACTAAGCTGCAAGTGTCAGTAGTGGTCTCCCTACAGCGCTTGGGAAAAAGTACTGTAGAGGAAAAGTTCGGAGGTGATCGTTGCATCATCGTAACAATGCACTCTGTCACAAAGCAGGATCTGTCAGGCAATCGTCTGCGGACAATAACATTCTTCAAATTGACTGGTGTGCCCATGTACCCTGCTGGAACCCACTGGAAACCATAATGATGAGTCAGGACGACGATATCTCTCCAGACCCCAGCCAGCTTTTCTGGTTTCGGGTCTTGGGAAAGAATGGGTGGTCATTCCTCTGCAGACATTGGACATCACATTGAAAGTGTTCCCAGAGAAGGTGCAGCCATCTTCAAGGCGAAGGCTGGGTATATCCCACGTTAATGTTCACCAACAGGTGTCCAGATGCTTTTGATTAGGTTCTGCATGTTGAAGAGTGAATCCTGCGACTCTTCACTGACGCAAAATCACTATAAATTTTTGCATATTCCATCTGCCCCATAAAGTAATGATGCTGCACCAGAACCGCGCTGCTGCTACGGTCGCAGGTTCGAATCCTGCCACGGGCGTGGAAGTGTGTGATGTCGTTAGGTTAGTTAGGTTTAAGTAGTTCTAAGTCTAGGGGACTGTTGACCTCAGATGTTAAGTCCCATAGTGCTCAGAGCCATTTGAACCATTTGACACATCCTGGCGCAAAGTCGGAGACAGTCTCAGGGACATACCGAACGAAATGTCAGGAGCATGAAAAGTTTTAATGCCGACGTTCGTACAGATTTTGGTGAGAGCAAAAATATTCTCAGTCTGTGCTACACAATTTCTCTGACAAGGGGCAGACAATACGAAGAGAGATTTCACTGACACTAATGACCAATATCCACTTTTTGCTGTACATCATCATCATGAGAGGGAATGGAAATGGAAATGAGCGTCTGGCGTCATTGGCCCCTTGCGGGGCAGGTCTGGCCGCCTTGGTGCAGGTGCTACTACATTCGACGCCACATTGGGCGACCTGCGCGCCGGATGGGGATGAAATGATGATGAAGACAACGCAACACCCAGACCCTGAGTGGAGAAAATCTCCGACTCCGCCGGGAATCGAATCCGGGCCCGTAGGACGGTAATCCGTCACGCTGACCACTCAGCTGTCGGGGCGGACATGAGAGGGAATGAAATCTGGTACTACTGTTTGAATTCAGATGGGGGAAGGCAATCGCTACAGTCGAAACACACAACTACCTGCATCCCGTTCAAACGGGCATCCAAAGTCGTGTAACATCCGTACTTCTATAGAGCCCAAAGGAACCTTCCACTCCACTGATATTTCTCAACAACTTTTTAGTCGTCATCGGAAGTTGTCAGAAGTGAACTGTCGTACTAACAATCCGTGTGGTATTTTAGTATGTAGTTGGCCGAATTACTTCATGGAGATGTCACGAAGTCGAGGAACGTCCATGTTTTAATAGAGATTACGTCGTCGTCTGTGACGGAGTAACGTTAGTAGCGATTTTGATTCCGTTAAGCAGTAGATACTTGGTTTATTTCTCTATATCTCGTTTCCATGCACGACCACTTCAAGTCCTGCGCAGACGAAAATCGTATCCCATGCATCTACCTACACTTTAACCGACATAACTGCTGTGCCAGGTAAGTTGTTGTTACACATTCTCCTCTCTGTGTCTTCCTTGATAGGATCCCAACTGGCTGATGCATGGCATACGATTTCCTCTTTATCAAAGATAATCATATGGTTTTTTGTGAGGCTGTGTTCAGTAACAGAAGTTTTGTCAAATTCTTGATACTTTATGTGGCGTGGAGAAATGACCTATGTAAATGCTATCGCATTCACAAGGAATTTTATACGTTCAGGAACACTGAAACTATCTTTTACTGGACTTAGTATCTCTTTAATTTTTTTGAGTGGTCGGAAAATGGAATGAATACTCATTCTGCACAAATAAAACAGGAGTCATGCGCAGACGAAACTCGTATCCCATGCATCTACCTACACTTTTACCGACACAGCGGTTACACCATGGCACTGTATGGAAACGGGCGCTCGAAGCTGGGAGGCTGCAGAGAAATAAACTGTGCTATTTACGATATAACTGGAGCAGCATGTTGCTCCATCACAGACATCGACGTAACCTCTTGTAGCACATGGAAGTTCCTCGACTTCGTGACATTACCATCACATAATTCGACCAACTGCATACGAAAGCACCATATGGCTTAAATCTACGAAATTTCAGTCCTGCTGATGACGACAGAGGACGCCGTTTAAAAGCATGCGTATTCAAACAAATCTGATGCGGCAATAAAGCTGACAAACCCTGGTCCAAGAACGTAGCCGCGACGAAAATACTTTCTCATATCTTCATAAATGTCGTCAGTAGATTTACGTCACCAACGCACATTACTTTGAATGCTAGTGAAGCCATCTTATAACTTGTGTTTCCTTTGGTTTTTGATAGTATCGTTTAGTGTTATCCTTCGCCAATCTGTATGCCTACGGTCTCTTTTGTAACAATGGCGCAACAGAAAAAAAATTCCTCAGAACCTGACGAATGATGCTATTAAAGCAGGGCTGTTCTTTTTTCGCCATATGTCGTTTCAATTTACCACAATTACTCTAAGGACATATACACTACCTGACAAAAAGAGCAAAGGAGGAAGATAATGAGGGAGATAATCTGATGTTATTTCAATGGTACACAATCGAGTCAAGTTTACAAACAACTTTGCTATACCAGGCAAGTTATCAGTTAGATGTTGCACCTACTCTGGCATGGTTGTATGTACTTATTCGGTTGGAAACAGTGTCATAAAGCGTTATATCATATCCTGAAGCAAGCTGGCCCACAACTGTTGTTACTGGTCCTTGATATCCTGGTTACTGCCACTGGGAGTGGGATGATGGCCGAGCTGGTCCCACTCGTGTGCTGTTGGTGACAGATCTCACGATCTAGTTGACCATGAAGACACCTCAGTATGATGCAGACAGTTCATAGAGACACGTCCCATTTGTGGACAAGCATTGTCCTGTTGAAAAATCGCATCACGATAATGTAGCACGAGAGGTAACACATGAGGACGTAAGATGTTTGTGATGTACCGTTGTATCGTAATAGTTTCCTCCATCACTACCAGCCGTGACCTGAAGTCATACTCGATGGGTCCCTCGTCACGACGCCACTCCGCTGAGCATCTCCAAAATGTTGGAAGAATGGAGCCCTTCCCTTACGTCGCCGCCATTCTCCCCGACGGTAATCATCTGCGGTACAGCAGAATCATGATTCATCACTGAACACGATAAGGCGCCATTCATCAACAGTCCATGTTTCCCGTCGCGGCACCGCATCAGACGCAGCCGTCTGCTTTGTAGTATTAACGTCAGTATACGCTTGAGACGGCAATCCCTTAGCTCTGTCGCTGCTTTTTCTTGGATGGCAGGCACTGATGTGAAGGGGCTACGATGTGCTTGGGGCACAATAGGGCGATTCTCCCGTGGTGAAGGGGGGAGGGGGGGGGAATCAGACGTGGCCGAACGGAAGCTTTACTTCGAATGCCTGCCCTCTCCTCACACTCCCATGCAGTCTAGAATCTGGACACAGACTCAGTCGAATGCCCTAGAGATCTGGATAATGCACGACTTGACCATCTTCCCAATGAACCACAATGAGGTTTCTTTCAAACTGTGTCTGAGGTTTCTTTCAAACTGTGTCAGGTGCTGATAACGCTGTCTCACACGAGAACACGGCATGTCCGTATCCTTCACAATGACCACTCGCCATCTGACATTGTTCACGCTCTTTATATACCCTACCAGACCAAGTAACAGCACTAAACACGACCACCACTAATGGATTCCTGTGTCCATTCTACCTGCCACAGAGAACTGCAGCTCTAACCATTCAGATACCCGCCAATAATGGGTACGTGTACGAAGTAACATTGACATCCAACCATATCTTCAGAGTGCTCCACTTTTTTTGCCAGGCAGTGTATATTTTCTCATTCCGCTTTGTATGCAATATGTAAGTAATTGCTTATCTGCTATAACGGCCACAAAAGTATGTCAGGAAAATAAAAAAAAATGCAGCGTGCACAGTAATCGTGCAGTTTCATATATTGTGACAAGCCAGGAAGCTGCATGTCGTCGGCAATATTTACACGCGCTGCAGTCAGGGGTTGCGTAGGCACGTTGTTCACAACCACAGGGCGCTGCACCCCTCGGGTGCTGGTTTTAGCGAAGTGGGTGGGGATCGAAGCGATGGGGCGGGAGGCGGCTACCTGCGCCTGCACAGAATCCATACCACGGAGGGGTGGCCTTCCTGCGCCCGCCCCTGCTTGCCGATTTCATACAGCGCTGCCGAGTGGTGGCGAAAGGAAGAGCGTTTCATCATTTCACGTCCGTTCACCTCTTCTGCTTTGGAGCAATATTTTCGTGCGCTGAAGTGGTAACTAAAACAGTTACAATACTTTCTTTTATTTTCTTCAGACGGGAGTTGCAGGCGTAATTCGAAATGTAGTAACCGGTTTCGACTAGCCAGTGGTCGTTGCCAGACTGTCTTATAGACTAAAAAAAAAAAAAAACTGGGCGGCCCTTTGAACTCTCCCAAAATTTGACATTATCTCACCCTGTCGAAAAACTACTCATGCACACTATCTGATTAAATGTATTCTAATTCCCTTACGTAATGCGAAACTGACCACTGCAACTACGTCTACATCTACATCCGCATAGATACTCCGCAAGCCACCGTGTGATGCGTGGTGCAGTCCTTCCTCGAGCATGGGTGTGTGTGTTGTCCTTAGTTTA
This sequence comes from Schistocerca piceifrons, assembly GCF_021461385.2. Classification (NCBI taxonomy): domain Eukaryota; kingdom Metazoa; phylum Arthropoda; class Insecta; order Orthoptera; family Acrididae; genus Schistocerca; species Schistocerca piceifrons. The sequence goes on along the minus strand of NC_060139.1, from coordinate 365,234,657 downwards.
AGTTACATTAAGTAGTATGTAAGCCTAGGGACCGATGACCTCAGCAGTTTGCTCCACGGATCCTCAGCTGATAAACCTAGCGCAGATGGCCACGGCACTCGAGTCGACATCGCTCCACATCCCTGTTGGTGGCTTCCACAACCTCGTTGAGTCTCTTCTTGCATGTCTCAAAACGTTCCGCGCTGTAAGAGGCAGTTATACGGGCTTTTGACCGATGGTCACGTTAATGTGTTTGGGCGGTGTATATTCTTCCATGTAACAGTTAAAATCTTGTGGAAACGAGTGGATCTTTTTGAAACGCGTTGTATTATTATATGGTTAGTTTTGTTGTACGGGCTTTAGGCCTTGAACCAAGACATGTTTTCCTTCCTAACGTTTCTACTTTCAGTGCTGGAGACGTCATCAGAGGCTATAACGACTCAAAAAGCAGTTACAGTCTCAGGCTCAGAAAGACGAACTGTTTACACGTATCCACACAACAGTCGTTTCGTGACGTCGTCAGACCGCTGGCTAAGAACCCAGAGTGTCGCCGACATGAGCAATGGAGATTTTAGTGGGGACGAGCGGGCGCTGTCTGCGTGAATACATATAAACAGTTTCACGTGCTGAGCTTGTTTGAGATGGTAACTGCTTTTTGAGTCGTTATAGTCTCTAATGATGTCTCTAGCACTGGAGGGCGAAACGTTACACAGAGAAATATCCCTTGGACCATGGCCTGGCCTAAAACCCATAAAAGTGAGCCGGCCGTTGTGGCCGAGCGGTTCTAGGCGCTTCAGTCTGGAACCGAACGACCGCTACGGTCGCAGGTTCGAATCCTGCCTCGGGCATGGAGGTGTGTGATGTCCTTAGGTTAGTTAGGTTTAAGTAGTTCTAAGATCTAGGGGACTGATGACCTCAGATGTTAAGTCCCATAGTGCTCAGAGCCATTTTTGAACCCATAAAACTGAATCCACAAAATTCGTAAACACCGGCCGTGAAAGCTTCCTTTGTATGACCGTATATTCTCTTTCTCTAAGGACAGTTATCGGTAAAGCGCTATGTTTACGACAAGGGATGTGGAACATACACCGACAGAAAAACATATCGCAGCACCCAGAAATAATCAGTGTAGACTAATGAAATTCCGGAAATACATCTGTCTAGCTAACACATATAAGTGATTGACATTGCAAGATCACAGGTTAACGTAAGCGCGAGGTAAGGCGTTGTAAAGGTGATAATCTGATGCATTAATAACCTGTGTATCCGCCAGAATGTTGAATGCAAGTATGCAAACGTGGATGCATCGTGATGTACAGTTGCCTGGTGTCAGTTTGTGGGATTGAGTTCCATGCCTGTTGTAGTTGGGCAGTCAATACAGGGACGGTTAATGATGGGTGTGGATGACCATGGAGTTGTCGTCCGATAACGTCCCATATGTGCTCGATTAGAGACAGATCTGGGGATCGAGCAGGCCAAAGCAACATGTCGACACTCTGTAGGGCATGTTGGATTACAACAGCGGTATGCGGGCGAGCGTTATCTTTTTGGAAAATACTGCCTGCAATGCTGTTTATGAATGACAAAAAATGGTTCAAATGGCTCTGAACACTATGCGATTTAACTTCTGAGGTCATCAGTCGCCTAGAACTTAGAACTAATTAAACCTAACTAAACTAAGGATATCACACACATCAATGCCCGAGGCAGGATTCGAACCTGCGACCGTAGCGGTCACGCGGTTCCAGACTGAAGCGCCTAGAACCGCACGGCCATTCCGGCCGGCTATGAATGACAGCACAACAGGTCGAATCACCAGACTGACGTACAAATTTGCAGTCAGGGTGCATGGGATAACCACGAGAGTTCTCTTGTTGTCATACGAAGCAGCACCCCAGACTATATGTCCAGGTGTAGGTCCCGTGTGTTTAGCATGCAGACTGCTTGCGGGCCCTCAACTGGTCTCCTCCCAACTAACATGTGGCCACTGCTGGCACCGAGGCAGAACCAGCTTTCATCAAAAACCGCAACAGACTTCCGTGCTGCCCTCCAATGATCTCTCAATTGACACCACTGAAGTGGCGGTGGTTTGGAGCCAGTGGAATGCTCGGTACAGGGCGGCGTCTTGTGACCGTACGTTTTCGTGACCACCGTTGCCAGTAATCACGTACAGTGGCTACTACCTGCCAAGTCTTTCTGCAGTACTTCAGAAGGAACATCCAGTTACTCGTACCCCTATTACACGTCCTCGTTCAAGCTCAGTGAGATGTTGATAATTGCGTCTTTGTCGCCTTAAAGGCATCCTTGATTAAAACCAATTCACGACGTCCAGTCTCAAAGATAACTAACGTTCACGACCTTTACATCAGGTATTTCAAGCAAACATGACTTGCATCCTCATAGTGGCGCTACTAGAGATGTTCTTATGCGACTGGTGCAAAATTTGGTTCAAATGGCTCTGAGCACTATGGGACTTAACTTCTGAGGTCATCAGTCCCCTAGAACTTAGAACTACTTAAACCTAACTAACCTAAGGACATCACACACATCCATGCCCGAGGCAGGATTCGAACCTGCGACCGTAGCGGTCGCGCGGTTCCAGACTGGAGCGCCTAGAACCGCTCGACCACCCCGGCCGGCTGCAAAATTTGAATAGGCATCATCTTCCAGATGTAGAAACACGCCTGCCAGTTTTCGTTTATGTCACACAGCTCCTTCTTGGTGCTGCAAGTTTTCTCCGTCAGTAATAAGAACTTCTTTCGTCCCTATGTCTGCTATTGGCCTGCTTGTAAAATCAGAGTGAAGGAAGAAGAAGAAGAAGAAGAAGAAGAAGGACTAAAAATAACTTAGGCTTTGTGCTTTATCGTTTCTTCGACGACGTCCTCATTACATACGCAGTGTTAGGGATGGGGAACCAAATCGACAGAGAATACGTGAAGGAATCGGTCCTGCATTGACTGGGCACTATTTAGGGAAACGGAAGATGACATATCACTGGATGAGCGCAAGAGGATTTGATACCGCTTCTCCTGAATGCGAGTCCAAAATAATTACCACTATGCCATCTCGGTTTGGTAATTAAAGCGAGAATCGTGGGACATTGGCCGTAAATTTACCTTGAACCCTTATGTACGATGTGCACTCAGACTGACCGTAAATTTACCTTGAACCCTTACGTACGATGTTCACTCAAACAACAGTGTTAGTTATTCTAGATTATCAGCGATTTTAGATTATATTTAACGAATCAGCGGGAAATCTCTGGTGGATATAAGTTGTTTTCAAGCAGACAGTTTGACATGGTGAAGTTACATACCGATACACTTGCTTTGTCAGAAAATAAGCACGCTAATTTTGCAGTCAGAACAAGGACGGAACTCTATCTTGAGAGACCGTAATCGCTGAAGGCGACGGTGATACAGTAAGCTGGTTGCTATCAAAGCATTTCCTTGAACTTCTCGTTCTTAAAATGGCCTTACCGATAATTCTGTGATGATTATGTGTATCTCTTACTTAGCAACAAGTACATGTCACTCCAAGTCGCACCGCGCTGAAATATACGTCCTTCTGTAACTGACTGGATAACACAGTTCAAAGGCTGGAGGAAGGCAATGACATACCATTTGCACACCAATTCACACCCTAAAAATCATATCCAGATGAAGAACAAATAGCTAAGATGAGACGTGCGTTGGAACAGCTATTGCTAGATTACATCGTTATCAGCATATGAAACGCAGTTCTCGTCTTTGTTTGATTTTTTGAAAACTGACTTCTTTACATCATTGGTAACTACCACAAATAAATCACACATTCGAGGTCTCTATACGTGTGAGATTACCAAAACGTATCCAACCGGGGAGACGTACAGCACTTGTTAGCAAGTTGCACTTCGATTTCTCAATCAAGGTGAGACATGTAGTCTCTGCTACATATGTTGAACACTTATTGCAAAAGATATGACCCCTGTGTACTACCGTCAAAGCCGACATGCAGAGTATCCGTGGATTCTACTCATTAGATAGTTATATTGTCCGTAGATAATTTGTAGTTCTCGTGGAACTGGTAGGTAAACAGACAATTGAACATTTATTAGACTTGCCACCATTTGCAGCTCAAATGATCAACTATTCTTTCATTATTCATGTGTCTATCAAAAATTCCCGATTTTTACAATTTACGGAAAGCACCTGGATCAACAACAACTCCATTATCTGTCGATATACCTTATTCTACCGTTCCCCGAGTCCCAAGGCACAGCGCTCAATTCGTATGTAGTCCCACTTTACGACCACGTGATGGCTAGAAATGCTATCTGGTTCACGCACTTACGTACGTTTTCGGTTTCTGTTATCTTACTTCTGTCTGACGACATGCGTGCAATACCAATTGCGTTTCCTTCGAAGAACGGTTAAGTGAATATTTCTTTTCGCGTCCGTACTTAATATCTTTTGGTGTGCTTTGTGTATTCTGAAACTGACAATGTACTTTTCTTTTAATTTGAATCTTCTTTCAAGGAATTAATTTGCTTAAAGCCTCAAGAGCTTCTATCCTTACCTGCGTTCCTATCTCGATACAACGTTTATGATAGAAGAATGAATACGCCTGCAAGTAAGAAATGAAGTATGAAGCTAGGAGCAGAATTTTCCTGCACTTTACACATAAATGGAACAGAGTAGTCCGACACCTATTTCTAACTCAGCTCCAAAAGGAGAACGCCGAAGGAAGACGCCCCCTCCTCCCACCCCCACCCCCACCCCCACCCCCAACAGTGCAGTGACCAAATAGTTAAATTGAAGCTCCACAGTCTACCAAAACGTTCAGCTGCTTACAAGGTACTCTCCAAAGTCCTGCTAGGAAGCGTTGAAGAACAGTCTCATCACGTCAGTGGAGAATATCAGGCTGGTTTCCGAAAAGGTAGGTCATGTAGGGAACGAGTATACAACCTCGAGAGCATTCTGAAAAAAAAAAAAAAATAAATAAACTGCATGAAGAAGCAAGAACAAAGTAGTAATTTTTGTCTAGTTCAGAAGAGTTTACAGCTCAATTTAGAGGAATTCGGAATTTGTAGAAAAACGAGGGAAACTGTAAAATAAACCCTAACACACACCATTTCGTAACCTAAGTTTCCTGAGTACTCCTTGAGTCCTTTGAAACGGAGACACGGGTCAGGCATGGAGTCGCATTATGCCCAATTCTCTTCAGTACAGTCGTGAAAAAAATAGTGGAAACATGAAACAAGCTCTGAAGCTGGAAGGGATCAGTGGAATACACGTGGGGAAGTAAGGAAACAACGAAGGAATCAGGTGTTTAGTTTTTGTTGATGATCTTGGCCACTTAGCCAGAAACTAAAAGGGAGCACAGAGAATGCTGGAGATCTTGCATGAATTCGCTGGAAACATGGGTCTCAAAGTCTCATGTGGGCAGAAGGAATATATGGCACACAGACACCAGAGGATGAAATAATTGGAGATAAAATATGGGAAGATTAAAAGGAGAGATAAATCCATTTATTTAGGATACTGGATCCAATCCAGTGAACCGGATAATGAAGCAATAAAAGGAAGGGTCAGAAAACTAGAACTTACTTACAAACTAATGAAGAACAGGTGCAACAAGCGTGAAATATCTTTCAAGTCAAATCAGGCACCATAAATCCGTTATAAAGTCAGAAGGACTCCATACAGTGATGTGACAAAAGTCGTGGGATACCTCCTAAATTCGTGTCGAACCTACTTTTGCCTGGCGTAGTGCAGCAGATGGATGTGGTATGGACTCAACAACTCATTGGAAGTCCGCTGCAAAAATCTTGAGGCTCGCTGCAACTACAGCCGTCCATATTTGTGAAAGTGTTTCTGGTACAGGGCTTAGTGCACGAACTGATCTCTCGATTATGTTCCATAAATATTCGATAGGATTCATGTCGGGCGTGATGGGTGGCCAAATCATTCGCTCGAATTGTCCAGAACGTTCTTCAAACCAAACCCAGTGACATGACGCACTGTCATCCTTGAAATTCCATCGCTGTTTGGGAACATGAAGTTCATGAATGGCTGCATTTGCCCTCCAAGTAGCCGAATATAGTCATTTCTAGTAAATGATCCAGAGGACCAGTCCATTCCATGTAAACACAGTTCACACCATTACGGAGCCATCACCAGCTTGCACAGTGCCTTGTTGATAGCTTGAGTCTACAGCTGCGGGGCATCTGCACCAAGCTCAAACCCTACCTGCAGCTCTTACCAAATGAAATCGGTACTCATCTGATCAGGCCGCGGTCTTCTAGTTGGCTAGGGTCCAACTGAGACGGTCACGAGCCCAGAAAAGGCGCCCCTGGCGACGTCTTTGTGTTAGCAGAGACACTCGCGTCGGTCTTTTGTTGCCATAGCCGATTAACGCCACATTTCGCCGCAGTCCTAACTGATACGTTCGTCGTACGCCCCCCATTGATCTCTGCGGGTGTTTCACACAGTGTTACTTGTCTGTCAGCAATGACAAAGCTACGCAAATGCTGTTGCTCTCGATCGTTAAGTGAAGGCCGGTAGCCACTGCGTTGTCCGTGGTGAGACGTAATGCCTGAAATTTGGTATTCTCGGCACACCCTTGGCACTGCGGATCTCGAAATGCTGAATTCCCAGTTATTTCTGAAATGGAATGACCGGAGCATCTATCTCAAACCACCTATTCGCGTTCGAAGTCTGTTAATTAATTCCCGTCGTGCGGCCATTATAACGGCGTAAACCTTTTCACGTGAATCACTTAGTACAAAAGACAGCTCCGCCAATGCACTGCCCTTTCTGTACCTTCCTACGCGATGCTACCGCCATCTGTGTATTGGCATATCGTTATCCAGTGACTTTGTCGTCTCAGTATACCTCAGCGTATCTTATTTTAAGTTAAAAATAACAACTGTAATAACTTGAAAAGAAGGAAAGGAAGGTACTCAGGAAATTTCTGTGACCTCAGGAAACTACTAATGGGACTTAAAACAAAGGGAAAAACGAGGCGCTCTGAAACTACAACGAAGAAATCAACGACACAGTGCGGAAACAAGAGCTGAAATTTGAAGGACACTTAGCGACAATGGGCGAAAATTGAGTGAGTTAAAAGATCTTCAGTTACATAACACCATTAAAGTCTACCTCTAAGTGGATGGAAGATGTCAAAAGAGACTCACAACAGAGAAGAAGAAAAAGGAAGGAAGGTTAGTGTTCAACGTACCGTCCAGAAAGCGTTCAGTAAAGACAGAGCACAAGCTAAAATTAAGGAAGGATGAGACAGGAAATCAACCTAGCCCTTTCAAAGGAACCATCCCGACATTTGCTTTGAACGATTTAGGGAAAAACTAAGTCACGATGGCCGGATGTGGATTTGAACCGTCGTGCTCCGGAATGAGAGTGCAGTTGTTGACCATTACACCACCTCGAACGATACTAATTCAGAACTGAAGTCAACAACATAAAATCATTTGGAGAAACCATTTAAAAGAAGGACCTTGCGTAGCAATTCCGAGGAGGAAAGAAAGAAATGAAGTGAAAGAAGGAAAGGGATCTAGGAAGAGATGAAAAGAAAGACCAAGAAGCTTCTACGAAATCCATAGTTGACCAAAATCGGAAGAAAAAAGAGAAAAGAGAAAATGTGGCAACATTATTAAAGGATTTGGTTTGATAAACGTTCTGGACGCCTACTTACATATGTAGTCCTCAGTTCCTTCCGCTCGAAAAGCGGGTATCAGCGAACAAATGTGTATAGTTTTGACGGTGGAATAATGAATTTTATCGTCTAACGGAACTTCCAATTTCGCTCTGAAATGTTTTAAGATGAGAGGATGAAGTATGTCAGCTGTTAACACCCTAGACTTGTATTGGAGGCGGGAGTCTTAAATAGTTTCCAGATATGGGTTTCCCTAAATCTCTTTAGGGGAATGCCGGGATTATTTCTGTAAGTTGAAGATTGACGATTTCCATACGCAAATGGGTTAGGGCTCCGCCCCTAATTACGCTAATGTGGGCGATACGTTAAACTGTAACCTTCTTTGTTTCCGAATGACTCTATGCCACGTGTACTGTGCGAACGTCCGATATCGTCAGCAAACGCCTTTATCGGTCAGCGTACCACCGGTCTTGTTCTAAGTAGCCCGACAAAGCAGACCAAAAGTCATGATGTCATCAAGAATATCTTAAACGATAGATTATTCTTTTCAATTCCAAAAAAATTCACGTCATCATCCTCTCTAGTTAGGTCTTGAATTATACGCTTGTTGGTAAGAGTGTGTGTAGGGTCCTACCACTGACTGCCATTTATCCTGCAACTGATGAGATCCTAATGTCGTCAACTTCCGCTGAGTAGACTACTGTCCTGTCTCTTACGTATTTCGCACTTGGCACGTTTTGGAATCGACATGGCCTTACTGAACTAACTTGTTCGAAAATAGTATTGTCACAAATAATAGAGAGAACGGCAATACCGCCAAGAGGGAAACAGTTCCACGCATATGCCAACTAAAATCGCGAAGAACTGTAAGTAGTCTAAAAATAACACAAATCAAAACAAAACTGTATCATTCTAGATCCTACTGATGATACCTTAAAACACTGAAAGGCGAAACGCGTCTGGAAGATATAAAACACAGTGCAGCAACATAAGGCGTTTTTATTTTACAAAACAAATATTCCTGCGCTTGCTGCGAAGGATGGCCACGCAGACAAACTAGTCAGTTCTACAATTCTTCCATGTTTATTAGATATTACAGATAATCCATGAAACTCGACTGAGAAAGTGTTATCAGTGCTCAGTAACAAGAGGTGCTGATACCTACGTCGTCATGGGTTCCAGTCTCACCATAATAAAAGAGTGAGCGGGTTTGCTTGCTTCGAAACTGCCCTTTCAATTCTCTAATCAACATATGAGCATATTGTTATAAATAGTGACACCAACATAACATTTCTATATAACAGTCTATCCAATGTGAAATACACTCCTGGAAATGGAAAAAAGAACACATTGACACCGGTGTGTCAGACCCACCATACTTGCTCCGGACACTGCGAGAGGGCTGTACAAGCAATGATCACACGCACGGCACAGCGGACACACCAGGAACCGCGGTGTTGGCCGTCGAATGGCGCTAGCTGCGCAGCATTTGTGCACCGCCGCCGTCAGTGTCAGCCAGTTTGCCGTGGCATACGGAGCTCCATCGCAGTCTTTAACACTGGTAGCATGCCGCGACAGCGTGGACGTGAACCGTATGTGCAGTTGACGGACTTTGAGCGAGGGCGTATAGTGGGCATGCAGGAGGCCGGGTGGACGTACCGCCGAATTGCTCAACACGTGGGGCGTGAGGTCTCCACAGTACATCGATGTTGTCGCCCGTGGTCGGCGGAAGGTGCACGTGCCCGTCGACCTGGGACCGGACCGCAGCGACGCACGGATGCACGCCAAGACCGTAGGATCTTACGCAGTGCCGTAGGGGACCGCACCGCCACTTCCCAGCAAATCAGGGACACTGTTGCTCCTGGGGTATCGGCGAGGACCATTCGCAACCGTCTCCATGAAGCTGGGCTACGGTCCCGCACACCGTTAGGCCGTCTTCCGCTCACGCCCCAACATCGTGCAGCCCGCTTCCAGTGGTGTCGCGACAGGCGTGAATGGAGGGACGAATGGAGACGTGTCGTCTTCAGCGATGAGAGTCGCTTCTGCCTTGGTGCCAATGATGGTCGTATGCGTGTTTGGCGCCGTGCAGGTGAGCGCCACAATCAGGACTGCATACGACCGAGGCACACAGGGCCAACACCCGGCATCATGGTGTGGGGAGCGATTTCCTACACTGGCCGTACACCACTGGTGATCGTCGAGGGGACGCTGAATAGTGCACGGTACATCCAAACCGTCATCGAACCCATCGTTCTACCATTCCTAGACCGGCAAGGGAACTTGCTGTTCCAACAGGACAATGCACGTCCGCATGTATCCCGTGCCACCCAACGTGCTCTAGAAGGTGTAAGTCAACTACCCTGGCCAGCAAGATCTCCGGATCTGTCCCCCATTGATCATGTTTGGGACTGGATGAAGCGTCGTCTCACGCGGTCTGCACGTCCAGCACGAACGCTGGTCCAACTGAGGCGCCAGGTGGAAATGGCATGGCAAGCCGTTCCACAGGACTACATCCAGCATCTCTACGATCGTCTCCATGGGAGAATAGCAGCCTGCATTGCTGCGAAAGGTGGATATACACTGTACTAGTGCTGACATTGTGCATGCTCTGTTGCCTCTGTCTATGTGCCTGTGGTTCTGTCAGTGTGATCATGTGATGTATCTGACCCCAGGAATGTGTCAATAAAGTTTCCCCTTCCTGGGACAATGAATTCACGGTGTTCTTATTTCAATTTCCAGGAGTGTATAAGCGGACGATTTCTTCTTCAAACGTTTCGCTACTTCAGCTTGCTCCTACCCTTCATACGAACAGTAGTTACACTATCATAGACATATTTGCAACGAAATCCCCAAACAGAGTAATTCTTACATCTCAAATATCTGTACCTGGCAAGTCCGCCCATGACATAATTTTCATGACATAGTCGCTAGAATGTCCTAGAAAGAAATCGCAACTCACTACATACTGAAGCTTCAACAGCATTAATTTACCTGAAGTTGCAACTGAGGCGCAGTAAACAGGATGGGGGTTATCATCTACTCCATTCTCTGACAGTTCCTCGCATCCGTTTCAACAACTAAGATACAAGTATTGCTAAAAGCTACTTCTTCGAGACCGCTAATCACACACATTGCAGTGATACACTCGCAGAACAGCTAACATTCAATACAAATACACAGAATTTTAAGTTTTGTGTGGAACAATATGAAAAATATTGATCCGGAAATAAATGAAATTAGTCCAGATACCTCGATTCCAATCAAGGTTCTTGGAGTGTTCCCTTGGTTGACAGGTCAATCCCGAAACGAGTAAGACTGTCCCGTTAATTCCCAGTTGGGAAACCTTCTGCCTTATTAAGAGGTCGCAGATAATTTGCCGGAGAGCATCGCGACCCTACAATTGGTTGATCTAAAACAGTCCGCTCTACTCTTTGGAGTGGAACAAAAATGTCTCCTTCGTCTCCTGAAATACCAAGCTAATGAAGACAACAACAGCGATCAGCTTCAACAAAAGATGTAAGACTTGCACCACGCCCCCTTTTTTGGTTATCTATTTCATATTGCTACTATTGTTGTTTGTACACAGGGCCTGAATATAGCGTAGTAAAACGCAAAACTGGTTGCCAAATATAATAAGATTGGAAATTTGACGGCTGAAGGGTGTTTAATTTGACATCCTTAATCTGAATGGGTAATACAGAGACTTGAAATACCTTTGATTTTGTGTAAACCTCAAAACCATTCTTCGTGTTTGTTGACTTACTATTTCCTACCTCAATACTTTTATGAATTTATCCATTCTACTGGTTGTTGAGTTCCATGACAGTGGATTATATACCTATTACTTCAAGAAATGCGGTTGCTCAGATGCGTAAAAGGGTACTCCTTAAAAGACAAAAAATGCAATGAAGAAATAAGGCAACAATTATATATATTCTTATTACATGTCAGAATTTCCCACAGCAAGAGACATTGGAGGAACTATATTTTTAGAATGGAAGACACTAGACTTCCGAAGCTTGTCCTTAAATATCATCCAACGGGAAGAAGAGTTGTTGGTCGAGCCATGAAGAAATGGTAGGAAAACTGAAATCGAGACAGGCTAACAACCTAATCCTGGCAGAAGCTGTAAGTATTTATACAAGTAGGTATATCTGGCTATCGCCCGTGTTCAGTTGGCGTGACAGATATCTAAATCTTCTTTCAGCACGTCTCTGAAGATGGTAAAAACTCGAAATGCATATTGGTATAAATAAAAATATATAAAAAAGGTAAGTGGAAATTGTAATTCTTAAAGATGTAAAATAGTTATTTTTGTTGTTATGAATGAAAATACAAATATTTAGGTATCTTGTGCCGCCGATGGTTCAAATGGTTCAAATGGCTCTGAGCACTATGGTACTTAACTTCTGAGGTCATCAGTCCCCTAGAACTTAGAACTACTTAAACCTAACTAACCTAAGGACATCACACACATCCATGCCCAAGGCAGGATTAGAACCTGCGACCGTAGCGGTCGCGCGGTTCCAGACTGTAGCGCCTAGAACCGCTCGGCCACACCGGCCGGCTGCCGCCGATGTGCACGACACATTTCACTGATCGACACTCATTCCTGTTTACTCTCATTACGTACGCAACGTTATAAGTGTTGCACTGAGTGGTTATAATGTAAGTGTAGCTACTCACATAGGTCCATTGTGGGCTGTAATTATCGTATGACAGCGAAACTTGATAGATACTGTAATGCATTAAGGCGGAACCAGTTTACGTCGGAGAAAGATTAGTTCCAGTTTTGGCTACCAGGTGCAAATCTGGCTCTGTTGATGCAAGAAGGACGTATATAAATGTTTCCATGTGTAAGGGATAGGTACGGGACGTGGGCAGAAAAGACCAAACAAATAAGAAAGGCATAATGTTGATTTTATTATTAACCGCAGTTGACACAGTTTGCTCAGTATGAGTGCGAGAGACGCCAACGAGATGCTGACAGCGCCAGATTTGCACCTGATGGCCAAAATTGGAACTAATTTTTACCAGCGTTAATCGGTTCCGCAGTAACGCATTAGCTTATCCTCCAAGTTCAATGCCATACTATAATTACAGACCACACTGGCCCTTGTGAGTAGCTGCTCTTTAATTATAACCGTCCGGTCTTATCCAGTCCGACATAGATGACAGATCAGAGCGTATCATGTGCATGTTTGTACACAAATGTGACACTATACGTCTGCTAGTTCATTCCCACTCTGGGTTGATTACTCACTTCTCTTTCTGACAATACACCGGATCTGACAGTTCTTGGTGTAGACAGGTTCTAATGTTTGCTTTGTTTGGATGCAGCGTTGCTACTTCGATACTGTAGTTGCGCTCTGTCGTTTTTGTCCTTAGGTTTGAGAGCAGATCCGCTCGCAGTCCGAACTACATTTCCATTTGCAGATTACAGACACATCGTAAAACGTTCTGGAGTGACAGAGTGTCACTGGGTGTCTTCCTTTCGAATACTCCTATCGTGTAAGATGCGAGGGACAGAACTAGCCGTTCACCTTCGCCGTAGTTATGCTTTATACGTACTAACATAGTAAAATGTCCCTTGACACACCGTGGAAGGTGAAGTGATGGAATTTTAGTGTAATTTTTCTTCGTGGTGTACCGATTGATTATTTAAATGCCTAGCAGTGAAGTTTCTCCGATTGCTCTCCTTTCGTTCTGACAAAACGAAACCATGATGAACCGTGGAGCTGTTGTTTCAACCTCGTCTGTCTCATCTGTCCGTATGTGACCACAGTGACGTGAAAAGGAACAGGTTTTCGGAGTGAACTAGAATCTTCACAGCACCCTTACCGTCTAGAGAACACACATTTACTGAATATGAATAAATGATTCTTGCCACGTCAGATTTGCCAGTTCGAACTTTCGACTTACTCCGTCGTCAACGCCAGGCGATTAGATTTCAGTAGGCTGTTAGGTGCTTCAGTTGCCCGTGATTTCGTGGCGTGTACGTGACACAATTCGGCCAACTAAAGTACCTAACGACCTACTGAAACCTAATCTCCTAACGTTGAAGATGGAGAAGTCGTCGCAAGCTCGAGATACAAATCTAACGAGGAAAGAACTCTGTCAAATATTTATTCGGCAATGACGCAGCGAGAAAGTATGTGAGTATATACTAATACGTTATGGCAGTAGAATACTTGTGCCAGACTGGATTTCCAGTTTTTCACCTTATCAATTACGTTACCTGAGCATCGACCCAGGCCTCACTCAAACTTTGATCACCGCTGGTACAGTATCTCAACAAAGGTATCCGGACACACCTATGTAACGCGGAATTGGTTATAAGACGTCATGAGAGGCAGACCCGCCGGTTTGAAAGGAGTCGGGAAGTATTGTGTTGCCAGTAGAAAAGCAGCAACGGCAGAATCGGTCAGTCAGGAGTACTGTGTGACATCGAAAGTGGACTCGTCACTGTGTGTGACGTCAGAAACAAATGCCCCAGGGACATTTCAACCCTTTTAAAGCTCCACAAGTCGACTGTTGATGACGTGACTGCAAAGTGGGAACGTGAGGGAACAACTACAGCTAAAAGAAGTCCAGGCTGACCTCATCTACTGACTGACAGCGGCCGTTGAGCATTTCGATGGGTGTCTGCAAATAACGGTATGAAATCGGCGGAAGGAATGATTCGTGAGTTTGCGCAATGTGCGTAGGGAGTTAAAAAATAATGAGATACGTTTGTCGAGTAGCTCCTCATACGCTACGTACCGGGTGATAAAAAAGTCAGTATAAATTTGAAAACTTAATAAACCACGGAATAATGTAGATAGAGAGGTAAAAATTGACACACATGCTTGGAATGACATGGGGTTTTATTAGAACCAAAAAAAGCAAAAAGTAAAACGTCAGTGACTGCGCATGACAATCGAGTATAAAAGAAGCTGTAATGAGAGAGAGAATCAGATGCGCCAGCAGTCGCAGCATGTTGACGTTACCTGAAAATGCGCTTTTAGTGAAGCTACATTATCAGAATGGGGAATGTGCTAGTTCAGCGTTACGATCCTATCGCCATAGGAAGGGGATTCGAACGGGTAAAGGTCCGTTGACAAATGCAGCTGTCGCGGGAATGATTTCGAAGTTCGAAGCCACGGGTTGTTTAGACGATAGACCCTGTAGTGGCCGACCGAGCACAAGGCGTAATGCTGCTGAGACAGTTCAGGAAGAAAAGGAGACTGTAGCGGATTCGTCTATGCACGGGTAAGTCAGCGCTCGTGCAGTCGCACGTCGCACCGGCACTCCATACACTACTGTTTGGTTGGCACTTACGCATACCCCCCGATGCTATACGTACAAAATCCATCGGCATCGTGAACTGTTACCTGACGATTTAGCGAAGCGGAGGGCATTTGCGGCTTCGGCGTTTCAAAAGATGGCGGAAGATGACGATTGGTTGAGTAACGTGTTGTGGACCGACGAAGCTCATTTCACGCTCCGAGGGTCTGTCAACGCCCACAACTGCAGAATTTGGGCTACCGAAAATCCTAGAACTGTCGTGGAAACTCCATTGCACTACGAGAAAGTCACGGTATGGGTTGGATTTACCACATCTACCGTTATCGGGCCTTTTTTCTTCGAGGAAATGCGTGATTCTGGTTTTGTAACTGCTACCGTGACGGGTGAGACGTACGCCGATATGTTACAGAATCGCATCATCCCCAGTATGGCTGATAAACACCTGCTGGAACGTACGATGTTTATGCAGGATGGCGCTCCACCGCATATTGCTAGACGCGTGAAAGATCTCTTGCGCACGTCGTTTGGTGATGATCGTGTGCTCAGCCGCCACTTCCGTCATGCTTGGCCTCCCAGGTCCTCAGATCTCAGTTCGTGCGATTATTGGCTTTGGGGTTATCTGAAGTCGCAAGTGTATCGTGATCGACCGTCATCTCTAGGGATGCTGAAAGACAACATCCGACGCCAATGCCTCACCATAGCTCCGGACACGCTTTACAGTGCTGTTCACAACATTATTCCTCGACTACAGCTATTGTTGAGGAATGATGGTGGACATATTGAGCATTTCCTGTTACGAACATCATCTTTGCTTAGTCTTACTTTGTTATGCTAATTATTGCTATTCTGATCAGATGAAGCGCCATCTGTCGGACATTTTTTGAACTTTTGTATTTTTTTGGTTCTTATAAAACCCCATGTCATTCCAAGCATGTGTGTCAATTTGTACCTCTCTATCTACATTGTTCCGTGATTTATTCTGTTTTCAAATTTATACTTACTTTTTGATCACCCAGTATTTCTGTAGTCAGGCTAAGGGACGCTTGAGGTGGTATCTAGAGTGGCGGCACTGGCGGATTACTGCAAAGGAGTGTGTTCGAGTGATGGACCACGTTGTACCCTCTGACAGTCCTATGGAAGAGTTTGGGTTTGGCGAATACCTGCCATCATGTATCGTGTCTACGGTGAACTACGGAGGAGGTGGTGATAACACTACGGGAATGTTATTTGTAGTTATGGTGTGGTATCCTTATTGCGCTTAAGAAAACGCCAAGTGTGGAAATATGTAAACACATAGTACAGCATTGTGTCCGACGTACAGGAGAAGTTCGGAGACGATTATTGACCCGCATTAACATGTAATAAAGCAGAATTTGTGAGGCAATGTTTTGCGGACAGTAACATTCCTGAATGGACTGGTCTGTCCAGAGTCCCGGCCTGAACGCAATGGTCCGCAGCTCGTGGTCGTGCGGTAGCGTTCTCGCTTTCCGCGCCCGGGTTCCCGGGTTCGATTCCCGGCGGGGTCAGGGATTTTCTCTGCCTCGTGATGACTGGGTGTTGTGTGATGCCCTTAGGTTAGTTAGGTTTAAGTAGTTCTAAGTTCTAGGGGACTGATGACCATAGTGTTCAGAGCCATTTGAACCATTTTTTTTGAACGCAATGGGATACCTTTGGGATGAGTAAGAACTTCGACTTTGCTCGAGACCCCAGCGTTCTACAGCATCACCTTGTCTGGTTTAGCTCTTGAGTTGGGGTGTCATCCCTCCACAGACATTTGGACCTCTCACCGAAAACGGCCCTAGCAAAACCGCAGCCGTCATAAAGGCGAAGGGTGGACTCACTTCACATTAATATCCACTAACGGGACTTTATACACTTTTAATCACGTAGTATATTTCCACCTGATACCACATAATGTCTTTGCATGTCAATGCTTTTTCATTAATTTTATCTGCATTAACACCATATTTATTCCATTCCAGAACACTTAACGCGGCAGTGGTGTGTAGAAGTATGGTATATCCTATATGACTAATTTCTGTAATTAATTGCTAGATGGCTTGTCACATTGCTTTGTGGTTCCAGGTAGTTGCTACGAGATGTCAGTAGAGTGATACAAGAGTGTTTTTCTAGCTTTTGGTGTGAGTAGGACTTCCTGAGATGCTGTTACAGCAAGTGTGAGCATGCTGGGGTTTGTGAAACCCCTACACACCTGTCTCGTCCCATAACAAGAAAAGGTCAAGATGGCTACTTCATTGTATTTTTGTGCGTATTTTGTATAAGACATGACATTTGACCGCGTAATTAATAGCACATATTGTTATACCAGGTGATCAAAAAGTCAGTATAAAGTTGAAAACTGAATAAATCATGGAATAATGTAGATAGAGAGGTACAAATTGACACACATGCTTGGAATGACATGGGGTTTTATTAGAACCAAAAAAATACAAAAGTTCAAAAAATGTCCGACAGATGGCGCTTCATCTGATCAGAATAGCAATAATTAGCATAACAAAGTAAGACAAAGCAAAGATGGTGTTCGTAACAGGAAATGCTCAATATGTCCACCATCATTCCTCAACAATAGCTGTAGTCGAGGAATAATGTTGTGAACAGCACTGTAAAGCGTGTCCGGAGTTATGGTGAGGCATTGGCGTCGGATGTTGTCTTTCAGCATCCCTAGAGATGACGGTCGATCACGATACACTTGCGGCTTCAGGTAACCCCAAAGCCAATAATCGCACGGATTGAGGTCTGTGGACCTGGGAGGCCAAGCATGACGGAAGTGGCGGCTGAGCACACGATCATCACCAAACGACGCGCGCAAGAGATCTTACACGCGTCTAGCAATACTTTGTTTTTTATTGATTCCAATAAAACCCCATGTCATTCCAAGCACGTGTGTCAATTTTTACCTCTCTATCTACATTATTCCATGGTTTATTAAGTTTTAAAATTTATACTGACTTTTTGATCACCCGGTATATGGATTGTTATGGGTCAGAAGGAGACAAACTGCAACGATTTATTGATAGTGCTCTTAATGAGAGACAGTTAATTACGACGATGGAGACGAAGAAGATTATGTTATTGTCAGCGATCACAATGCATCATCAGAGCAGAAGAAGTTGAAAACAATGATGATGAGATGAGTGATATTTATTATCTGGGAAAAGATTGAAAAAAGGATTTCTACGACCTAATGTTAGTACAAGGTCGCACAATGTATTACCCAACTTCCTGGCATCGTCGGTTCAAAAATGGCTCTGAGCACTATGGGACTTAACATTTGAGGTCATCAGTCCTTTAGAACTTAGAACTACTTAAATCTAACTAACCTAAGGACAACACACACATCCATGCCCGAGGCAGGATTCGAACCTGCGACCGTAGCGGTCGCGCGGTTCCAGACTGAAGCACCTAAAACCGCTCTGTCGCACCGGCCGGCGCATCGTCGGTGATACTACATGATACACCATCAGAGTTTTTCAATCTCTTTATAATTCCTGATATTAATGAACAAAACCGATTGGTTTACAAATAAATGCACAGAGAGTCAGAGAGAGAGAGAGAGAAGTATTCACAAGGAAACGTACTAAAACTTGCAACGAAGCACGAAATGATGGCAGTGGACTGCTGTATTTATCAGAAACCTACAAGGTAAGCAGACCGAATTTGGAAAATCTTTGGGCAACTGATGGAAGTGGCATAAAGGTTTTTTGGGCTACTACGTTCCTCTAAGGATTCAGATTATCCTTGCACGTCCTGGTTTTGATGACCAAGACATTCCAGCAGCCAGGAAGGAAGTAGAAACATTGCCTCGAATTAGAGACGTTCTTCGCCAGTTTCTGACAAACTGTAAGAGTGTGGCCTCAGTTGCCTGAGACTGCAGTCATGTGTGTGTGAGTTGCATTTGCGTGAGTGTGTATGTGTGTGTTTGCCGTCTAATTCTGACGAAGGCCTTACTGGCGAAAGCTATACTTGAGAGGCTATTTGTTGTGCCTATCTGCGACTCAGCATCTCCTCTATATGGTGAGTGGCAACTTTGCTTTTCACAATATTGTAACTGTAAGAAACCTTTTCCTACCAGTGAATATATTACATTGGATGAGAAATTACAAGCGTATGACTCAAAATTTGTAGCTGGTATGTGACTAATAATTAATAAATAAAATTCCTATTTATTACTGTCACTGTACATTAATAATATGCAACAATATTAATCAATGGTTATAGCTTACAGTTGATTTAATCACTAAATTCGTTGCTAAATTATTCAAAATGCGTATAAATAGTATATGAGATGTAACTACACCCGACACACCACTAGCGTCAGAATTCCAGGCACACCACTGCAGGAGTAAATTTAGTCACATTATCCAATGAGACAGGGTAAGCCAAGGCCTTCGACCAAATCTATTTTCCCAGTGGTTCTATTTGAACATCATAGGTGGACACATTAGCCGCTATGAAAGTATGACTCAGGTCTGGAGGTGTGCTCAGATACCCTAATTCTTCAGTAGATGATTTAATGCTCTTTGGGTCCAGATTATCCGTTTGCTGGTGTCATGTCCTTTTAAAAAAATCATGCTTATAAAAAAGACAAAATTAATATTAACATCTTGTAATTTTTTCGAATGTCAGGGTTCCAAGTCACAAGAAAATAGACTCGCATAATAATTCATATGCAAGTTACGTTTTTCACAGTGCAACACTACACGTCTTAAGTCACACAAGCCATCTTGGACCGACTTAAGGGCCACAAACGTTTTCTGTGTCACTGAGAAGTGTAAAGAACGCTGGAATAAACATCCACCCCAGAGCGGCCACCAAATTCAGTTCCTGATCTTCCCCGTCGCGAATGGCCAAAACTCAACCGCGTCTGTACGGATCAAGGAAGATGTTGCCACATCTAGAGGAGGTGGGGTTATTGTAAAACTGCTGTGGGCTGCGGTGTGGGCGAACAGACAGTAGGATATATTGCGGTGAATTGCCAGATCTACTCTGTAAAGGTTGTCTGAAAGACATGCGTGTAGCGACATACTGTGGAGAACTACCCTACACACTCTTGCAAAGGTGGTCTGAAAGACTTGCATGTAGTGACACCGAGTGCTGCTGGGATCAGGTTGTCCGATTTAAGCATGAACTTGTAAATTCATTATTGTCTGGAAACCAATAGTTCCCCGATAGGACCCATTACGGCTAAGTACATGGACAACTTATAACGGAGTTCCCCGGCGTCGAAACTCCAGATACGCACTTGAGGGCAAACACATTCCAACAAGTGTTCCACATGTGAAGGCACTCCTCAGTACGTCTCCTTATCGGTGCCCACACAAGTTCAAAATCTCTGGCGGTTCCCGAATGCGTTGAGCATGATCCACAATGCATTTGTAGAGTTCAACGACACTATCGATAGATCTGGAATACACATAATACTTTCAAATACCCCCAAATAAAATAAAAAAACAGCTATTGGACACGTAGGGGGAAACTGGAAGGACGCACGGCTGTCGATACGGCATTCGCCAGTACTTAAGTATTCAGAATGATGATAAAATCAAATGAGGTCAGTTTGTCACTTTGTAATTTACGCCTCAGTTGCTGTATTTCGGAATAAAGTAACATTAGACATTAACAGTCGTGTAACATTGGTAGGACTGCACTTCGAGCATACGCCGTTTCGGGGGAACCACTGATTTCCGGACCTATGTTTGTTGAGGTTTCAGTATTTGCATCTTTTATTGTTTTCTGCTCACCCCTCTCGTTTGTACTTCTAACAGACAAACATATGTATACGGTATGCGGAAATTCCCGCCACAGCCTTCTAGGACTTGTAGAGGGGAGTCAGTACATAATATTTTGAATAAGAACTCATGTCTGGAAACGTACCGTTTCCGTTCTACAACGGTTTCAGTTCAGACGTGTAACGCGTCCACGTCTGCTGAGGGAACGAGGAAAGTCTGAGAGTCCCTTGTCCTGGTATGTAATAGGGTATACAGAATTGCGTGCATTACGGCAGACGGTTACTTGACTCACTTAACGTTTGCAGAGTTTAATTTACGAGACTCCTTTAGAGAAAGAGGTTGTTGCTCTAGAAACAAGACATAACAGGTGGGATGGACAGTGTGTTCCACAACATGCTTCGCAGGTACAATGTCTGTAAAAATGTTGGCGGTTGCAGCATCGAATAACTGTTGTAATGCATCAGGACTGTTCTGTACATACAATATGCTTGGGTTCTTTTTCGTTTGCCGGCCGAAGTGGCCGTGCGGTTAAAGGCGCTGCAGTCTGGAACCGCAAGACCGCTACGGTCGCAGGTTCGAATCCTGCCTCGGGCATGGATGTTTGTGATGTCCTTAGGTTAGTTAGGTTTAACTAGTTCTAAGTTCTAGGGGACTAATGACCTCAGCAGTTGAGTCCCATAGTGCTCAGAGCCATTTCAATTTCTTTTTCGTTTAGGAATAATGTAAACACGTAATGCTTAAGTGTTAATACAAATACATGTACTTAAGTGATAAATCGATGTTTCCTTTCGAAATCTTACCTAATAGCGGTAGCGCGTCACACCTAATTCAGTTCCTCAAACAGAAATGAATTGAAACAGCCGTAGAACGGAAACGATGTATCTCCGGACATGGATTCCTCTTTAAAATATCATGTACGCATTGCCCTCTACAAGTCCTAGAAGTTTGTGACGGGAATTTCCGAACGTGTGTGTGTGTGTGTGTGTGTGTGTGTGTGTGTGTGTGTGTGTGTGTGCGCGCGCGCGCGCGCTGTGTTACCCCATAGGATGCTAATATCAATAAAGGGACGGTAAAACGATGTATAGCATTTCTATAGCCAGAAACATAAAAAATGTTTCACAGAAAAACAAAGAGGGTTAACGCGACTGTTCGCAAAATGCAAGGTACACGAAGCCGAGTCGCTTTCAGTTCTCACAGCATATTCACTACGCTGCAATTCAGTATTTCTGATCGGCTTTCAGTGGTAGCTCATCATGCTTCATCTTCACTGACATTGTCACACCGATTCCACATTAACTCCATTTCAGTGAGCTTCATGCAATTCAGACTTTTTACTCATTATAGATTTCTCACGCAGTTCTAAAATTTCTGTGACTGTATTAAACCACAGGTTTAGTGCTCCAAGCGCTATGGAAAATACTGTGCTTTTAGCAGTCGTAGCATGCTTTGGGCTTGCTTCGTTGTCAGGCGATTCAAGGGGAATTTTTGCGGTTCCTTTGGCGCGGCAGCGGTTTCTGCTTTGTCCTTCACTCAAAACGAGCGCAGAACAGCGCCAAAGTCCAGTCGCCGATGTTTGTCGCTTCGTCATACACGTCCTTATCTAGTAGCAGAGATTAATCGCTCCAACAACGCGCCGAGCGGTACCCGTCGGCAGTTTCCAAGACACCCTCCTCCCCGTTCGCCCGCACAACAAAAGGGTGGCTGGCAGTATACCTACCTGGCGCTCCTTCCCAGTTCCTCGAAGGACACGCACAGCTCAATAGCCTTTTGTCCGTACACAAACCAGACCTTTGTGTGCCTGCTATGAGTAAATGAAGTACACGGTAGAGCACTTACGGAAATCCCGAAGCGCATGGCCACTTTATACTGTAGCCGTGCTTTCTACAGGAATCGTTAGCGCTAGGATTTCACCCGGAACAAGTCCCGCGCACTCACCCACAGTTTTCGCGGTCTTCGTTCGCCGCCTGGGCATCGTCTCAGTTGACCCACGTAGTTTATCGCGTTCGGCTGCACTTGGAGTGAATGTTAAATTAATATCTTGCTAGGTTTTAAATTTTGCCAGGTAGTTAAACGACACGTTACAAAAAACGTGCACAATTGGCCTCAGCTGTGCCAGGTACTTCCACAGCAAACATAAGAGAAAACAATTTAGCACTGAATTCTTTAAATACGAGAACTCAGTATTCAGATGAATAGCCTATGAAGAAACATACTTCTATGTGAGAAAAAGCACCCAAAGTTAAAACAGGAAAAACCAACTCTCAAAGAATAATTTGCTTGGAGAAAGAGGAACCACAGTATACTTGACACTTAAGTTTCAGAACTCAGACAGTATATGTTCACTGTACTTCCAATGGCATCAAAATTACTTTGTTCTCGCTAGATCGATCCAAGCTATTTTTGCGTGTGATTAACTAAATAGTTTAGCTGAAAAGTTTTAGGGGTGGAAGAAGAGCTAGCACAGCATCAACGGCGTTTTACAGTTGTGAAACACTGCAGCATTTATTTCCTCCATAACTACTCTGTTACAAACATACACATCATCATTATTATTTTTAAAAAATGGGTTGAATGACATTTACGAAATTAATAAATATTTTGGTTAAAAAGAACAAAGAATAACGACAGATTATTTTCTTCAGACGTTCGCAACAACACTAATCACACAGAAACAGCCACAATTCTTTGTAACCTCGTTTATAATGTGCAGGTATGGCATGGGAAGAATTTACAAGTTAAAATTCACCAATTACCCATGCAAATACTAACGAAATATGCTATATAAGCAAATATCTTACTGCTTTCATTAGGCATTTCTGCTTTATGGCATTCTTATATTATTTAATTTCCGTGAGCTGCTAGGAGGGCCTACATAAACAAAACGACTTTGACTTGTTTCTATATAACTTTGATTTTAGACAACAGAGTTATTCGACTGCACCCGTAGCTTTACTACCGACATGACAGATTCAAGACCATTGTTTTCGTATTGTATATTTGCTCTGCTGTTCCCCTCAAATAAACGTATTACAATATGTGAATTAGTTAATGAAAATTTGTCCTTATTGCCCTTCAATAACATCACGTTATTTTTTGTTTTCTATAGCTGGAGATACTCTCAGTTCTCTACAAATATTTTTATTTCTTTAATAATGCACATTCATATTATATTACTATACAGAAAAACTTAAATGTCTTATCGTAACTGAATTTCATCACAGTGTAACATGTGTTGGAGTGAGACGATAACAACTTTGATGTACGTTGATGGTATTGGGACAGCAACCAGCCACAAATTTTCTTTCAGTTCCTTTATTCAAAGGGTACCGTTACCGGTTTCAAATCGTTGTGATTCATCTTCAGACGGTTCACACGCTTTCCTTATGACATGTGGTGTGTTTTTTACAGATTAATTGTCGTGAAATGTCGGTTTGGAGGTCCGCAGCTCGTGGTCGTGCGGTAGCGTTCTCGCTTCCCGCGTCCGGGTTCGATTCCCGGCGGGGTCAGGGATTTTCTCTGCCTCGTGATGACTGGGTGTTGTGTGATGTCCTTAGGTTAGTTAGGTTTAAGTAGTTCTAAGTTCTAGGGGACTGATGACCACAGATGTTAAGTCCCATAGTGCTCAGAGCCATTTTCGGTTTGGAGTGTTTGTTTGCATAACATTCGTCCAACAGATGTGAATACATTCCCACTGCATTCTTATTGTTGCACACGTAAATTTTTCTCACTGAACACTTTAGATTTGTTACTGAGAAGATTTCTACCACGCACCACATGTCTGCCTATTACACATTACGACCCTCTTCAACTGTCGGCGGTCTCTGTCAGTCAACAGACGAGGTCGGCCTGTACGCTTTCGTGCTGTACGTGTCCCTTTACGTTTCCACTTCACTATCACATCGGAAACAGTGGATCTATGGATGTTTAGGAGTGTGGAAATCTCGCGTACAGATGTATGACACAAGTGACACCCAATTACCTGACCACGTTCGAACTCCGTGAGTTCCACGGAACGCCTCATTCTGCTCTCTCACCATGCCTAATAGCCACTGAGGTCGCTGATATGGAGTACCTGGCAGTAGGTGGCAGCATAATGCACCTAATAATGAAAAACGTATGTGTACGTGAAAACAGTGAAACGCATCAATTGATATGACCACATGTGAATCATTGTAAGGGAGGTTGCCGTTAAGTTAACTTTTTTTCAAATTTAATTTATGTTTCTCCACTTTTGAGTAGTTCTAGTCAATAGTAATTACTAATTCATTATTATTTTTAGCATTCAACAGAATTTCCTCAAATGTTCTCATTCTTTCCATTACTTTTTTCATTAGTTTCCAGTATGAACTTCGTAGTTGTAGCTATTTCACGTTGCAAGATTAAGCGTTACCCGCTGTTACGTCTAACCAGGCTTTCGTAGTGAGTCAACATTTCAGTGTTATAGTGTATGAGCTGTATAATATGATGGTATTAACAATAATAGTTGACACAGTAATGAATATGTAGTAACAGTGGTATCAGACTTATTAACATACGGTTAGGTAAAACGTATAGCGTAATTTTTGAGTGGGAGAAAAGACGTAGTGACAGAAACGCTTGGCAGCAGTCCGTAGGGGAACAAATATGTAGAAGAGGAATTTTTTTCTTTATACCCTACCTAACAGATATATTGTTCGATAAGTGCATAAAAAAGGTGTAATCAATGTATAATAATGAAATCATTCTTAGCTTTTAGGTATCAAAGTAATAACTGAAAAATGAGTGAATAACAAACAATAATTTGGTATACTACTGTTCATAACTGAAAAATGAGTGAATAACAGACAATAATTTGGTATACTACAGTTCTGGTTCAGAGGAGAATTCTCCAAAAACTTTTAGATGAAAACAGCATTGGGGCAGGCGGATGAACTGTCGCATTCGCCTTTTAACTGCGCCAGGTAGAAGGAGATTAGAGAGTCGAGAAAATTTGATACAAAAGGCATCAAATTCGGAAACCAAAAAGAACCATATGAACTGCTTCGTACTAACAGGTGAAATTGCCTTGATAGCAGACACACGAGAAAATGCAAAAATCCAGGTAGAAGACCTAACTGTTCAAGAAGGAAAAATCTGTTTAGAACTTTGTTTCCCAAAGACAGAATTTATAACAAACGTTAAAAAATTGCCCTACAAATTACTCATAAATGAAAAAAAAAATGGTCCAAATGGCTCTGAGCAATATGCGACGTAACTTCTGAGGTCACCAGTCGCCTAGAACTTAGAACTAATTAAACCTAACTAACCTAAGGACATCACACACATCCATGACCGAGGCAGGATTCGAACCTGCAACCGTAGCGGTCGCTCGACGCCAGATTGTAGCGCCTAGAACCGCACGGCCGCTCCAGCCTGCTATAAATGAAAAGAAAATCAAGAAAGGCACTTCATTCCAACATTTAGGCAGGTGGTTAAGCATGAACAACAATGAGAAGAACAGTCTGCAGATAAGAGAAGATAATATGTACATTACATTTCAGAACACCAGAAACATATTCGAGAAGAAGACTTTATCATGACACCTCTAAATTAAACAGTATAGTACAGTAGTGAGAACTGATATTCTATATAACGCCGAAACATTTTTAAAATTAGAAAGATGACTAGTTACAAGCATACTTGGTACAAGAAAGACAGAAACATAATACACAACCAGAATAGGCCACGAACTAACAAAGAAATCTCTGAACATGTAGAGAAAGTGATACACACAATGTTCAAAAGAAGAATGGCTTCCTTCGGATACTTGACTAGAATGGATTATGATAAACTGACGAAGCAACCTTTATTAAAATTATTAAGTTGAAAGGACACAGAGACTAAATGACCTTAAAGAAGCAAACATCAACATATTGTTGTTGTTGTGGTCTTCAGTTCAGAGACTGATTTGATACAGCTCTTCAGGCTACTCTATCCTGTGCAAGCCTCTTAATCTCCGAGTAACTACAGCAACCTACATCCTTCTGAATCTGCTAAGTATATTCATCTCTTGGTCTCCTCTACGAGTTTTATCCTCGACGCTTCCCTCCAGTACTGAATTGATGATCCCTTGATGCCTCAGAATGTGTCCTACCGACCGATCCCTTCTTGTAGTCAAGTTGTGCCACAAATTCCTCTTCTCCCCAGTTGTATTCAGTACCCCCTCACTAGTTACGTGATCTACCCATCTAATCTTCAGCATCCTTCTGTAGCACCACATTTCGAAAGCTTCTATTCTCTTCTTGTCTGAACTATTTATCGTCCACGTTTCACTTGCATACATGGCTATGCTCCGTACAAATACTTTCAGAAACGACTTCCTGACACTTAAATATATACTCGATGTTAATAAATTTCTCGTCCTCAAAAACGCTTTCCTTGCCATTGCCAGTCTACATTTTGTATCCTGTCTATTTCGACCATCATCTGTTGTTTTACTTCCCAAATAGCAAAACTCATCTACTACTTTAAGTGTCTCATTTCCTAATCTAATTCCTTCAGCCTCACCAGACTTAATTAGACTACATTCCATTATCCTCGTTTTGCTTTTGTTGATTTTCATCTTATATTCTCCTTTCAAGACACTGTCCATTCCGTTCAACTGCTCTTCCAGGTCCTTTGGTGTCTCAGACAGAATAACAATGTCGTCGGCTAACATCGAGGTTTTTATCTCTTCTCCATGGACTATAATACCTACTCCAAATTTTTCTTTTCTTTCCTTTACTGCTTGCTCAATATACAAATTGAATAACATCGGGGATAGGTTACTACTCTGTCTCACTCTCTTCTCAATCACGGCTTCCCTTTCGTGCCTCTCGACTCTTATAACTGTTATCTGATTCCTGTACAAATAGTAAATACTCTTCCGCTCACTGTATTTTATCCCTGCCAGCTTCAGAACTTGAAAGTAAATCTACAAATGCTAGAAATGTAGGTTTGCCTTTCCTTAACCTATCTTCTAAGATAAACCATAAGATCAGTATTGTCTCGCGTGTTCCAACATTTCTACGGAATCCAAACTACCAGTTTTTCTTCATTCGTCAGCAAGGAATTCATGTTAGTGTTTTGCAACCATGATGGTTCGGTGATTTTGACACTATCATCAACATAATGAACACATACAACAGGGATTTATTTATGAACGAAATTTCGAAAGTGGTCTGCAGGGGCGAGCAAAAAAGGAAAAGGAAACAACCTCATAACATCGAACAGCCCTGGACGCAGAGAGCAGAACTTATGAGATGAGTGTCGGCGAAGATGTAGAAGAATGCAAGCAGAAAGAACTGAAATATTGATGTAACATTCTCTGTAAAAGGGCTATTCGAATAAAAACTAACAGGTTTTGTGCCCGTGCTGGGATATATAATTCTATGATGATTTTCAAACTCAGCGAGTCAGCTGCAACAAGAATGCCAATTTCAAAATCAAACATCCTCCCTTCATTTGCATGAATTTCTTTGAACATCCGTGTTTCTCTCACTTCTCTGTGGACTCGATACAGAAAGGAAAAGTATTATTAAAACTATTCTAATATTTCGTATAGCTGAATCTCATCGAGTCGTTTGCTGCCTCAGCACTTTATTTGTGATGCCAATTTACTGAAAATAGCTCCATGCATAAATCACTATGTACCTGACTTTCGCGACGGACTTAGACTTATCGACGATGTGGAACAAAAAGTATAAATCAATATGAAAAGAAACGAGCATCAGGGTTTGACATCCCATGAACGACAAGGTCTGTTGGGTTGGAGCACAGGATCGGACTCGTTGAAGATGATGAACAAATTGGCCGTGTCCATTTGAAAGGTACCATGCTGGTATTTGCCTTAAGCGATTTAGATAATCCACTGAAAACTTCCGCCAACTTTTCGCAAAAATATCAGATAAATGAGCTGAAAATGAAAAGCAAGGCCGCCTGAATCGGTTATCGCAGTGTAAACACAGCGATGCGTGCCAGGCTACTTCGTTATACGCAGTAGGAACACAATAAGTCCTCACTACTACGATAAAACGTGCTTCCTCTTGGTCCTACTTTGTACGACATAGATACAGGGTCACCTACGACTGTTGTGAATAGAACTATATGCTGACTTGTAGCTATCAGCTGGAACATAGTGAAATTATTTTCGATATGTGAGTATCGAGTTCAAGTGAACATCTTTTGTGCAACAAATAAGCACTCGAAAGGCCTGACACAAGGCTAGCCACACTTCAAAGCGCAGTAGCCAGCCCCAGCTGAGTCGCATTTCAATTTTAGCACATTTAATTGGATATTTTTTTGCAAAAAGATTCAACACCGACATTAACAAGCTCTATATCACTGTACCCCTATTTTCAAGGTATTTCGAATGCTGTTAAAAAGTGCAGCGCTTGCAGAAGTTTAGGGCAGATTTAAATTTCGTTGGACCCACATGTGAACCTAAAGTAACAGCATTTTGGTCAATGTTTCACATGACATTATTAGGAAGCTGAATTTCGTGTTTTCAGCTACAGTTTCACAGCTCTAACTCAAATACTTTTGAAGACTGAACATATTTATTTTATTAACAGTGCTAAAGAATCCTTGTTGCTCCAACTGTTTATTGCCAACCATAAAAATGACAATAAAGCCTGGGAAAAAGTTTTACTTATTTCCCCGTCCCTCAAACAAACTTTTTTCCCCAGTAAATTCGGTGGCATAATCGGTTAGTTTCGTTCCGTGATAACTTCGGATTGGCAACACTTGGACTAATTCTGACTGCCCAGTTGTTTTCTCCATGTCTTGTTTGTGAAAGATACATAGGTCCAAATGTTGCCAGTTGGGAGTTATCACGGAAAAAAACTGACCACTGTTGCCACCGAATTCAGCGGAGTGGAAAACTTTGTTTGATAGGCGAGCAAATTAGTAGAAATTTTTTCCTTGCGTTCTATTATCATTTTTTATGACTGCTATGCTGTAATAAAACAGCAGTAAAAATTTCGTAGCTGTAAGACTAGCAATTCGGGTAACGAAAACGTTTTAATTGAAAAAACACTGATTTTATGGTCGTGCTTACAAAATGGAAAAACATTAAATTTCCAAAAGTATTAGAGCTAGAGCAAACAAAGTTTTACTGAAAACCCGTAATTCAGCCGTGTAATAACATCGTGTAAAATACTGACTCAAATGTTGTTAATTTAGGGACACATGCGAATTGAACGAAATTTAGACTTGACCCTGAACTGCATTGTCTAGCACACATTTGAAGTTGAATCTTAGAGTATGACCCATAAGATAAAATTAAGTGCCCCACTGCCTACTATTATTTGCCAAAAAACTCGTTTCTTTATTTTGACTCGTTCACAGATAAACGGGTGCATTATTCCTATGTATATTGGTGCCTGGACTGCAGTAACCGAATATATCCTCCAGTGACGACAGTCTTTATATAGGGTGAGGAAAAACAATTTGACCAAAGGTGTAGGACAGAAAGACAGTATGAACCAAAGGAAGTTGAGTGTAGGAACTAGCGGTCGCAGTTGCATTTTTCCGGCGCTACAGGAACGTCAATTGATATCTGACATACGGACGACTTTACTCAGAATCAAGTGTAATTCACAGAAAATGTATACCATAACAAAATGTCTGGACTAACCAGTCGTTAGAAGAGAATAACAACAACTTAGAGCATCACACACAAGTGTATCATATTAGCTGATATACCATAAGGCACCTTATTAGAAATGAAAGCAATCACTTGCCTATCTTCCATCCTTCAACATGTCCTAAAATGTCAAAGTAAATGAAAAACGGGTATGATCTTGTACACAGACTTGCCTCTACTTAATTAAAATAAGTGTGTCGTAGCAAATGTTCAAAGTGACGACTTTTAACACTGGCATAGCACCGTAAATGTTCGACTGCGATCCGTAGTTCCTATACTTAAATTCCTTCGTTTGATGCTGTCTTTCTGTCCTACACTATTGGTCAAATTGTTTTTCCGCACCCTGTATGAGGGCTAAAATATCGATATTTTTCCACCGTTTTCGGTAATTTGAAGTTGTTCTTTTGAGACTGCAGTATAACATAATTTTACTTTCACTGCGTGAAGGAGTATTACCACTTTTTGAGTTTTCATCACATACACTCTATCTCTTTGGCTGTGTGAAGCAAGTATGTGTGGCTCAAGTCCGATAGCACTGGAAGGGGTGGGAGGGGGGGGGGGGGAGTTATCAATGTGAATAGAATAACAAGATTTCCAATGTAAAGAAATAGCACAATCTTTAACGCAACTAGTGTGCTATTTCTTCTTATCGGCATTCTTCAAAAACCGTTGCTGAAAATGATGAACAAAAATCTAAACGGCAAGATTGGTCTTTGCTGTGGTTAGAGTCGTGTGAGGGGAGATGACGGTAATCGGCGGTAGGCGCTACCAACAGAGACTGCAACATTTAGCTTCACCTCGCTATTTTGACACTACAGCTACGAACTAGGTCGCTGGCGTTGGCAGACATGAAAAAACAGGAAGTCCACATGAAGTGTTCAAAAATGGTTCAAATGGCTCTGAGCACTATGGGACTTAACATCTGAGGTCATTAGTCCCCTAGAACTTAGAACTACTTAAACATAACTAATCTAAGGAAATCACACACGTCCATGCCCGAGGCAGGATTCGAACCTGTGACCGTAGCTGTCGCGCGGTTCCAGACTGCAGCGTCTAGAACCACTCGACCACCGCGGCCGGCCACATGAAGTGTTCCACACAAATCCGATATGGGATGAAACCGAACAACGGACGTTCACACTTGGCGACAACCGCTTCGCTAACAATGGTAACTGGATGTAAGTGGCACAATAAAGTGCCACTTACATGCAGTTACCATTGTTAGCGAAGAGGTTGTCGCCAAGTGTTAACGTGCATTAGTTTTCTTTCATTTCTTCCTCTAAGAGGGACAGGCCGGCTGCTAGCTAGTTGATGTACAGAGTATCTAATAATAAATCAATACTTATATATACAGCTCTAAAAGGGGCAGTATATTTACAATATGCAGCCTATATTTTTATAGGCCAGTACGTCGATATTTTATCCGTCGATATATCGATGCTTTTTTCCCGATATATCGAAGGCCGTAATGATACCTTTTTAAAATTCGATCTATCGGAACCCGATATTTTTAAAAATATCAGCAGTCCTACTCTGTGTATATATACGATATGAGTACAATATAATTACTGCATGTAACACGCCCTATAAAGAAATACAGGATTTTTCTTTCTCTGTGTTATTCAGTTGCTAGTTGGATAACAATCAGACCACAGTTATCATCGTTTCTTCCTCTCTGGCAAATATTTTTTAAAGTGAACAACGCCGATATACTATGTTGTTCCAAGTCCACATTAAACTATTTATGGCTGTGAGAGTGAGTTCAAAGGTCGGAGGAAGGCAACGGTGTAGAGCCTGCAATACGACCGTGTCTATAGTCCGATTAAAATTACTTGACGGTTGACGTCTGAGACATGCCGCTACAGTATGTCCACATCGGCTGCCGCTTACCGCACGGTTATAGGTGACAAACACAACGGGTCGCTTCCCAAATGCTGTTGGTTGGTACGCGGAGCAATGTTGGAGGTGGTTGCCGTGAGGTATGAAGGAAATGCGAATTGCTCTGTCGACAACTGATATTAAGTGACAAATGACTGAATCGCGGCAGACGACGGGTTTTGTAACCCTGAATTTAAACTCGTACCTAACCTAACCACAATTTCGTGCTGGGCAATGCATCCGAGAAGACGGCGATGAACAATCTGCGGTAGGATCCCTTTGTTCACGGCCATCAAAGCTAACGTCTACGAGAAAACTCAAGACAGAAAACTTTCAGTTTCAATGTTAAAAACCAAACTGTAATTTCCCGCTATCATTCATTGGTTACCTGACACTATGCTTACACTGACTACACGAATTGACGAGCAGTTCTGATTGGCATTCGGTTGTAAATTATAGAAGATACTGGCCGATTCCAAATTAAAAAAAGAATGTTAGGAAGAAAAATAAGGTCAAATAAAAAAGTCAGTATGATGAAAATGACACGGTAAAATATTAAAAATTGTAAAAAAATTTCGTTTAAGTCAAATAATTGAAAGAATAATAATGAAAGTCTTTTGCTTAGATTTAGAAAAATAAATATTTTGGATATGCTTCACGAGTCTCGAACCTACGATCTTCAACACGACAGGTTTATGCGCTAAGCACTGCGCTACGACACTACATTGAGTAAATTTGTTGCATTTGTGACTCTGACATAACAGTAGCAACGATGAATTGCAGCCTTCAAAAATTTGCCATCACCTAATGTCGTACAATACTTTTCTAATGTAAGACGATTGTAGTAACTGTACATTGTTGTTGTTGTTGTGGTCTTCAGTCCTGAGACTGGTTTGATGCAGCTCTCCATGCTAATCTATCCTGTGCAAGCTCCTTCATCTCCCAGTACGTACTGCAACCTACATCCCTCTGAATCTGCTTAGTGTATTCATCTCCCTCTACGATTTTTACCCTCCACGCTGCCCTCCAATGCTAAATTTGTGATCCCTTGATGCCTCAGGGCATGTCCTACCAACCGATCCCTTCTTCTAGTCAAGTTGGGCCACAAACTTCTCTTCTCCCCAATCCTATTCTATACCTCCTCATCAGTTACGTGATCTACCCACCTAATCTTCAACATTCTTCTGTAGCACCACATTTCGAAAGCTTCTATTCTCTTCTTGTCCAAACTATTTATTGTCCATGTTTCACTTCCATACATGGCTACACTCCATACAAATACTTTCAGAAACGACTTCCTGACACTTAAATCTATACTCGATGTTAACAAATTTCTCTTCTTCAGAAACGCTTTCCTTGTCATTGCCAGTCTACATTTTATAGCCTCTCTACTTCGACCATCATCAGTTATTTTGCTCCCCAAATAGCAAAACCCCTTTACTACTTTAAGTGTCTCATTTCCTAATAACCCGACCTAATTCGACTACATTCCATTACCCTCGTTTTACTTTTGTTGATGTTCGTCTTATATTCTCCTTTTAAGACACTATCCATTCCGTTCAACTGCTCTTCCAAGTCCTTTGCCGTCTCTAACAGAATTACAATGTCATCGGCGAACCTCAAAGTTTTTATTTCTTCTCCGTGGATTTTAATACCTACTCCGAACTTTTCTTTTGTTTCCTTTATTGCCTGCTCAATATACAGATTGAATAACATCGGGGATAGGCTACAACCCTGTCTCACTCCCTTCCCAACCACTGCTTCCCTTTCGTACCCCTCGACTCTTATAACTGCCATCTGGTTTCTGTACAAATTGTAAATAGCCTTTCGCTCCCTGTTTTTTACCCCTGCCACCTTTAGAATTTGAAAGAGAGTATTCCAGTCAACATTGTCAAAAGCTTTCTCCAAGTCTACAAATGCTTGAAACTTAGGTTTGCCTTTCCTTAATCTATTTTCTAAGACGAGTCGTAAGCTCAGTGTTGCCTCACGTGTTCCAACATTTCTACGGAATCCAAACTGATCTTCCCCGAGGTCGGCTTCTACCAGTTTTTCCATTTGTCTGTAAATAATTCGTGATAATATTTTGCAGCAGTGGCTTATTAAACTGATAGTTCGGTAATTTTGACATCTGTCAACACCTGCTTTCTTTGGGATTGGAATTATTATATTTTTCTTGAAGTCTGAGGGTATTTCGCCTGTCTCATACATCTTGCTCACCAGATGGTAGAGTTTTGTCAGGACTGGCTCTCCCAAGGCTGTCAGTAGTTGTAATGGAATGTTGTCTACTCCCGGGGCCTTGTTTCGACTCAGGTCTTTCAGTGCTCTGTCAAACTCTTCATCCAGTATCGTATTTCCCATTTCATCTTCATCTACATCCTCTTCCATTTCCATAATATTGTCCTCAAGTTAATCGCCCTTGTATAGACCCTCTATATACTCCTTCCACCTTTCTGCTTTCCCCTCTTTGCGACACGGCCGAGGCAGTGCTTTTTGCTTCACTGTACATGTGACACTGAATCGCGTCTTCTGTGGAACTATCTGGTAGTGTCTGATTAGTGTTGTGTATGAAACTCGTGTATATCGTTAGCAACGTTGTGTGTGTGTGTGTTTGTGTGTGTGTGTGTGTGTGTGTGTGTGTGTGTGTGTCATGTGGGATAAAATACGAAATTAAAGGACCAGATCCAGGATTCGGGATCCAATCGCAACACTAAAGAAAGTCGGAGTAGGTGGGATGACCAACTGTTGTGACAGTTTGACAACGGCGAACGGTTCAGGCGTGACCTTGAGCGTTCTGAGGCGTCGGAGATTCGAGTCCTCCCTCGGGCAAGGGTGAGTGTTGTCTATAGTGTAAGTTAGTTTTAGTTAGATTAAGTAGTGTGCAAGCTTAGGGTCCGATGACCTAAGTAGTTTTGTCCCATAAGATCTTATCATAAATTTACAAAAACTGGAGAAAACCAGCTCCAGCCCGTGAAGTATCAGCTATCAAGTGATTTTAATCGGACTGTAGTACAGCACTGTGGTGTTCAAGAGAACCGTCGGATTCAGAACAGCTTTATCTTTAACATCTTTTCGTCACTGAACCATTATTTGTTTCCTTCTATTTGATTTTTTAATTCTATGTAAGAGCGTTTTCAGTTTCGCGTCTACTGTCTATTCTGTACATCATGTGCGTACCTCAGCTGAGCAGCATTACGAGCTGACAGCGGAACGCTACCCACGAGGAGCCATTGCCAACCTGGCAGACAACTGGTGGAGACGCGCAAAACGGACACAGCAGAGCACGCGCAGCGTACGCTGCCAACGTGTGTCTGCGCAACGTCACACAGGTGTCGCCCTACGTCACCCGCCGTGACGTCACAGTGCGGAGGGGCTCGGCGGCTGGGCAGGCGGCGCTGCAGTGTTGCCAACGGTGGGCGGGCTGCCAGCACGTGATACAAATTCCCCTGCAGCGCTCCCTCGCAGCCGGACTCGTGAAACCTATCGGAAGTACAAAAGCACTGCGCTCTGTTGGTGAAAGATCACCTTGCGATAAGCTGGGATCTTTCATCACGTGTCATATTACGTAATGATTTACGCATACTTACACAACTTCATGAACATAATAGTAACAGAAACCTGTCTGGAGGATAAGTCGGAACTGAATACATACACCAGTCACACTGGTCTTCTTCTCGTGTTTACCGGCCTAAAGATCCGACAATATCCAACATCATGGCCTTCAGCCTTTCTGCAATGAATGACGCGGACAAGCTACAGAGAAATTGGGAAGACATCGGTTCTCTAGAATTTAACCTTCGCCGCATCACACTTTCTTTCACGTGTTAGGCGTCTCCAATTAGCACGAGATTTTTATTCTTTTTTTCATATTGCGACACGGCCGAGGCAATGCTTTTTGCTTCGCTGTACAAATCCGTAACTGAACAAACAGTACGAAAGAACAATAAAGTAGAACACATGTGGAAATAGGCGAGATTCTGAATAGATACTGTTGTACAACGAATTAGAATATTCAAGCATTTGTTACATATTTATTCTTTTATTTCTGTAGGCCCGTATGAGACACAGCTACTCGGTTGTGAGTCAGTACACAAATCACAGCGAACAGTAAAAGAAAGTAAAGAGAAATTTGGCACAGGAATTAAAGTTTAAGAGGAAGAAATAAAACGTTTGAGGTTTGTCGATGGCATTGTAATTCCGTCATCAACGGCAAAGGACTTGGGATATCATTTCAACTCAATGGAAAAGAGACAGAAAAGAGATTGTAAGATGAATATGAAAGTAAAACAAGAGAAATGGAATGTAGTCGAATTAAATCAGGCTAGATTACAAACCAATAGATAAATGTTGGGCAGCAAAATAACTGACGAAGTCCGAGGTTAAGAGAACAGAAAATGAGGATGGCAAAATCAAGAAAAGCGTTTCTGAAAAAGTGAACTTATTTAACATCGAAAATAAATTTAAATTTTAGGAAGCCTTTTCTCTGCGTATTTGTTTGCAGTTTGACCTTGAGCGGAGGTGAAACGTGAAAAATAAACATTACAGGCAAGAGGAGGCTAGAAGATTTTAAAATGTGATGTTACAGAAGAATTCACAAAATGTGATGAGTAGATCGCGCAGCTAATGAAGAGACACTGAATCGAATTGGGAAAAAAGAAACTTTATACACATCTTGACAGACAGAAGCGATCGATATCCTGAAGCATCAATGAATCAAAAAATTTGGTAATGGTAGGATGGACTGCTGATAAAAACACTACAAAAACAGAGAGATAAAAAATATGAGAAAAGATGTCTGCGATGGTATATTCACGTGATTTTACAGCAAAAGACTCCATTACTGCTAGGAAGTGTTGTAGAGGATGGTCGGAGGGTGCAACAACGAAGTCTTTCCACTTAGATAAGGAAATCTGTGGTTCCTCACTTACGATTTTCGATCTTTTGCAAATGGTGCGCGCAGACAATGTACATCTTTCTATACCAGGAACAATTTTTTTCCGCACAATGTTCACTGATTGATGCGTTGCCTTCAGAATGTGTTCATGTTATATAAACTACACTCTTAGGACAAAAAATTGTGACCCACCAGAAATGAATTATCCGAATGGCACAGAAATCGGGAGATGCGATATACATGTACAGAGAAACAAATTATTACTATTTTCGAGTCATAAATATACATAACACACAGTTTATACTATTGTTGACAGATCAACACAGTATATATAATTCCTTTGCCCAAAATTTGACCACTTCCAGCGCATTTTCCGCTGCCTGGTGAAGGTCATCTACTGTGCAGGCAACTGGACACAGTCGACGTTGAAGCGTATGTTGAACAGTCCGTTCTTCCCCGCAGTCGCAATGGGTTTTGTTTTCTTCAATGTATCCCAATTTTGCCAGATTAGCCCATGATCTGCCCACTCTTGACCTCAGTCTATTCAGGGACTTCCAGACTGGCCAATTCTCGTCATGACCAGGAGATAAATATTCTGAAAATCTTTTCCAACCAAGAGGGTGAGATGTCTAAGCCCTCCATAGTTGCAACCTAGCTTCTTTATCAGTGGTTGTTAATTTCTCCGATGTTCTGAGGAAGCTTTTCCTTGGCCTTAGTCGTTGTGGGTAGGATTGTTGCCTATGAATGGG
Organism: Schistocerca piceifrons; assembly: GCF_021461385.2. NCBI lineage: Eukaryota > Metazoa > Arthropoda > Insecta > Orthoptera > Acrididae > Schistocerca > Schistocerca piceifrons. Next base: position 365,196,827 of record NC_060139.1, on the reverse strand, counting down.
ATGCGTTTTTCCCTGCTCCAGTGTCGTTCTTTCCCTATTTCTCTTCGAACAGAGGTGTTTCAATTCCTGCAAGGATGCACAGCCATTCGATTGGAGTTGACTTCAGGCAGACTGTTATAATTCTGCATGTGTCATTTAGGGCAATATCCACCTGTTTGGCATGTGTTGACTTGTACCAGACAGGACAGGCATACTCTGTAGCGGAGTAGCATGATACCATTGCAGAAGTTCGGATGGTTTCAGCTTGGCTGCCACACTGTGATCCGGACAGTTTTCTCAGTAGGTTGTTCTTGGTGGAGACTTTTGATTTTAAATTCATACAGTGTTTTTGAACGTTAGAGATCTATAGAGCGTTATTGCTAGGTATTTTAGAGTGTCACAGTGGTTTAGTTTAACCCCTGACCATTCGTGTCTTTGACGGGTTTGGTTTAAGCTGTATTATTCTGTAGTATTTTGACAGATCTTCAAGAGCACTCTTTTGGGTGATTTATGTTGGTTAGATTGTATACCTTGTTTGATAGTAGCTGGCAGTTAACGGTGTCGTAGCTGCTGTCAAGTCCACGAATACCACTCCTGTCACCTTACAGGCTTCAAAGCCACCTTCTCTGAACTGTGCTAGACTGAGTATTTGTCATGTGGAGCATTTACTAGAGCGAAATCCAGCTTTCTGGTGTATAAACAAGGGATCAGTTACATGTGAGAGAAAGTTTAAGATCATTCTCTCTAACAGTTTGTAAAGGTGAGACAGTAGTGCGATTGATCAAACATTCTTTGGACTGTTTCTTTCTTTACCGAGTTTCAGTGTTGCAATTACTCGGCTCTTCTGCCATATGTTTGGAATTTGACATCTATCAGGAGAATTCACATCGTTGTTGCCAATGCAAAGTGCTTAATTTGCTCAGTTCGTTCATCACCCACGCCAGTTGTCTTGCCAGTTTTACTCTGTTTAATAGCCTTCTGTAATTGATCCATCGTGAATGGGAGTGAAAAGTTGGTATTTTCCTCTTTCTTCATAGTTTTGGTTTTTTGGATGTATGGCTGTGCTTCCCAGATAGCAGTAGTTGGTGTGCTATTTAATTGGCGATGATATTTTGCTGTGTAGTGGTCTTAGTTGGATCATTGCCCAGCGTCACAGAAGTTTCCAAGCCTTATAACTGTTTCTTTTCGGATCTAGGTTTTCTATTGTTTTAAACCACTTTCCCCTTTTTGACTCTCTTATGAAGTAAATGAGTTTGTTTCATGTTTCTATAGTTATGGATAGGTATATTGGGACATCTTACTGCCATGGTGAAGGTATCGTAACGTTCTGGAAAGACACTTCGACATCCAACAAATCTTCAGATCTCGACCAGTCAGCCTTTCTAAAGTTAAAGTTCCTCCGAAATGGGATTTTTTGAGCTCTAACAGCAGCAAATACTTGGCAGATTATTGGTCTATATTGCGAATTTGGTATTGCAAAACAGACAGACTTATACACTGTTGGTTAATACTGTTGGTGGTGAATATTTGGTCCGGATTTATCCTTGCCTCCACCTGCTGCTGTTAAATGATTCAGGTAGTTTTGCATCGTGGATTCATTTCGCCCACTCTCGTACAGCTACCCCATTTTCGTCTTTATTATGATAGCCCCAAATGTTACTATGGCTGTTGAAATCGCCAGTCACAAACTGCATGTGTTTATTTTGGTAATGATAATTTCAGAAAAACTGGACGATTAATTCCAGAGTAAGAGCTTCATAAACTGAGCACGTCAGTGACATTTTGGTTCCCTTTGACCCTTATGCAAGCAGTTATTCGTCTTGGCATTGATTGACATAGTTCTCGTATTTCCTCCTGAGTGAAGTCGAGCCAAATTCTTTCCAAGTGGAGCGTTATTTCGTCAATATCGCGAGATGGTTGGAGCCCCTTCCCATAAAGCTCCAAATGTGCTCAATTAGAGACAGATCCAGCGACCTCACTGGCCAGGGTAGCGTTTAGCAGGCACGAAGACAAGCAGCAGAAACTCTCTCCGTGTGCGGGCGGCCATTATCTTGCTGAAATATAAAACCAGGATGGCTTGCCATGAAGGGCAATAAGACGATGCGTAGAATATCGTCGACGTTTCGCATTTCTGTACGGGTGCCACTCATGACAACCAAAGCCGTAGTGGTGTGAAAAAGAAATGACACGCCAGACCGGTAATCCTGATTATCAGGCAGTATGGCGGGTGACAGTCAGGTCGATACCCACCACTGTCCAGGGCGCTTCCAGACCAGTCTTCGCCGATCATCGGGACTCATTTCGAAACGGGACTCCACTCTGAAGGCAGTTTTACTCCATTCAATGTGAGATAGGCCGAAGACGACCAGGGCAACGATGAGATACCTACCTCTATGTCGCCTACCGTAGGGCCGACAACCAGGAGTGATCGTCCAGTGTGCAATTTCTTTTCTTGTCAGTCCCTACGTCGGTCAGTAATACTGCCGGGTCTCTCCCCAATTTGGAACGTTTGGAGCACTGGGGGCAGTGTCCTGTAGCCATCTCAGGATTTTTGACGATCTAACGCGTCACTTGGACAGAATTTGGCACGATATACCTCAGGAGGACATACGAAAACTCTATCAATGACTGTCAAGCCGAGTAACTGCCTGCATAAGGGTCAGAGGTGGACCAACGCGTTATTGTTCAAAAATGTTCAAATGTGTGCGAACTCGTAAGGGACCAAACTGCTAAGGTCATCGGTCCCCAGACTTACACACTACTTAAACTAACATATGCTAAGAACAACACACACACCCATGCCCGAGGGAGGACCCGAACTTCCGGCGGGAGGGGTTGCGCAGTCCGTGACAGGACGCCTCAAACCGCGCAGCCACTCCGCGCAGCACGCGTTATTGACTTGCTACATTTGTGCATCTCTGTCTCTTGAATAAAAGATATTTCGACTGAAATCATTTGTTTCTCCGTTAGAGTGTATAAATATCAAGCTAAAGTATGTGCACAGGCACATTACAGTTAGAATTCGAATAAGCTGTATGATGTTCGCGAACTAACACCGTAAATTTTTCTGGGCGCTCTCCTCTGGACAATATGAAATCATACAGCTGCTCAAAAATATTATGCTATCAGAGTACTGTTACAGGACGCAATCGAAGGAAATATAAGCAATTTTAACTATATTATCGGCATAATTTCAGGAATTTGCCGGCCGTTGTGACCGAGTGGTTCTAGGCGCTTCAGTCCGGAACCACACTGCTGCTACGGTCGCAGGTTCGAATCCTGCCTCGGGCATGGATTTGTGTGATGTCCTTAGGTCAGTTAGGTTTAATTAGTTCTAAGTCTAGGGGACTGATGACCTCAGCTGTTAAGTCCCATAGTGCTTAGAGCCATTTTTTCGGGAATTTAGTCGAACTGACAATTTAATTTTGAACCGAATATTTTGACTAATTTCCCCTTCACACTAGCGGGGCAGTGGTATAACGTGTACTAGCTCCAGGACTTCATTCAATCTAGTATAAATATTAGATCAATTCCCATTGTTTCCAAAGAAGCATTGAACAAAGGTGAAAAACAAGTAAACAAAGCAAATATTAGTTTTGTTTTTGCAAAAGATTTGTGAGAATCTCCATTGAAACCAATATGTGAAGACAAGTTTTGTATTCCAGTCGAAAATAAAATTGTTCCAAACTCTTCATAATATAATTGAACGAGGTGCATTGGTTAAGGGGATGGACTCAAATTCAAGAGGACTGGAGTTCAGATCCCCGTCTGGTACTAACGCCAATACCGGGCAGGCCCCTCTGAAAAGACACAGCTGCTTTCCAAGCCCATACTAGTTTATTCTCCATCTCTAACAACTTTGTTGTCGACGGGACGTTAAACCCGAAGTCCTTCCTTCTACGTGATAGTTGTCACCGCACAAATTACGGTTACCGAAATGAAGTTTTTTGACATAATAAAGAGAAAGAATTCACATGAAATGAGATCCAGGGAGGATGGCATGTGAAGAACTACTTCGAGGCTATGCTGGTGAACTTTCGCAACCACAACGGGCGATGTTGTGGGCTGCTACATTATCCAGAGCCAGCTTCTAGGTCATTTCGTAATCAAAATACGGTGTACAGTTGAATAAAAGCAGTCAAGACACTCTTGTCCCCTTCTCCAAATAATGATTTATGTTGAAGCCCCGTGAGCATAAAGTAACATTCACCACTACGTCTCCTGCCGACGAAACAGCTTTCGTCGTTTTTGCAGCGCTTCCATTTTTGGCCAGCCGACTATCTTGATTCCATTTTCGTGTCAGAGTTGTGGTAGTGGTAAGTTCCTGTGGGACCAAACTGCCCAGTTCATCGGTCCCTAGGCTTGCACACTACTTAACCTAACTTAAACTAACTTACACTAACGACAACACACCCACCCACGCCAGAGAGAGGACTCGAACCTCCGACGGGGAAAACTGCGCGAACAATGGCAAGACGCCCAACACCACGCAGCTAACCCGCGCGGCGTCTCAGAGTCGTATCCACGTAGGGCCGGTTTAACGTTACCGCAAGAATCGCAGTCGCAGGAAGCACCAAACTTGAGGGGTCCCGCCATAATCCTTATCAAAATTTGTTCTTCTTTAACGCACAGTCTGGTTTCCTGCTAAAAGAGAAAAAATCTTCAGATTTCGAAAGGTAATAATAGTGCCGCTATCGAGAGCATATCCATCGCTGACTCAACTTTTCCTTAAACCAGACAGCTTCTCGTCGCGGAGGTCGTTCTCCAAGTGAAATGACAACAATACAGATTTCCATTTTTCTTCCAGTCTATCGCAGGCTTGTGCCGAAATACCAGAAACTTCCTATGACGCCGACCAGCGTGGTACGCGCTTTTGTTCGCGATGCCAGACAAAGTGCGGCGTATAGGCCGACATCGTCCTGTAGTGCAGGTAGAAAGCGCTCAACCCTGGCGACTGGCGCACGGTTTGGAATTTCCACTGCTAACCCGCGGGCCAGGCGCGTGCGAGTAAAGAGCCCCAATGTTTTCGGAATCACGGTTCAGCAACCCAGTCAGCCGTGAAGCGCGTTCGCACTCTGTGTCTGCTGCTATCGGAGACTGTATGTAGACTGTATTGTAATAACTTGAAAAAAAAAAACAGGAAACGGGATGTGACAGTGCGGTTGCGGCAAAAGGGTTCATTAAATAAAATTCTAAACGGAACTGACTGTGTTTCTGTGAATGTACAGTGTGATTGAAAGAATGTAGTGTCACTAAAGCTTCATCCGTTGATAATGCTGAAGAATCGTATGTTCCACTAACAGAAATACCTTGTGACATTGCGGCTAGATAATATAAAAGATAATTTTAGGATAAGAGCAGTTAAGGAAGGTCCGCAAGACATAATGAAAAAACGTAAAATTTCCTGTGGATAGCGAGACAAAAAGATGTTCTACTGTTTTCCATTGCTTTCGTCATCTTTTAAATGACGAAAAAGCTAGCAAACTTGGCTTGTATATTCTCGAACAAAAGTCGCTGTGCATTGTTTTTGTTGCCATTTGTTCACTTCGAGATGGTGTTTGTGTACGGGCAAGCAGATGGAAACGGTCGAGAGGCAGCACAGCCATACCAAAACAAGTACCCTCACAGACACCGACCACATCACGTCACGTTTGTGTGACGATGGGTCCGTTCAGACAGCGACTGTGCGTACACCACATTAAGACGAACCGTGCTGTTGGCTCTCCCACAAGAGATGACTTAAGAGACTGGCAAAACTTGTCAGACATTCTCTCTAATCGTGAATTAGCTCGCAATCATATTATCGAAATGTGCAAGTCCCAGAGGTTTAAAAACTCAAAATTAAAGTACCAAGCAATCAAGATCAAAGTGATATGGAAGAAAATAGGTGGAGATCGGTTTTTAACATTATTTTCCGTAGTATGTTTCCTTGCCGAAAGAAATCTTCCATTAAGAAGCGACCATGAAACGTTTGGAAGTCTAGGTAATGGAAACTTTTGAGGACAAGTGGAATTAATGGCGAAGCTCGATCCCGTTTTAAATGATCGTATTAATCGCGTGGTTAAACCAGGACGATTGGTTACTTACTTAAGTGGGGACAGACGAAATAAAATCACCATCATAATTTCTGATGAGATTGTGTCTATCATGAAGAATGCCATACCCGCGCGACAGCTACGGCCGCAGGTTCGAATCCTGCCTCGGGCATGGATGTGTGTGATGTCCTTAGGTTAGTTAGGTTTAAGTAGTTCTAAGTTCTAGGGAACTGATTACCTCAGAAGTTAAGTCCCATAGTGCTCGGAGCCATCTGAAACAAGAATGCCATACTCAGAAATAAATGTTATTCAATAACATTGGACTTTACACCAGATTTAAGTCGCAAGGAGCAATCAAGCATAGTTTTGAGAGTGGTAGGCGTGTTTTCCAAACGTATTGCAACTGAAGATTTTTTTTTTTATTTCTTTCTAGAAAAGGTCTCACGGAATTGTTGCTTTAGATACTACAAAACCTTGGCATACAGTGTGCAAATCGTCAGGGACAATCTTGCGTCGACGAATGTAACATGAAGAGTAGTACTCAAGCTTATAACATCGAAAAAATCCAGGAGCTCATTATATCCCTTGCTATGCTCAAAACTTGAACTTGGTTGGTAGTAACTCAGGTAAATCACCTGGAATTCCAATATTTTAGTTTAAAGATTGTTCACGGTATTTTCTGCCTCTGTTAAGCCATGGGAAGCAGTCAAGAAGCGCATAAACCTGACTCTGAATTCGCTGTGAGCGATAAGCTGAGAGGCTAGGATTGAAAGTGTTCGGGCTGTGAGATCTTAGCTTAATAACATAAGTCGTGCATTAGCAGAGTTAAAGAACACTTGGAAAAATGATCCAATGTGTTTCAGTGAAGTATCTAGTCTCTTTCAAGAATCACAAAAATTTAAGTTTTCTTTGTCTGCTGTGACATTACGTAACGTTTTTTGCCATGCCAATGTAGTCATTAAAGCAGTTAAGCAAGAGGGCATGCAATTAAACACTAGAGTAAAATTAATAACACCAGCAGAGTGAGTCACAAGAACATAGAAACAACGGTTTTGGAAAGGCTAAGAAAGGAGCAGAGGAATTGGTTGCTTAGGTAAAGGAATCCAGACCTATAACTGTTAAAAAATAGTCTATGTTGTGGTAGATACGGCAATTAGGTACCTGAGGGAAAGGTTTCAGCAGCTGAGTAACTGCAGTGACGTAGTGACGTATTCAGTGTTATTTGTGATATTAAGAGCGTGGCGACAAAGAAATACTATCTCAACAGAGGATGCAGAAGTCTCGCAGAAGCTTGGAGAGGCCCTAAAAAGCGGTCTGGAGACATAAATTCCCAGGATCTTGTATTGGAATTGTTGTCTCCCACGCTTCCACAAACAGCCAGCACACGTTTTAGAAGTACTTCACTACATCTTCGAAGAGAAGTTGCAAGATGTTTTCTAAATGTGACAATTGCGTTAACGAACTTTTACTAAAGTGTGCTCAGCAGTAATAAAGGAGCATGTAAAGAGAATTTGAGAATTCTTGAAGAGCTAGTTAATTTCTATGACAGCCCTCACCGGCTGCTTCTCTTGGTTGTAAAAACATGTCAACGTACCAAATATTCAGGAAACCTAGGGCCGAGCCAGCCACGTTTTGCATCTTAAAAAATTAAAGGTTGCAATGAAACGCTCATCCGTTACGGCCGTTGTAATATCTGTAGTAATCCGTGTTTCCCACAGGTTATATGAAATACTGTAAATAAATTTTTAATACCTTACAGAATCGAAATAATCGTACTTTCTGTTAAATTTGTGAGCAAAAGAAAAACACTGTATCTGACACTAAGATTCTGTACGTACTTTTTGAGGATTATTTTGCAAGCGACATTGCAACAATGAACCTCAAACCTTGTGTTTCTTCGAAACTGTTTGAGCTGAGCAAACACACACACATTCCGATATGCACACACACTTTATATGTACATATATGTATACAGGGTGAGTCACCTAACATTACCGCGGATATATTTCGTAAACCACATCAAATACTGACGAATCGATTCCACAGACCGAACGTGAGGAGAGGGGCTAGTGTAACTGGTTAATACAAACCATAAAAAAGTGCACGGAAGTATGTTTTTTAACACAAACCTACGTTTTTTAAATGGAACCACGTCAGTTTTGTTAGCACATCTGAACATATAAACAAATACGTAATCAGTGCCGTTTGTTGCATTGTAAAATGTTGATTACATCCGGAGATATTGTAACCTAAAGTTGACGCTTGAGTACCATTCCTCCGCTGTTCAATCGTGTGTATCGGAGAGTACCGAATTACGTAGGGATCCAAAGGGAACGGTGATGGACCTTAGGTACAGAAGAGACATGCTAACACCTTTTTATTGGTCTTTTTCACTGACGCACATGTACATTACCATGAGGGGTGATGTACACGTACACACGTGGTTTCCGTTTTCAATTACGGAGTGGAATAGAGTGTGTCCCGACATGTCAGGCCAATAGATGTTCAATGTGGTGGCCATCATTTGCTGCACACAATTGCAATCTCTGGCGTAATGAATATCATACACGCCACAGTACATCTGGTTAATGTCGCCGCAGGCTGCCACAATACGTTGTTTCATATCCTCTGGGGTTGTAGGCACATCACGGTACACATTCTCCTTTAACGTACCCCACAGAAAGAAGTCCAGAGGTGTAAGATCAGGAGAACGGGCTGGCCAATTTATGCGTCATCCACGTCCTATGAAACGCCCGTCGAACATCCTGTCAAGGGTCAGCCTAGTGTTAATTGCGGAATGTGCAGGTGCACCATCATGCTGATACGACATACGCCGTGCGTTTGCAGTGGGACATTTTGGAGCAACGTTGGCAGATCATTCTGTAGAAACGCGATGTATGTTGCAGCTGTTTGGGCCCCTGCAATGAAGTGAGGACCAATGAGGTGGTCGCCAACGATTCCGCACCATACATTTACAGTCCACGGTCGCTGTCGCTCTACCTGTCTGAGCCAGCGAGGATTGTCCACGGACCAGTAATGTATGTTCCGTAGATTCACTGCCTCGTGGTTTGTGAAACCCGCTTCATCGGTAAACAGGTAGAACTGCAACGCATTCTCTGTTAATGCCCATTGACAGAATTGCACTCGATGATTAAAGTCATCACCATGTAATTGCTGATATAGAGACACATGAAACGGGTGAAAGCGGTGACGATGCAGTATGCGCATGACACTACTTTGACTCAGTCCACCGGCTCTTGGAATGTCCCGTGTACTCATGTGTGGGTTCATGGCAACAGCAGCCAACTGCACCCGCTTCTCCTGTGACGGACCTGTTACGGACCCGTTTGCGTGCTACGACCATACCTGTTGCATACAGTTGGCGGTAGATGTTTTGCAATGTGCGGCACGTTGGATGCTCTCTGTCCGGCTACCGTTCTGCATACACCCTGCAGGCTTCAGCTGCATTTCGTCGACACTCGCCATAGATGAGTATCATCTCCGCCTTTTCAGAGTTCAAATACACCATGGTCACAGTTCCTACAACACTACACTATCACAGACGTCTGGTAACACGGTGTACTACAGTTGGTCTGCGTGCCAAGACGAATGCAGAATATCAATAACAGCAAGCGCTACATGCGGACACTGCGACAGCTAGACCAAACCACAACAGTGCAGTACAGCCACACTCGTAAACACGGTCGTCATCGTAAACATGTCCCTGCAGATGCTGCTCGCCGACCGTGGCCCGTGTTTGTTACAACACGCAACTGAACGTCGGAGGTTTCAAGCGTCAACTTTAGGTTACAATATCTCCGGATGTAATTAACATTTTACAATGCAACGAACGGCACTGATTACGTATTTGTTTCTATGTTCAGATGTGCTAACAAAACTAACGGGGTTCCATTTAAAAAAACGTAGGTTTGTGTTAAAAAACATACTTCCGTGCATTTTTGTATGGTTTGTATTAAACAATTACACTAGCCCCTCTCCTCACGTTCGGTCTGTGGAATCGGTTCGTCAGTATTTGATGTGGTTTACGAAATATATCCAGCGGTAACGTTAGGTGACTCACCCTGTATACAGGGTCAACATTAATAAAACCCACAAACTGGAGAGACGGATTACTGACTGGAAATTGAGGCAAACAGGACCTATGAACATGCGAACGGAAATGCAACCTTGCCGCTGTAAATGGCGCTGACGAATGACAGATTTTCTGACCCTGTCTTGTGTTCCTCGTGTGTTGCAGGCTGTGTGACTGATGCAGCGTATTGTAAGCGGTCTGATATTCATGTCGGGAATATGCGGAGATTTTTGTGTGTGGCCAAGCAGTGGGAAACGATCGAGAGGCAGCACAACTATACCGAAACAAATACCCTCACAGATACCAACCACATCACACAACATATCAAGTCCTTTTTGGGCGTTTATGTTATCATGGGTCTTCTTAGACAGACGAACGTGCAGGGAGGCGGCAGACCGTGCCTACACCAGATTTAGAGGACCAGGTTCTACAGAATATTGAGACGAACCCTAGCACAAGTACCACGCAAGCGGCCTGCCAACATGGTGTAAACCAAAGTACGATTATGTGTATCCCGCATGAAGTATGTGTGAATGCCTGCATTGCATCCCATGGATCCCTCTTTGAATATCTGTTGTGACATGGATGTGATGCAACTCTGTAGGGTGATCCGCGACGATACGTTGTCGTTTCTTGCACATCGTCCACTTACGGGTACATGTTCATGGGAACTTTTTTCCTCTACTTCCAGTCAAGAATCCATCCTTGTAGTTTATCGGTTTTATTCATGTTCACTCTGTGTGTATCACGAAAATCATACGAAGTCCAAACAAAAAATGGTACCGAGGGGGTAGCGCAGTGGTTGGCCCACTGCACTTGCATTCAGGAGGACGACGGTTTAAACCCGCGTCCGGCCATCCAGATTTAGGTTCCCCGTGATTTCCCCAGATCGCTTCAGGCAAAGGCCGGGATGGTTCCTTTCACAGGGCATGGCTAATTTCCTTCCCTAGTTTTCCCTAATCTACATCTACATCTACATCTACATTTATACTCCGCAAGCCACCCAACGGTGTATTGCGGAAGGCACTTTACGTGCCACGGTCATTACCTCCATTTTCTGTTCCAGTCTCGTATGGTTCGCGGGAAAAACGACTGTCTGAAAGCCTCCTTACGCGCTCGAATCTCTCTAATTTTACATTCGTGATCTCCTCGGGAGGTATAAGTAGGGGGAAGCAATATATTCGATACCTCATCCAGAAACTCACCCTCTCGAAACCTGGACAGCAAGCTACACCGCGATGCAGAGCGCCTCTCTTGCAGAGTCTGCCACTTGAGTTTGCTAAACATCTCCGTAACGCTATCACGCTTACCAAATAACCCTGTGACGAAACGCGCCGCTCATCTTTGGGTCTTCTCTATCTCCTCCGTCAACCCGATCTGGTACGGATCCCACACTGATGAGCAATACTCAAGTATAGGTCGAACGAGTGTTTTGTAAGCCACCTCCTTTGTTGATGGACTACATTTTCTAAGGACTCTCCCAATGAATCTCAACCTGGCACCCGCCTTACCAACAATTAATTTTATGTGATCATTCCACTTCAAATCGTTCCGCACGCATACTCCCAGATATTTTACAGAAGTAACTGCTACCAGTGTTTGTTCCGCTATCATATAACCATACAATAAAGGATCCTTCTTTCTATGTATTCGCAATACATTACATTTGTCTATGCTAAGGGTCAGTTGCCAATCCCTGCACCAAGTGCCTATCCGCTGCAGATCTTCCTGCATTTCGCTACAATTTTCTAATGCTGAAACTTCTCTGTATACTACAGCATCATCCGTGAAAAGCCGCATGGAACTTACGACACTATCTACTAGGTCAGTTATATATATATATATATATATATATTGTGAAAAGCAATGATCCAATAACACTCCCCTGTGGCACGCCAGAGGTTACTTTAACGTCTATAGACGTCTCCCGATTGATAACAACATGCTGTGTTCTGTTTGCAAAAAACTCTTCAATCCAGCCACACAGCTGGTCTGATATTCCGTAGGCTCTTACTTTGTTTATCAGGCGACAGTGCGGAACTGTATCGAACGCTTTCCGGAAGTCAAGGAAAATAGCATCTACTTGGGAGCCTGTATCTAATATTTTCTGGGTCTCATGAACAAATAAAGCGAGTTGGGTCTCACACGATCGCTGTTTCCGGAATCCATGTTGATTCCTACAGAGTAGATTCTGGGTTTCCAAAAACGACATGATACTCGAGCAAAAAACATGTTCTAAAATTCTACTACAGATCGACGCCAGAGATATAGGTCTACAGTTTTGCGTATCTGCTCGACGACCCTTCTTGAAGATTAGGACTACCTGTGCTCTTTTCCAATCATTTGGAATCTTCTGTTGCTCTAGAGACTTGCGGTACACGGCTGTTAGAAGGGGGGTAAGTTCTTTCGCTTACTCTGTGTAGAATCGAATTGGTATCCCGTCAGGTACAGTGGACTTTCCTCTGTTGAGTGATTCCAGTTGCTTTTCTATTCCTTGGACACTTATTTCGATGTCAGCCATTTTTTCGTTTGTGCGAGCATGGGGTCTTCCTCTGTGAAACAGCTTTGGAAAAAGGTGTTTAGTATTTCAGCTTTACGCATGTCATACTCTGTTTCAATGCCATCATCATCCCAGAGTGTCTGGATATGCTGTTTCGAGCCACTTACTGATTTAACGTAAGACCAGAACTTCCTAGTATTTTCTGTCAAGTCGGTACATAGAATTTTACTCGTACTTTCGAATTCACTGAACGCTTCACGCATAGCCCTCCTTACGCTAACTTTGACATCGTTTAGCTTCTGTTTGTCTGAGAGGTTTTGGCTGCGTTTACACTTGGAGTGAAGCTCTCTTTGCTTTCGCAGTAGTTTCCTAACTTTGTTGTTTAACCACGGTGGGTTTTTCCCGTGCCTCACAGTTTTGCTCGACACGTACCTGTCTAAAACGCATTTTACGATTGCCTTGAACTTTTTCCATAAACATTCAACATTGTCAGTGTCGGAACAGAAATTTTCGTTTTGATCTGTTAGGTAGCTGAAATCTGCCTTCTATCTATTACTCTTGCTAAACAGATAAACCTTCCTCTCTTTTTTTATATTTCTATTAACTTCCATATTCAGGGATGCTGCAACGGCCTTGTGATCACTGATTCCCTGTTCTGCACTTACAGAGTCGAAAAGTTCGGGTCCGTTTGTTATCAGTAGGTCCAAGATGTTATCTCCACGAGTCGGGTCTCTGTTTAATTGCTCGAGGTAATTTTCGGATGTGCACTCAGTATAATGTCACTCGATGCTCTGTCCCTACCACCCATCCAAAATATTTGAGTGTCCCAGTCTATATCTGGTAAATTGAAATCTCCACCTAAGACCATAACATGCTGAGAAAATTTATGTGAAATGTTTTCCAAATTTTCTCTCAGTTGTTCTGCCACTAATGCTGCTGAGTCGGGAGGTCGGTAAAAGGAGCCAACTATTAACCTAGCTCGGTTGTTGAGTGTAACCTCCACCCATAATAATTCACAGGAACTTCTACTTCACAACTGGATAAACTACTACTAACAGCGACAAACACGCCACCACCAGTTGCATGCAATCTATCCTTTCTAAACACCGACTGTGCCTTTGTAAAAATTTCGGCAGAATCTATCTCTGGCTTCAGCCAGCTTTCTGTACCGATAATGATTTCAGCTTCGGTGCTTTCTATCAGCACTTGAAGTTCCGGTACTTCACCAATGCAGCTTCGACAGCTTACAATTACAATACCGATTGCTGCTTGGCCCCCGCATGTCCTGACTTGCCCCGCACCCTTTGAGGCTGCTGACCTTTCTGTACTTGCCCGAGGCCATCTAACCTGAAAAACCGCTCAGTCCACGCCACACAACCCCTGCTGCCCGTGTAGCCGCTTGCTGCGTGTAGTGGACTCCTGATCTATCCAGCGGAACCCGAAACCCCACCACCCTATGGCGCAAGTCGAGGAATCTGCAGCCCACACGATCGCTGAACCGTCTCAGCCTCTGATTCAGACCCTCCACTCGGCTCTGTACCAAAGGTCCGCAGTCAGTCCTGTCGACGATGCTGCAGATGGTGAGCTCTGCTTTCATCCCGCTAGCGAGATTGACAGTCTTCACCAAATCAGATAGCCGCCGGAAGCCAGAGAGGATTTCCTCCGATCCATAGCGACACACATCATTGGTGCCGACATGAGCGACCACCTGCAGATGGGTGCAACCTGTACCCTTCATGGCATCCGGAAGGACCCTTTCCACATCTGGAATGACTCCCCCCGGTATGCACGCGGAGTGCACATTGGTTTTCTTCCCCTCTCTTGCTGCCATATCCCTAAGGGGCCCCATTACGCGCCTGACGTTGGAACTCCCAACTACCAGTAAGCCCACCCTCTGCGACCGCCCGGATCTTGCAGACTGGGGGGCAACCTCTGGAACAGGACAAGCAGCCATGTCCGGCCGAAGATCAGTATCAGCCTGAGACAGAGCCTGAAACCGGTTCGTCAGACAAACTGGAGAGGCCTTCCGTTCAGCCCTCCGGAATGTTTTTCGCCCCCTGCCACACCTCGAGACGACCTCCCCCTCTACCACAGGTGAGGGATCAGCCTCAATGTGGGCAGTATCCCGGGCAGCCACAGTCGTAGTCCGATCGGGGGATGCGTGGGACGAGCTGGCCATCCCCGACAAACCCCCATCCAGACCCCCACAGTGATACCCAATGGCAACAGCCTCAAGCTGTGTGACCGAACCCAACACTGCCTGAAGCTGGGAGCGAAGGGATGCCAACTCAGCCTGCATCCGAACACAGCAGTTGCAGTCCCTATCCATGCTAAAAACTGTTGTGCTAAGATCGTCTGAACTAATCTACAGAGAGCACAAACAATTCGACACAAAATTTAAACGGTTATTAAAATACAAGATTGCCTAGTAAATGCAGTAATGCTGCTGCTTGTGCACTGCTGACACACTGCTCGGCGGCGGCAGGAGACGACGCGGTTTTACACTATTCAGGTACTAAAACGCGATGCTACAACTCTCAAATACTACAATACGCCCGAAATTTATGAATTAAACAACGCAAATACCAAAAACCCGCAAAGAAATTAAGAATTAAACTATGTAACAAATAAGTGAGCTAAGAGTATACGACTTGCTGCTGCAGCTGCTTATCCAACGGCGGCAGGGAGATTGCGCTCCGTCCCTAATGACCTCGTTGCCGACGGGACGTTAAAAACTAATCTCCTCCTCCTCCTCCTCCTCTTCCTCGAAAAAATTATATTTTTAAAAAAAGTCCGCCCCATGAACCATGGACCTTGCCGTTGGTGGGGAGGCTTGCGTGCCTCAGCGATACAGATAGCCGTACCTTAGGCGCAACCACAACGGAGGGGTATCTGTTGACGAGGCCAGACAAACGTGTGGTTCCTGAAGAGGGGCAGCAGCCTTTTCAGTAGTTGCAGGGGCAACAGTCTGGATGATTGACTGACCTGGCCTTCTAACACTAACCAAAACGGCCTTGCTGTGCTGGTACTGCGAACGGCTGAAAGCAAGGGGAAACTACAGCCGTAATTTTTCCCGATGGCATGCAGCTTTACTGAATGGTTAAATGATGATGGCGTCCTCTTGGGTAAAATATTCCGGAGGTGAAATAATCCCCCATTCGGATCTCCGGGCGGGGACTACTCAAGAGGACGTCGTTATCAGAAGACTGGCGTTCTATGGATTGGAGCGTGGAATGTCAGAGCCCTTAATCGGGCAGGTAGGTTAGAAAATTTAAAAAGGGAAATGGATAGGTTAAAGCTAGATATAATGGGAATTAGTGAAGTTCGGTGGCAGAAGGAACAAGACTTCTGGTCAGGTGAATACAGAGTTATAAATACAAATAGGGGTAATGCAGGAGTAGGTTTAATAATGATTAGGACAATAGAAATGCGGCTTAGATACTACAAACAGGATAGTGAACGCATTACTGTGGCCAAGATAGATACGAAGCCCACGCCTACCACAGTAGTACAAATTTATATGCCAACTAGCTCCGCAGATGACGAAGAGATTGATGAAATGTATGATGAGATAAAAGAAATTATTCAGATAGTGAAGGGAGACGAAAATTTAATAGTCATGGGTGTCTGGAACTCGACAGTAGGAAAAGGAAGAGAAGGAAACGTAGTAGGTGAATACGGAATGGGAGTAAGGAATGAAAGAGGGAGCCGCCTGGTAGAATTTTGCACAGAACATAACTTAATCATAGCTAATACTTGTTTCAAGAATAATGAAATAAGGTTGTACACATGGAAGAAGCCTGGAGATACTAGAAGGTTTCAGATAGATAATATAATGATAAGACAGAGATTGAGGAACTAGGTTTTAAATTGCAAGACATTTTCAGGGACAGATGTGGACTCTGACCACAATCTATTGGTTATGAACTGTAAGTTAAAACTGAAGAAACTGCAAAAAGCTGGAAATTTAACGAGATGGGACCTGGATAAACTGAAGGAACCAGAGGTTGTACAGAGTTTCAGGGAGAGCCTTAGGGAACGATTGACAAGAATGGGGGAAAGAAATACAGTAGAAGAAGACTGGGTAGCTTTCAGAGATGAAATAGTGAAGGCAGCAGAGGATCAAGTAGTTAAAAAGACGAGGGCTAATAGAAATCCTTGGGTAACAGAAGAGATATTGAATTTAACTGATGAAAGGAGAAAATATAGAAATGCAGTAAATGAAGCAGGCAAAAAGGAATACAAACGTCTCAAAAATGAGATCGACAGTAAGTGCAAAATGGCTAAGCAGAGATGGCTAGTGGACAAATGTAAGGACGTAGAAGCATGTATCACTAGGGGTAAGATAGATACTGCCTACAGCAAAATTAAAGAGACCTTTGGAGAAAAGAGAACCACTTGTATGAATATCAAGAGCTCAGATGGAAACCCAGTTCTAAGCAAAGAAGGGAAAGCAGAAAGGTAGACGGAGTATATAGAGGGTCTATACAAGGGCGATGTACTTGAGGACAATATTATGGAAATGGAAGACGAGGTAGATGAGGATGAAATGAGAGACATAACACTGCGTGAAGAGTTTGACACAACACTGAAAGACCTAAGTCGAAACAAGGCCCCGGGAGTAGACAACATTCCATTGCAATTACTGACAGCCTAGGGAGAGCCAGGCCTAACAAAACTCTACCATCTAGTGAACAAGATGTATGAGACAGGCGAAATACCTTCAGACTTCAAGAAGAATATACTAATTCCAATTCCAAAGAAAGCAGGTGTTGACAGATGTGAAAATTACCGAACTATCAGTTTAATAAGCCACGGCTGCAAAATGCTAACACAAATTTTTTACAGACGAATGGAAAAACTGGTAGAAGCCGACCTCGGGGAAGATCAGTTTGGATTCCGTAGAAATGTTGGAGCACGTGAGGCAATACTGACCCTACGACTTATCTTAGAAAATAGATTAAGGAAAGGCAAACCTACTTTTCTAGCATTCGTAGACTTGGAGAAAGCTTTTGACAATGTTGACTGGAATACTGTCCTTCAAATACTGAAGATGACAGGAGTAAAATACAGGAAGCGAAAGGCTATTTACAATTTGTACAGAAACCAGATGGCAGTTATAAGAGCCGAGGGGCATGAAAGGGAAGCAGTGGCTGGGAAGGGAGTGAGACAAGGTTGTAGCCTTCCCCGATGTTATTTAATCTGTATATTGAGCAAGCAGTAGAGGAAACAAAAGAAAAATTCGAAGTAGGAATTAAAATCCATTGAGAAGAAATAAAAACGTTGAGGTTCGCCATTGACAATGTAATTCTGTCTGATACAGCAAAGTAACTGGAAGAGCAGTTGAACGGAATGGACAGTGTCTTGAAAGGAGGATATAAGAAGAACATCAACAAAAGCAAAACGAGAGTAATGGAAGGAAGTCGAATTAAATCGAGTGATGCTGCGGGAATTAGATTAGGAAATGAGACGCTTAAAGTAGTAAATGAGTTTTGCTATTTGGGGAGTAAAATAACTGATGATGGCCGAAGTAGAGAGGATATAAAATGTAGACTGGCAATGGCATGGAAAGCGTTTCTGAAGAAGAGAAATTTGTTAACACCGAGTGTAGATGTAAGTGTCAGGAAGTCGTTTCTGAAAGTATTTGTATGGAGTGTAGCCATGTATGGAAGTGAAACGTGGACGGTAAATAGTTTAGACAAGAAGAGAATAGAAGCTTTCGAAATGTGGTGCTACAGAAGAATGCGTTTTTTCCAAGTGGCGGAAGTTTAATTAAAACCACTTTGTACAGCTATCTATCATGGTCCAGGAAAGAATGTGTGGTTTGGAGAACTATATTCTCAGCATGTGCATTCGGGCTCCTGATCTAAGTTCATGCGGTAGCAGTGCCCCGGACAAGGGCCGCCCTGGTCGGTCAGAAAATGGACCATGCCCCGGCTGGAGTCAACATGTGTGCTTCCCATCCGCTTCCGGGTGTTGAGGAAGAAGTTGTGCATCCAGCGTGCCTTATCGCTGGGGCTCTGCTGCCTTTCTCACATATCCGTTTGTTTGCCCTCCCCAGTGATTTCTGCCGCCTTGTCGTGTTTACCCTTCTTCAGCCAGTACGTATCAGCTTTGTACTGGGTGAGGACGGCTAACGAGTATATTCCGAGCATCTGGTTCACTGCTTCCATTGATGACGTCCCGAAAGCCCTCGATGCTCCTAACCGTAGCCACACTCTGTCCGTCGAAACGGTTGTGATGGTGCTCGACAGAAGGAGACTGTGTGTCCTTATACTGGCCGAAAGTCTACTGCAGACTCGAAAAACACAAAGCGATACGTTTTTAATGTTTTATAGATACACTACTGACCATTAAAATTGCTGCACCACGAAGATGATGTGCTACAGACGCGAAATTTAACCGACAGGAAGAAGATGCTGTGATAAGCAAAAGATTAGCTTTTCAGAGCATTCACACAGGGTTGGCGCTGGTGGCGACACCTACAACGTGCTGACATGAGGAAAGTTTCCAACAGATGTCACATACACAAACAGCAGTTGACCGGCGTTGCCTGGTGAAACGTTGTTGTGATGCCTCAACTAAGGAGGAGAAATGCGTACCATCACGTTTCCGACTTTGATAAAGGTCGTATTCTAGCCCATCGGGAATGCGGTTTATCGTATCGCGACACTGCTGCTCGCGTTGGTCGAGATCCAATGACTGTTAGCAGAATATGGAATCGGTGGGTTCGAGAGGGTAATGCGGAACGCCGTGCTGGATCACAACGGCCTCGTATCACTAGCAGTCGAGATGACAGGCATCTTATCCGCATGGCTGTAATGGATCGATCGTGCAGCCATGTCTCGATCCCTGAGTCAACAGGTGGGGACGTTTGCAAGACAACAACCATCTGCACGAACAGTTCGACGACGTTTGCAAGAGCATGGACTATCAGCTCAGTGACAATGGCTGCGATTACCCTTGACGCTGCATCACAGAACGCGTGCGATGGTGTACTCAACGACGAATCTTGGTGCACGAATGGAAAAACGTCATTTTTTCGGATGAATCCAGGTTCTGTTTACAGCATCATGATGGTTGCATCCGTGTTTGGCGACATCGCGGTGAACGCACATTAGAAGCGTATATTAGTCATCGCCTTACTGGCGTATCAGCCAGCCTGATGGTATGCGGTGCCATTGGTTACACGTCTCGGTCACCTCTTGTTCGCATTGACGGCACTTTAAACAGTGGACGTTACATTTCAGATGTGTTAGAAACCGTGGCTCTACCCTTGATTCGATCCCTGCGAAACCCTACATTTCAGCAGATTAATGCACTACCGTATGTTGCAGGTCCTGTACAGGCCTTTCTGGATACAGAAAATGTTCGTCTGCTGCCCTGGCCAGCACATTCTCCAGACCTCTCATCAACTGAAAACGTCTGGTCAATGATGGCCGAGCAACTGGCTCGTCACAATAAGCCAGTCACTACTCTTGATGAACTGTGGTATCGTGTTGAGGCTGCATGGGCAGCTGTACCTGTACGCGCTATCCAAGCTCTGTTTGACTCAATGCCCAGGCGTATCAAGGCCGTTATTATGGCCAGAGGTAGTTGTTATGGGTCCTGATTTCTCAGGATCTATGCACCCAAATTGCGTGAAAATGTAATCACATGTCACTTCCAGTATAGTATATTTGTCCAATGAATACCCGTTTATCATCTGTAATTTTAATGGCCAGTAGTGTAATTTGTATTTTTCATTGTTGAAGAAGCAGGTGGAAGATCTGCTAATCTGAGAAGAGGCCGCTGTGGTTGCAGCACCGCTCCTTGGTACCTCTGGCAGCGACCAGTACTCTTTCGGCTTCGAGCGCCTCCGCCAACCAGGTCACAGGCACTGTTAAAAACGTTCTTGTGATCGTGCCGGCTGCCTGATCCCCTTCCGCAAAATCAGGTAGCGGATGGTAAGATACTGCCGTCCATATTTAGCCTTTTTGGGATTTCTCTAATTCCTTCAGGCGAGTACCGGTCACGGCATATATGGCGGGGATATGAGTGAGTGTCCCTTCGACGTCCAGATCAGTAGGGGTAGCGAACTGACTTGGAATGGTGAAGGCTGGAGAAGGAATTTAGTCGTGACCTTGTTGATAGAACCATCCTAGCAAGCCGAAAAGCTACATGCGAATGGTCGGACAGGCGTTTGAATCCCACTCCTACTGAATACGGAAGCTGTGTCCTAAACCATTGCGGCACACACCTTAACAGCAAGTAGAAGTGACAGATTATCGGCAGGGAAGCCCCAGTGGAAAAGTCACAAGATGTTCATGCACCGCACTACGCAAAATACTGCCCCCTCACCCTTTAAAACAGCATACTGGTTGCTTTGCAGCGCTGTGGATAGTATGAAATTGATACCACGTTGTCACCTGACGTTCCACTGGTGACGTAAACCATGGTATTATAGTTGTGTGTGTACTAGTCGTTTGTATTGAATCAGTGCAGTAAGATGAGTCAGTGTGCCAATCAAGTTAAACGTCTGGGGTAACTTTCTACAGCAAATTAATTTTCGAACTTCTCATCCAGTCTAAGAGTGTGCAGTTATTACACCTCCTGCTCCAACTGTACCACCTACTAGCCAGCGTGCAAATGAATGTAAAGACAAAGGTTAGACAATATAAGGCAACAGTCCTACAGACATTACTCTATGGCCGCTCAATGTGGGGGACCACTAGCACCACAAATCTCAACCACTAAAGGTGACCCAGAACAGGTGTTTAAAACTTGTCCATCGTACCCCCATATGGGCCGAATGAACGACTTAGGCTACACCAAGGATTTCATTTGCCACTAATCTGCGACCAAATCAGTCCTAAAGCCCAATATCTACTGGATAAAACTGGGGCGCAACTATCTACCACCAGACACGTGGAATACGCAGGCTCAGTCGCCCCAGAACAAGTAAAAGTGCCTCCCCCAATTGTGGGCGTGCTCCAGTAAAACTACAAACTTACTACAAAAACCACCACTGTAGTAGGCCCTACAGAACACTAACCGAAGCCCTGCTCGTACCTAAATAAAGCCAAAATTTAATCATCAACTCCCCTCACCACAGAAGTTCAGCCTCAGTTGGAGGTAGAGATAGCACTTTGGATCCACCCTCCCCCTCTCCCCCCTCCCCAAACACACACAAAGGCAGTAAGATGAGTCAGCGTGAAGACGTGACACAATGACAGAAATGAGCTGTCGGTTTTGGATGTGCTGTGACCACAACATGAATGAAGTTGACCAGTCTGTTGGTGTATCAACGCAGACTGTCCAACGCGCCTAAAATGGATGGTGTGCCTCTTGCTGCCATGTAAAGCGGCTTAAGAACAATGGTTGTAAAGACTTCCTAAAAGACAGGGACTGGACGTGTGTGTCACATCTCGCCAATGATACCTGGTTTTAAATTCCTGCTGTCGGTGAGTGCAAGTCCACTTCAACCAGTTTCCAAGCAAACATTGTGAAGGGAACTGCTTGCATTTGGAGCCACGTACCTGGCAAAGGACAACTGCTCACAGCGGTAACATAAAGGTGCTCGTCTTCGTTGCCCGAAAAACACTGAAATAGACAGCAGCTGTACATAAGCGTGTAGTGACGATCGATAATTCGTGGTTTTGCTTGTTTGTAAATGATACAAGGCGTCGACCACACCGACGGCTGAATAAAGAGTATAACCCAAGCAGAGTGCAGTATATAGTTCGGGCCGCTGATGGTTCTGTGATGTTTTCGGAGAGTTTTCCTATCATGATGCGGACCCACTCAATCAGGTTACCGTGAACATGGGCCAAGCCGGCCGGAGTGGCCGTGCGGTTCTAGGCGCTACAGTCTGGAACCGCGAGACCGCTACGGTCGCAGGTTCGAATCCTGCCTCGGGCATGGATGTGTGTCATGTCCTTAGGTTAGTTAGGTTTAAGTAGTTCTAAGTTCTAGGGGACTGATTACCACAGATGTTAAGTCCCATAGTGCTCAGCGCCATTTGAGCCAACATGGACCAATATATAAATATTTCAACATTATCAGTCACCAAGTGTTGCCCGTTCTTCTAGAGTCTGATGGTGAGTTTGCTCCCTCCTTTCAAGATGACAACAGCTGTGACCATCGGACTGCAGCAAGCAGGAACATGAATAGATTCCTCATTTGACCAACACTTAGACTATTGCACTTCGAATGACCTCTTACTGTTCTTTAATAGCACATGCACCCTACGACCTCAATTATTTGTTCGATGTATTCCAATCTTTGTCTTTTCCTGCAATTACCTTCTGGAGCTCCCTCATGAAGATTATTCCTTTGTTCACTGTTTTCCGTATGTTCCTTTCTTCACCGCTTTTTCAGATAAATTCTTCATTCTTATCAGTCACCTAACTCTCAACACCCTTCATTGTCCAATAACACCACATCTCAATAGCTTCGATTTTCTTCCGGTTTTCCCACGGTCCATGATTCATTACCATACAATGCTGTCCTCCAGACGTACCTTCTCAAACATTTCTTCCTCAGATTAAGGCCTGTTTTACATACTAGTAGACCCTCTGCCTGCGCTAATCAGTTTCTTATGTCCTCCTTCCTTCATCTGTCATGTGGGTTTTGGTTGAAGGCAGCAGAATCCCTTACTTTCGTCTGCTTGGTCATCAACAGTTCTGATTTTAAGTTTCTCGCTGTTCTCATTTCTGCCGCTTCTCATTGCTTTCGTCTTTCTTTGATTTACTCTCAATCTGCAGTCTGTACTCATCAGACTATTCATCGCATTCAACAGATCCTGTAATTCATCCTCACTTCCATTGCTGACAGTAATGTCATCAGCGAATCTTATCATTTATATTGCCTCATCTTGAATTTTAATCTTACTCTTTAACCTTTCTTTTATTTCCGTCATTGCTTGTTCGATGTATTGATTTAACCGTAGGGACGAAACACTACATCCCTGTCTTACATCATTTTTAATCCGAGCACTTTGTTCATGGTATTCCAATCTCTTTTAGTCTGATAGTATCCCGTTGGCTGATTGTCATACTGTATGTTATCCGTCTTTCCATACAGTTTACTCAGATTTCTCTCAGAATTTCGAACATGGTGCACCGCTTTACACTGTCGCACGCTTTCTCCAAGTCGACAAATCCTCTGGACGCCTCCTGATTTTTCCTAACTCTTGCTTTCAGTCTCAATTTTAAAGTCAGAACTGCCTCTCTGGTGCCTTTATCTATCCTGAAGTCAAGCTGATCGTCATCTAACAGACCCCAATTTTCTTTTCCATTCTTCTGTATATTGTTATTGTCAGCAACTTTGATACATGAGGTTTTGAGCTGATTGTGCGGTAGTATTACGCTTATCTGCCTTTACTGTGTTCGGCATTTTGTGAATAATATTTTTTAGAAAGTGTGATATCACGTCTCCGGTGTCATGGACTCTGCATACTAAATTGAACCCTCGTTTGGCTGCCGCTCAACCCATTTATTTCAGAAATTTCTCTCTACGTTCTTTTAATTGTAAGTCTTCCAAAGCTCTGTTAAGCTTTAACTGTAATGCTGCAACCTCTATGACTTTTATACGACCCCCATGTCTTCCTCAGTCACGTCAACAGACCTGTCCTGCCACTCTTAGAAGCCTTCAACGTATTCCTTCCATTTATCGCTCTTTCCCACTGCAGTGGAGCTGAATTGCGCTCTTAATATACACTGAAGGGACAGAAATACTGCCTAATGCCGTGTAGGGCCCCTGCCAGCACACAGAAGTGCCGCAACACGACGTGGCATGGACTCGACTAATGTCTGAAGTAATGCTGGCGGGAACTGACACCATGAATTCTGCAGGTCTGTCCATGAATCCGTAAGAATACAAACAGCACTTTGCAAGGCATCCCAGATATGCTCAATACTGTTCATGTCTGGGGAGTTTGGTGGCCAACGGAAGTGTTTAAGCACAGAAGAGTGTTTCTGGAGCCACTCTATAGCAATTCTGGGAGTGTGGGGTGTCGCATTGTTTTGCTGGAACTGCCCACGTCCGTCGGAATGCACAATTGACATGAACGGATGCAGGTGATCAGAGAGGATGCTAGGCGTGTCAGGGGTCCCATATCACTCCAACTGCACACGCCCCGCACCATTACAGACCCTCCACCAGCTTGAACAGTCCCTTGCTGACATGCAGGGTCCATGGATACATGAGATTTTCTCCATACCCGTACACCTACATTCACTCGATACAATCTGAAACGAGACTCGTCCGACCATGAAACATGTTTCCAGTATTCAACAGTCCAATGTCGGTGTTGGCGGGCCCCGGCGAGGCGTAAGGCTTTGTCTCATGCAGTCATCAAGTGCACACGAGTGAGCCTTCGGCTCCGAAAGCCCATATCGAAGATGTTTCATTGAACGGCTCGCACACTGACACCTGTTGATGGTCCAGCATTGCGATCTGCAGCAGTTGACGGTTGCACTTCTCTCACGTTGAACGATTCTCTTTAGTCGTGGTTGGTCCCATTCTTGACGCAGTGATGTCCGAGATTTGACGTTTTGCCGGATTCCTGATATTCACAGTACACTCGTGAAATGGTCGTACGGCAAAATCCGCACTTTGTCTCTACCTCGAAGATGCTGTGTCCCATCGCTCGTGCGCCGACTGTAAAAACACGTTCAAATTCACTTTAATCTTGACAAGCTGCCGTTGTCGCAGCAGTAACTGATCTAACAACTGCGCCAGACACTTGTTGCCTGATATAGGCGTTGCCAATCGCAGCGCCGTATTCTGCCTGTTTACATATCTCTGTATATGACTACGCATGCCTATACCAGTTTCTTTGGAGGTTCAGCGTAAGTGCCCTTCTTTTCAGTACCGGCATACGTTTTTTTTTTTACTTTTCTTTATGCAGAATCAGTCCTTCCGACGACCAACTGTGTCACCTTTCACCCAGTCTCCAGCCCATAGAAGATGCATGGGCCTATATGGAAGAGTGGGTGGAACGTAACAGTCTACAACTCTGTAACTTGGTAGATCGTCGGTATCGAATTAGCGACAGGCTTCAGAGAGATATAGCACATCTGAATAAACTTGTAGATCTTCTTGTCCGCTGAACAGACAGCATGTCACAGCTAGAGCGGTGTAGCTCAGTGTTAACGTAATGTTTCCTGGAGGGGTGAATAATTATGTGGTTTGTGTGACTACGAAAACCTGAAGGGAAATGAAGGTCCGCCAGGAAGGTTGTGGCCGAATTTCGAAGCCCGAGAGGGCGTACCTTGCGCAAGAGAGACGAAACTGGCCGAGTCGGCGACGTTCCCACAGAAATTCCGCTAATCGGCTGTCGTAACGGGGCCTTGTGGCTCTGCTGCGACTGCGAGCGCGCGCCGCTCTGCCGGCCTTGGCCAACTGTGACGTTCACTGCCACGAGGAAGAGGCGCAAGGCGCGCTAGAAAGGCTCCGTGTTCAAAAATTCCATTCCAGTATCTAAGCGTATTCCTGCTTTTCCCTATATATTCTCTCTGCACTTGAAAAATACAAGTGTGTACTCCACATCGCCGGCCGGGGTGGCCGAGCGGTTCTAGGCGCTACAGTCTGGAACCGCGCGACCGCTACGGTCGCAGGTTCGAATCCTGCCTCGGGCACGGGTGTGTGTGATGTCCTTAGGTTAGTTAGGTTTAAGTAGTTCTAAGTTTTAGGGGACTGATGACCTCAGAAGTTAAGTCCCATAGTGCTCAGAGCCATTTGAACCATTTTTGTACTCCACATCACGCCTTCTCAGTAATATTTTCCATTGCAACCGACCGAGGTGGTGCAGTGGTTAGGTCACTAGACTCGCATTTGGAAGACGACAGTTCAAATCAGCGTCCTGCCATCCGGATTTACGTTTTCCTTGATTTCCCTAATCGCTCCAGGAAAATGTCTGGATAGTTGCCTTGGAAGGGCACGGCCGATTTTTCTCCATCCTTCGCACAGTCCTAGCTTGTGCTCCATCTCGAAAGATATAGACGTCGATGGGACATCAAACCCTAATCTTTGTTCCTCTATTCCTTCTTCCACTGCATTCTCTCCTGAGCGGCTTACATCCATTATTAGCTTGTCCTCAGCTCTACCACATCGATCCAAATCTTACGCGCACATTCTGTACCGTGTCACCGTCCTGTTTTGCTCAATGCTGTTATGCGTTGTGGAAAATGACATGGACGCAGTCTTTTCGCCGGAATCCTAGAGTGACAGCTGCTGTTTTATATTCACATTTATTAGCTAACTACTTACCAGTGGTTCCGTGGTTTGGTTTTCAAGAGGCACCGTATCGAAGATTTATACCGCATGCAGGGAAAGCGGAAAAAACATCATACTCTTAAGTCACAACGTGGTAGGAAGTAGTTGTGTTGACTAATCGTGACGGGTGGTCATTGAAGAGAATTGCGAAGAAAAATCAGATGACGACAACTCAAAAGTCACTGCGAAACTGAATGTAGCAATCGCGATCAATGACAGCAACACGAAGGGAGCTCCATAAGATGGAAAATCCAGAGCGAACTGGAATTTCAAAACCACTCCTTAAAAAGAAAACGTGGCGCCGAAGCGATGGAAGAATGAGTCTTGCAACTTCTGACAGAGTTAACGTTCCGAGAGTGAAACATGATTAGGGTTCTGTGGTGATCGGGGCAGCCATAACGTGATTTTCCATGGGCCCCGTGGTTGGTCTGCAAATCTGCATTACTGCCAAGGATTATGTGATCATTTTGGCTGATCATGTCATGCCATGGTACAACGTTTGTTTCCCAACGGTGTTGCTATGTTCCAAGACGGCAGCGCCACTGTTCACACAGCTCGGATCATCCAGGACTAGCTCTCTGAGCACGACAATGAATTGCCGTATCTTTCGTGGTCACTATAAACACAAGATGTAAGTATTATTGAGCCTTTATGGTCTACTTTGGAGACGAGAGTGCGTGATCGCCATCGACTTCCATCGTCGTTCTCTGAACTCGCCACTTTTGCACAGATAGAATGCTATAATTTTCCGTTGAAGACCGTACATGACCTGTATTTATCCATTCCGAGACGACTGGAATCTGCGTTGAATGCCAAAGAATTTTCTACGCCGTATTAGGCATGATTATGTGTTGTAGACTATTTTCGGTGTTTCTATATTTTTGTCCACCCCTGTATATGTACCAGGTTCGGTTAAAGTAGCCCCTGGTGACCACAGCCACATTAATTTTTACATTTCAACCCGTTCCCACTTCCTCTACTTCAGTGTGTGTTCCATAGGGTTCTTACTCGATATAGATCCAGATTCCATCCCCCCCCCCCCTCCCCCACCAACACCCCTCCCTCATCCAACTCTAAGCTTTACTAGCACCTTACATATAGTTACACATAATAACTCAAAGTTGGTTTAAATTGCTCCTCATCTTCGAGAGCTAAACTCTTTATTTCATTCTATTTATACATTCCCTTCGCGCTGTCTCGCTGGGGATGTTATTTGTATCTTATCCGGAAATGTTTTTTTATTTTCTTTCAAATGGTAAATTATCTGTGTATCTAGTTTCGTACTAATTACTTCGGGCAGTCTACAGCTACACATCCATTTAAGAATATGTGATGGACTAATACAGTCTGAAAATAAGGTGAAGGAAACGACAAGTGACCTTGCCTCAAATGCATGCAATCGGCCAGAAAATCACTGTCAATGAGACAGTAATGATGGTGATTTCCGGCGTAGAGTGTTCAGAAAAATCTTGGGTGCAGTTCGCGGTATCTATATCTAAATCTACGTATATATCCTAGAAGCCCCTGTGCATGGCGTGCCGGAGAGGACTTCCTAACGATATTAGCTATTACATGTCCTATCCCATTCGGATGTTGAGAGAGGGAAAATTAAGATGTAGGCATGCCTCTGTATGCAGCCTAACCTATCTTATTTTATTCTCGAGATATTTCAACGCAAGGTATAGGACAGTTACATCAGAACTGTCGTATAATCTTCCTTGATACTAGTTTTCTAAATTTATCCAACTGTTCGAAAACGTTGCCTTTCTTCCAAAGAGTCCCATTTACGTTCCCTAAACTTCTCTCTTTTATTTTCGTTTAGGCTACGCCGACTTGACTGATTGTAACAGCACGCCCTTGTATTTGATGTCTATTTCCAGACTCTGGAACAATATTGTAGAACTGGCCGCACTAACGTCTTCCATTCTGCCGTGGGAATGCCTTTAAATGCACACTGCTCTTGAACACTATGAAAACATGTGAGTGTTCCAATCACCTGCCCTAATACTGGTTTTACATGATCGCCTCTCTTCATATCGCTGCTTAGTACTACTAATAAATACACTCCTGGAAATTGAAATAAGAACACCGTGAGTTCATTGTCCCAGGAAGGGGAAACTTTATTGACAGATTCCTGGGGTCAGATACATCACATGATCACACTGACAGAACCACAGGCACATAGACACAGGCAACAGAGCATGCACAATGTCGGCACTAGTACAGTGTATATCCACCTTTCGCAGCAATGCAGGCTGCTATTCTCCCATGGAGACGATCGTAGAGATGCTGGATGTAGTCCTGTGGAACGGCTTGCCATTCCATTTCCACCTGGCGCCTCAGTTGGACCAGCGTTCGTGCTGGACGTGCAGACCGCGTGAGACGACGCTTCATCCAGTCCCAAACATGCTCAATGGGGGACAGATCCGGAGACCTTGCTGGCCAGGGTAGTTGACTTACACCTTCTTGAGCACGTTGGGTGACACGGGATACATGCGGACGTTCATTGTCCTGTTGGAACAGCAAGTTCCCTTGCCGGTCTAGGAATGGTAGAACGATGGGTTCGATGACGGTTTGGATGTACCGTGCACTATTCAGTGTCCTCTCGACGATCACCAGTGGTGTACGGCCAGTGTAGGAGATCGCTCCCCACACCATGATGCCGGGTGTTGGCCCTGTGTGCCTCGGTCGTATGCAGTCCTGATTGTGGCGCTCACCTGCACGGCGCCAAACACGCATACGACCATCATTGGCACCAAGGCAGAAGCGACTCTCATCGCTGAAGACGACACGTCTCCATTCGTCCCTCCATTCACGCCTGTCGCGACACCACTGGAGGCGGGCTGCACGATGTTGGGGCGTGAGCGGAAGACGGCCTAACGGTGTGCGGGACCGTAGCCCAGCTTCATGGAGACGGTTGCGAATGGTCCTCGCCGATACCCCAGGAGCAACAGTGTCCCTAATTTGCTGGGAAGTGGCGGTGCGGTCCCCTACGGCACTGCATAGGATCCTACGGTCTTGGCGTGCATCCGTGCGTCGCTGCGGTCCGGTCCCAGGTCGACGGGCACGTGCACCTTCCGCCGACCGCTGGCGACAACATCGATGTACTGTGGAGACCTCACGCCCCACGTGTTGAGCAATTCGGTGGTACGTCCACCCGGCCTCCCGCATGCCCACTATACGCCCTCGCTCAAAGTCCGTCAACTGCACATACGGTTCACGTCCACGCTGTCGCGGCATGCTACCAGTATTAAAGACTGCGATGGAGCTCCGTATGCCACGGCAAACTGGCTGACACTGACGGCGGCGGTGCACAAATGCTGCGCAGCTAGCGCCATTCGACGGCCAACATCGCGGTTCCTGGTGTGTCCGCTGTGCCGTGCGTGTGATCATTGCTTGTACAGCCCTCTCGCAGTGTCCGGAGCAAGTATGGTGGGTCTGACACACCGGTG